>NC_089789.1:7219114-7336614 GCF_040412425.1 Macrobrachium rosenbergii | reverse complement strand
CTGTGTTATATCATAGCGATATCAATGTAAATTCGTGAGAAAAATATCGTGTTTATGCGTCAAAGTGTTTGGATAGATCAGAATATAATTTCTATGAGGTACCGTACGATAAAAATGCCGCTAACTTGATAGACATCATTCTTCAGATGAACGCGCACCCGTGAGGAATCTCAAGATTTTTTGTATTGTTGTAACGTCCTTATGATGCCTGAGAATTTAACATACTTTGCTTAAAAGAAAAAAAAAAAAACAAAGAAACACGTACATGCACAACAGGCCAAGAGAACTGCACAGACGTGTAAATATATCAAGAAACCTCGAACATGAATTCCGTCTAAAAGGTCAAAGGACGATGTGCAATAGCTATCGCTTACTACAGTTGCGATAGAAAGGGGGAGATATGCAAGCTACCGAGACTACGAACTTCACAAAAACCTGAGCGGCGAGAGAGAGAGAGAGAGAGAGAGAGAGAGAGAGAGAGAGAGAGAGAGAGAGAGAGAGAGAGAGAGGACGACTGCTTGATTACCAGACTATGAGACTGACTCGTAGGCCACTTTCATCCTCAGTGAACCTTTAAAAAAAAAAAAAAAATGGCATCATGAAGTAAGGCCGTGAACTCACACCGGTTTTTCTTTTGAAAGAAGACGGAATCCGGTACCTTAGGAAATCGAGCTTGTTCCGAATTCATGCAACTCTTATTGATGCTTGCAGTGGTGGTAGCTGCATTTACCGGTAGAACTAGTCCTTTCCAGTGACTCAAGCTTGCTTGGCTAAGGTCAGAGAACATTTTCAAGGTGAGATGACTAAAACTTTTATTTTTTTTTACAAAGCGAAATTGAAAACGTCTCGCCGATGCTACATATCTTAAAACAGGGCAACACACTTGATAAACGATGTTTGATTCTCAGTAAAGAAATGGAAGTCGAAATACTAAATAACAAACGTATAATCACATATAATTAAGATGCTTTGAACTTTACGTAAAATGTGTAACCTGGAATGTTTCCCTAATGTTAAAAATAAAAATTCTTAGCATTCAATTCTTTGCTAAGTCTGATAACAGTACACGCAAGTGGTATTAAACCTGATACTAGGCAATGGCACACTGTTTGCAGGAGCACACTAGGTAGGCTGCTGCTGCAAACAGCGTGTAGTTTTCTAGTGTCAGGTTTAATACTATTCAGTTTGTTAGGAGTTTTCTCTTGGCCACAATTAAAATGTGATGTAGTATACTAGTGCACTTGTGGAACTTCTGAGCTCCAAATATTTAAGCGAGGAGCAAATTCATTCCTGCACTCTGATGACGTCTCCCAAATTCAGGAGCATCGGTTTTATTTTCTATTTCTGCATATTTATTTCCTTATCCCATTTTCCTGTAACTGTCCCTCTCATCAGGCTGATTTCTTAGGAGCCCTCTTGGGTTTCAGTCTACTGACTCTGTCCATTAGGGTTTTCAGCTGCGGAGTTAAAGCAAGAAGGAAAGAAAGAATGAAGAAGTTCAATGAAGTTTTTTTTAATAATAACCTATGGACTGAAACGGCTGATTGCTGAAGCCACGTGGATACTGTACTAAAATAATAATAATAATAATAATAATAATAATAATAATAATAATAATAATAATAATAATAATAGTAATAAATTTAATTTCAGCTCAAGGCCATATACATGGAATATATAAAGTAGAGACAATAACATACACAATCCAGATACATGAGATAACATGATAAAAATGATAAATCGGCAATACCACACAGTTGCTCAAGAAGTATAAAAAATAGTATTCATGATAATGGTAATGACTAATAATATTGAGAATAGTAGAAAAACACACATAAAAAATGATAACAGTTAAAAAAATAGATTGCATATAATTAATTTCCAGCTAGGCAACTTAGGTGGTTACAGAAGGCTAAATACGAAAATTGAAAATAGCAAAACTCTACAATGATAATAATCACAGTAATAATAAAAAAGAAAATACCAATAATAATAATAAACGTAGTAAAAATTTGGAAATAAAATAATAATGACAGATTCTGCAGATGACACTTCATAATTACAAAAATACTAAATACAAAACGAATTCTTTGTCTACCGTCGGAGCAAAAGTTGCTAGAAGACATTGTCCATTTAGAGCACGCCCAACATAGCATGTGAACTGAAACTGTAATGAAATGAATCCGGTTCAAACAGGACTTACCCTGCGTCCGGTATATATGCAAATCATACTAGCCTAGGTACGAAATGTATTGGAAAGCGGACCGTGTACAACTATTAATTTTCGGAGATTAAGCGCTAAGATCCGTAGTATCTGTTGGTAATGACACACAGTCTACAGGCAATGACTGGGCAAGCAGAATGAAGAGACTTGGCAATAATGCCCAAAAGACAATATTCGTCTTCAGAGAAAAATCCACATATAATTTGTTCCTGTCTTTCAAAAACTAGATGAACATATTTTACAGTCCTTATGGTCAAGGAATAAAAAAAAAAGTGAAATTTTGTTCATATGATTCTCCCAAAAGACTACCTACACTATGCAAAACCTCACAAAGCCAAGAATGGTTTACCTGTAATAAATGCTATTTGCTCATACCGTTTAGTCTCTGGCTGGAATTTGGAGTTCACGCAGAATTCTTTGTAATTCTCAACTTTAAATACCACTTTTTAGTCACAATGCAAAATCCTTCAAAATTGTCCATTAGTTTCAGCTACCCTTTTTTTATAACCACGGAAAAGATTTAAGTTTCAATTTGTTTCTACCAGTTTTTAATTTCGGTGAAAAATTCTAAATAACTTTCAGTTTGTTTCTACCAATTTTAAATTTCGGTGGGAAATTCTTGAGAATTTTCAGGTTGTTTCTATCTATTTTAAATTTCGGTGAAAAATTCTTAATAACTTTCAATTTGTTTCTACCTATATTTAATTTCGGTGAAAATTCTTGAGAATTTTCAAGTTGTTTCAACCAGTCTATAATTGCAATGTATTTCATCTATCACTTTTAATATCCACCAAAGAATTCTTTACGATTTTTAACTTGACCCAACCACTTTTTAAGTTTTTTGTAAAAGAAAACTATTGAGATAGCTATTTGTCTGTCCGTCCTCACTTTTTCTGTCCACACTTTTTCTGTCTGCACTTTTTCTATCCGCCCTCAGATCTTAAAAACTACTGAGGATAGAGAGATGTAAATTATGTAAATTGGTATGTTGATCATCCACCCTCCAATCATCAAACATACCAAACTGCAGCCCTCTAGCTTCAGTAGTTTTTATTTTATTGAAGGTTAACGAAAGTTAGCCATAATCGTGCGTCTGGAACCGCAACAACACAGGTCACCACAGCAGGCTGATAGCTTCATGGGCCGTGGCTGAGAGTTTCATACAGCATTATACACTGTACAGAAAACTCGATTGTGCCGAAGAAACTTCGGCGCTTTTTTTTTACTTGTTTTTAAATTATCCATAAAATTTTCAGTTCGTCGCAACCACCTTTCATACCCATGAAAAAACCTTTAACAATTTTCAGCTTGTTTCCACTACTTTTGAATTTCTATTAAAAAAATCTCTACAATTCGCAATTTGCCCCCAAGCTGCAAGTTCGGATGAGCACTAGAAATGCAGCACTCCCCACACTAATGTCACTTCAGCAACGAATATTCAAGGTGGACCGAGTCAGCCTCGGCCGAGATAAATATAGCGCCAATACCCACAACACTGACCTTGTGAGCTTTGGTCCTTCTTAATTACGATGCTTCGTGTCATGGCTGACAAGAGTGTGTCTGCGTCTTAATATTCACTGTCATGCTACCACGTAGTATCCAGGAATCTCTTTAGTTCTGCAGTTGTTTTGTTGTAGGGAAAGAGTGAATTGATTGTGATAGATTTTTATATCTTTTTAGTACAGATGTTTTATGGTAAAATTCCAAGCACATAAACAAACATGTATATATACATATAATATATATTTATATATATATATATATATATATATATATATATATATATATATATGTATTATAAGGTGCTATAATATATATATAACCATTTTATAAGTGTTTATATGTCTCTGTGAAAATTTTGATGTTTTGCTTGCAGATTCGTCATTTTTTGTGAAGATGTGATTTTAAAATGTCTTTTTCTTACAGATAAATTGTATATCATGTAATCTTACAATGCTTTGATATGTTTTTTCCATTTGTTTAATATATGGAATTATATTATGAACGACGAATTCTTAGCATATTGTGGAGAAAGAGGGTAAGAACTTATGCTTCCTTATTTGCAAAGGTGTCCAGTAACTTGCGCTTAGGCAAAAAGACCCCTCTTATATTATCGTGATGAGCTGTCAGCCAATCAGCGAGTTGTCTATTATACATTTGTTCTGTATGCTTAACCCATATTTATTAGCTGTGTCTGTACTTATTCTTTTCGTAATCTGAGAAAGAGAGAATGAGGAACAGTAAGATAGTTGAAGTTGACATGCTGTCAGCCAACCAATTTTGGGTCTAAAAGCACTTCCTTCTGTTTGTTCAGCTGTGTGTGTGCCAGGAAATGTCTATCACAGATAAGAGGTCAGGCGCTCGAAACTCTAGCCGTGTATGTATTCATACACATGTATACTTGTATATATGTATGTATACTCTATGTATCATGTATTCTGGAAGAGCTTGTTGTGAGATTTAAAAGTGCAGTGCTGTTCCAAAGACAGTCAGTCAGCTAAAGGGGTCCCTGAGATAAGCATCTCTCTCTCTCTCTCTCTCAATAATCCCATTATATATATAAGGGATACATGAAGGTTTACTGTTTGTAAAAGCTCTGTTAAAACTCACCCCAGGAGTGTGTTAATTTTGTAGAAGGTGATCAGGAATATTGTTTTGTGCAAGCGTTGTGGAAGTGTGTAATGGTGTAATAATTACAAAAGGTAATGTGGTGATTGCTGAGTTTTGTTATGTTTAAGTCTTAGTGACCTGGCAGTGTTGTCTATGAGAAAGTCTTAGAAAGACGTGAGTTTAACTTTTTCTTTTTTAAAAAAGAAGTGATCTTGTGAAAGATTGATATAATCTTTAGGCACATTTTTGGTGGTTGGTATATTTCCATTTTTGCATATTGCATTCTTATATGTCTGTGCTATCATATTACTATAATTTTATAATTACTGTGTTTTGCTGGTGATTTCTTAACATTTTGTTAGTGCCTACCTGTTACTGAGATTTTGGAGAATGTTTATGTGGATTCCAGTCAGTAATATTTTGGTGAATGTTTGTGTTAGTTAATCAGGTATATACTTTGCACTTGAGTGATAGTTAGTAGTTTGAATATTACCTAACCAAATTGCTTTCTTAATAAATCAGAGTTTTGTGAATTAAACTAGGATTAAGAAATACTTAAATCTTGCACTGTTGTCAATTAATAGTAAATCTTTTGAGATTGTGAACTTTGCACATAGCTTTTGAACTTAGAAATAAACCTGTTTGTTTAAAGTTTTTTAAAACACAGCATTGCATTTTGTTCACCAGTAATTAGAGACATTAATGAATGTGTACAAGGTAAGTGATGTATCTGTTTGTTCACCTGAGACTTATCTAGGCAAAATAGAACCAGAGAGACAGCTACAGTGTTTGATGAAATGATACCCATTTTCCACTAGTCTGGATATAACTTAATAATTGTTGCCTCACCCATAACTTGATGAAGTTACATTGACTTTCTCAAGTGATAAGTAAGTTTATGGGATCACTGTACCTTTAGTGATTCAGTCAAAACTCTTTGTTATGAGGTTTCAAGTATCTGGTCGATGTGAGGTAACTTTTTGGTATTATTATTTGTGTAATAACCAGGTGCTTGATCACTTCGTAACAATATATATATATATATATATATATATATATATATATATATATATATATATATATATATATATATATATAGGGAGAGAGAGAGAGAGAGAGTAAGCAATTTCAAAGCCAATGGTGTAGGGTCATCCTCCACTGATTTAAAATTCAAAATGAAACTAAAAACTAAAGTTACACATAGTCTGCTCAACCCAAAGAGACGTTAATCAGAAACACCATTCTAGGACTTGAACAGGACAACCGACCGACTTGGACGCAACCCCGCTAAAACCTTACAACGCGACGCCATCTTCCCAGGACGCAGTGAGGTGCCGCTGCAAAACCAAAGTCTCGACCGAGCAAAACTGAACTGACCTGAACTGATAACCTTAGCATTAAGATAGAGAGAGTACGCGGGTACACTTTAGCAGCTAGATGAGAGAAGAGTGAAGTCAGTACCCCCTGGTGAAAGTACGACTTAGGAGGCTGAAGAATCATTGTGAGATTAATCATCTCATCTAAGTAGGAGGCTTGAAGACAGTCGAATGGCAGGTTCCTGGCAAAGGCATTTTAATATCTGCCGAATTTCAGTCTATATTTAGTTTACTTAAACTGGTGTTAGATTTAAGATCTGAATACGATTTCAATTTGCCTCGAGCACAGCGTGTACCTTACCATAAGTTTACCTAACCTGGAGTTCAGGTTTAAAACCTGAATAAGATTCATATTTGGCTGAAGCACAGCGCGAGACGAGGTACTCTTGAGAAACGCTACGAAACGAAAGCAAGATTTGCAGAAAGCACAAACAACACATCCAACCGTGCAAGCATTTATTACGAAGTGAAATAATACACATAACTGAAAAGAAAGGAACAACGCTGAACTCACACAAAACAAATAGGGAAACTATGCTTGTGAAGAGTTGAGGACCGTCAAAAAATGTATTTACAAGGACTGGGGGTGAAAATATGATGAAGATGCATCACCTGCATAGTTGCAAGGGTGTGAAAAGTGCCTGGTCGTCCATCAGAAGCTACGACGGGCATCTCTATACACAGGGGGAACTCTGGGGATGCACTGAAATCCCCCAAACACGATAGACCCTACTCAGGCCGGAAGGTGGAGGAAGTAATGCAACAAGTGACTATCGGGAGAGAAGGTCCTTACAGAATACGTTCTCACGTATAGACTGAATATGTATGGGACCTTCGAGTAAACACCAACCAAAAGGTTTAAGGGCAGTTCCCGAAAACGATTAGTGTGTAAAGACTGTCATTCATAAACCAAGGTGCAGATAATCTCGAAGGCAGGGTGAGAAAACTTACCACCCTCAAAACGGCGCCTAAATTGACATGCTGAGGGCGGCAGATTCTAACCGAATATAATAGATTAGGAGAACGATTATCGTTTAATGAGAGGGAAGTGAAGAAACCGGTTCTTGTTTATTTAAGCCTTTCATGTTTTTTTTTTTTTTTTACTTATTGATCTGCAAAAGGTATCAGACTGACGAAAGTATAATTCATTCACACTAAACTGTAAAGGACAACAGTTCACATACGCGCATGCGCGCTGGCGCTCAAAATACACAACAGTATAAATTACTGGCCGCGCAATCCGGGAGATAGCGTTATTCTTAATGAAAGCCAACTTGGATATCCCACATTCTTCTAATACTTTTTATCACGTTCAGACTAGTGACATTAGGACTTCAGAGAGAGAGAGAGAGAGAGAGAGAGAGAGAGAGAGAGAGAGAGAGAGAGAGAGAGAATGTCTTCCTTGGCATAAAATGTAGAAGCGTTTCTCGGTGACGATAAAGTAATCTCAAGACAGTACTTGCAGCCCTGTGCAACAATACAGGAGTGCATGAACACAATACTTTTCCCTTGAGAGGAAGATGGCCCCATAGAAATGACAACACAACGGTCACTGCCTCATTCATACTTTGACTGCTGAATCAGGTCTGTCGATTAAAAACATACCATTACCATGGTAGTAGGAAGAGGTCCCTCATAGGCACTGCTGCCCTATGAAGTGGCAATACATGAATATACCTTATCCCAAGGGAGAAGTACCTAGTGAAAAAAAAAATTAAGTATATCTTAGTTTAACCAGACCACTGAGCTGATTAACAGCTTTCCTAGGGCTGGCCCAAAGGATTAGATTTATTTTACGTGGCTAAGAACCAACTGGTTACCTAGCAACGGGACCTACAGCTTACTGTGGAATCCGAACCACATTATGATGAGAAATGAATTTCTATCACCAGAAATAAATTCGTCTATTTCTTCATTGGCCGGTCGGAGAGTCGAACGCTGGGCCAACAGCGTGCTAGCCGAGAGCTCTACCCACCCCTCCAATTAAGAACTAGTACCTAGTGGAGGTTTGTGAACCCCTTGAAGAAAGAAATGTTCCTTAAATGGAGGATGAGCCTATCTTCTCTGAGGTTACTGGGAAACACGTGTGTCAGGTCAGTCTGAGAACTGCTAACTCTGGCTGGGCATTGCTGCCATGGGAAATGACATAGGTTTGGGGTCGAAAAATAATACATCTCCAGATAGAGGAGTGCCTAGTAATGGTTTGTGGACCCACTGGTGTGAGGAAACGCCTCCTCAATGGCTGACAAGCCTCCACTCCTTTCAAATGTTAGGAAAAGAAAAATTAAAGCATTTAGGAAGTCTTTCTGGATGTTACTAGCCACAAGCCATTCTCTATCCTGTTTCCAACCCACTGGTACCTAATTCACTGGTTGTGTCTGTGCAAGCCTCACTGGATTTAAAAGAATTTTGAAAAGAACGTGTTGGACGTCTACCGGCAAACCTGGAAATCGTATCCGGAACATCTCACTGGTGTGGCGAGGGCCCTAACCTCTGGACTATGAGGACTTTACACACACACACACACACACACACACACATATATATATATATATGTGTGTGTGTGTGTGTAAGAAGTGCTGGTAAAATTCTTTACTTGAAAACCAAAGTAAAACTCCTCACTACAAAGACTAAACTTCCCCCTTTAACTAAGGCTGGTTAATGCATTCCAAAAGCAGTTAAATTAGTGTGCAGTTAATTGTCAAATACGTATATGGAAGAGCTTCAGGAGGTAATTAGGAGATGAGCCCTCGGGGTGACAAAAGTCTTTTCGGCAAGGAGAAATGACGGGACCGCCCTTCTCATATATTCAGAGACATTCGTCCAGTGAAAAGTGACATGAAGGCCATTTTGGCTCTCCATTATTTTTTTTTTTTTGGGGGAGCGGCTACGTTTCGGCAATGTTGGCCAATGACGTACATTTAGAAATGTACCTCGAGAGGAAAACTGGTCTCATGATGAACTAATTACGAGACGTGAAGATAACGCGTGTAACTCCACCTTTTCACGAACTGTTTAAACATGATAATTTACACTTCTCCCAAAATATCAAAATCCTACATACCTCCAGCAAGGTAAGAAAAAAAAAAGTTCATAAATGAAGAAGTAAACATCCACGATCAGTATCCATTTAAAGTTTCCATGAACTTTTCCTTGGTCCATCGCCAGCTCCTGCCCAAAATTTCACTGAAACCAACCCACGACTTCTTGAGACACCGCCCGGACAGACGGACAAACAAGCATTCATTGTAAACACAGAACATTCGCCCAGTAGGGAGGCAAAAAATAGACGACCTGACCTGAGATATGCTAATTCAAGCGAAGTAAACTTACGACAAACGAATTGAAAGAGGCATCAAAGCCTGTTCGAGTTTGTAATCTCCGTGTAAAAGAAAACAAGTAAAAAATGCGCTGAATTTTCTCCGGCGCAATTGAGTTTTCTGTACAGCATATAATCAAAGCCACCCTCTCGGTATAACGCTGTATGAGCCGCGGCCCACGAAACTTGAACCACGGCCAGGTGGTGGCATGTCCTATATCGTTACCAGATGCACGATTACGGCTAACTTTAACCTTAAATAAAATGAAAACTACTGAGGTAGAGGGCTGCAATTTGGTATGTTTGATGACTGGAGGGTGGATGATCAACATACCAATTTGCAGCCCTCTAGCCTCAGGTAGTTTTTAAGATCTGAGGGCGGACAAAAAAAAGTGTTTGTTCTTCCGAGTTTCAGTTGCATTTTTTTAGTTTTCTGCAAAAGAAAATTATTGTCCCTGCTTTGTTTGTTCTTCCGTACTTTTTGTCGTTTTCTTTCAGTCTGAAAGAAAACGACAAAACATTAAAAAATGGCGTTCAATTTACATGACTGAAGTCTTGTGATGACAGTCTCGCATTTGAGTATACAGTTTCTGTAACAAAACGAAAGGCTCTGTTCAAAATCTCTCTCTCATACACACACAGACACTATACATATATACATACATATATATATGTATATGTATATATATAATATATATATATATATATATATATATATATATATATATATATATATATATATATATATATATATATATATATATATATATATATATATATATATATATATATATATATATATATAAGTAGTTCCCCTGACAAGGGGTGGAATCGTTGAAAAAAACAAGCACCTTATATTCTGTGGTGAGCCTGATGAACACATTAAAATGGCATCGACAGTGTAAACAATAATGAAACCTGAAATGTGGCGTAGGCCTAATTTATACGTTGTGTTATGGGACGCCGAGGAATTGGGCATATTCAATCGGACACTATAATAAAGCAAACCGTCTCTCAAATTGACGCTTTCATTGGTAAAATTATGACTGTGAAAAGGGTTGTTTCCATTCAGGTGTAAACCTACCAATAATGAAGAGACTTTACCCAAATACTTCTTAGCTCAATCTTCCCTGACCTAACCTAAACTGTGTCGTAGAATCTTGGCTGGACCCACATTGAGCAGTCACTCGTACAATTAACAAATGAGAAAGCTGAAGTTACATAACAACGGTAGCGCCTATCTGGGAAAAGACCCAGCAATGCAGTAGCACCTATCTAGAGAGAGTCCAACCGGATAATTTGAGGTTCTAAACTTCAGAACTTAACATACCACGTTAGCGACATGGGAAGGCTTGGTAGAACCACGGTTGAGCTCAACGTGGGTAGAACTGTCAGTTCATCTTCGAAAGGAGCGTTGTCCAACTGTACCACGATTTCAAAGAAGGTACGAACCCTGACGTACTTGCGTTCATCTGGAAGTCTCGTAATGTTTCGTCTTGAAACGACAAGCTCACTTAAAATGATGAGGTGAGGCTAATGGAGGATGAATCGGTTATTTCATGGCTTGCACTCACGCTGCGTCGTGGAATGGGCAAATCCGTTTGTAAACAAACTGATGCCGGATTACTTTTTCCAGTATTTTATTGAACATTTCGTTATCTAATAGCTTTATGCGTTCATTGCACTGTCAATTCGATTTAGTTAGTAATTTCCACGTTTCCGTAAATGTGGCAAAAGAGGTACTTGGCATCTCGCTTTACTTTGAGCGGGACGCCTCCGAGAGTCCCATGAGAAAACAGGAATGCCAATATTGTTTTTTTAATATCCCGAATGAAGACTTTATATAGCAAGTGCCAACAAAATAATAAAATAACCCACATAACAGGTAATGTGCAATTATAATAAAAAGATCTGATCGGGATCCACGGCTGACAAATAACGCATCTAAGGTTTAATGCAGCACTGGGTGGGTTCGTCAAGGTGTATATTGCGTTCTGGCGTCCATGATCAGTTTTTTGAACATGGCAATCAGAGAGAACCAATAACGGCAGATTTTTATAGCTGAACTGACGACAATACTAAGTTCTAAAAAAATAATTTTAAGCTCATTTATCACGAAATCATTGCTTCGAATTGTAAATAACCGAACAATAAATGCAGTTATTACGTAATTGGCAGCGAGTGGGTTTGTCCCACTCTTCTTCTCCCTAGACTCCCGTGTAAACTGGTCTTCCAACCTCACTAGGTCAGGCAACTGGCTCTATTCTATCCTGTCTTACCTTGATAAAATAACTGTATTTGAAACGGAGAGCGTTACAAATTCTCTCAATAGGGTTTTCGTATTGTGTCTTACAGTTACTGTATATAAAAGAAATAATGCAAAAATATTTTTGGGGGGATGAATTCACTAGATTGATAAAGCACTCTTCATTTATATTTAAGCATTGTGGCGTTGGAAAAATGATTTTTGAAAGAAATATTTGTTAGATTCATCCTTTAATACCCTAGAAGTACAGTACTGAGCGAACACGTCGAATAAACACGTCAGTTTGCCTCAGGCTGACGTGCTTAGAAGGTCAGTTTCTCGCTGATAGAGATTTTCAAATGTTGGCGGGTGCATGTCGTAGATTTATGTTGGATTAATTCAGAAATATCCAAAAGGCTAATGATGCAATATGTGTACGAGGGACCCACACATCAAAGGGTTCAGTGTGATGGTCGTGAATAAGATTCAGTCTAGCTTTGCATTCACTCAGGGCTCCCGATGACTATATAAAAATCTGTTTGAATTACATTTCCCTCCGTAGTGCGCTAAGATGCAGAAATCTTCCTTGTCAAGTTTTTGTCTGAACATACATTCAACTTGAAGAACAATAAAAAAAAAAAAAACAGAAGATGAAACGAAAGGCATGTTGCTGATATTTCCCGTTCCTCGTGTGGGTGGGCTTAGAAATTAACTCTTATGGTTAATGTTCGACAGACTAGAGTGTACTTACTTACAAACTTTGAATAAATAAAATCAGAATATCATACAGTAAAAAACTTGATGGAGAGGGAACAAGACGTACAGTTTTTTATATGGTTGTTCCACTAATCCAGCATCAAATGTGAGAGATTTTACTTAGACCAATCATATTCTTCACGTTCCCCAATCCAGAGATTTCTCCACAAATATTCCCAATAATAACCACACATATTCCCAATAATAACCTTTTAGGAACAAGTTGGTACTGTAGCTCCTGGCTAATGGATGTTACCAAGATGAGCAAGTAGAGATTCAAAAGAAGGAATCTCTCTCTCTCTCTGACTCGACAGAGGTAGATGATCCTATACATCATGCATTGTCTGAGTGTATGTGTATGTTTCGTGGTTAACGTTATCCCTCGTTCATCGGTCTATTAAAAGCTACGTCTCAAGCTAGGATGCTGATTTTGGTGTAGCTGTAAATTTGAATAGTTTTAATTTATTTCAGTGCGCTTTACAAAGCTAATTGATAGAAATAAAAGGTCAAAATAACGGACTGAAGTTAGCCATAAACAAAAATTGCTAGACTGACGTTCTCCACACACACACACACACACACACACACACACACACACATATATATATATATATATATATATATATATATATATATATAGATAGATAGATAGATAGATAGATAGATAGATAGATAGATAGATATGCCAGCATTTGCGCATGAGCCATTTTTAACATATGTTTACGCTAAATAATATATGACCTAGAAATTAGTTTCATTTATTAGATAACTGTTAATTTACAGCATAGGGTTAAGACAAAACACAATTTTTACCAAAACCAATTTTCTTTACCTACATTCAATAACATCTAAGAAGCACTGAACTCCCACAAGTAATGTACACTACACAATGCGCTTTCAAAATCAGCCAGAATGAACTGCAAAACTATCTTGGTTACTCTTCTGAAGGTCAAGTTCAATTCGCCCCTTCTAATTATCCCTCAAGTACATCATAGACCTACTGCGACCAGTACTTACCTGACCTGAGGGCATCATGATAGCTTTGATATACATACCCGCGTGGTGTCCTCGAGCACCAGATCGTCTCATTCGTTTCGCAACTACGAACCATAATGACAAGTCACGTGTCCCGGCTGTGTTCATCTCGATGCTGAGAGAACCGTTGCTGTGGATGATTGGTATAAAACAGAAGAAGGCTGTTGATAGCAGTGTCACTTGAGCGGCGCACTGTGGACAATATGAAAGGTTCTGATTCTCTAGACCTTGGTTCTGTGCATGGGCCTTCACTGGCCCTGCAGTTACTTTGCTCTGCCTTTTTACTTTTCGTCTTGTTGTCTCCTCTCGTCTAGGTGTCCAACTTCTTCAACCTATGTATTACTCTCATTTTCACTTCTCTCTCCTCTCGTCTAGGTGTCCAACTTCTTCAACCTATGTATTACTCTCATTTTCACTTCTCTCTCCTCTCGTCTAGGTGTCCAACTTCTTCAACCTATGTATTACTCTCATTTTCACTTCTCTCTCCTCTCGTCTAGGTGTCCAACTTCTTCAACCTATGTATTACTCTCATTTTCACTTTCTCTCCTCTCGTCTAGGTGTCCAACTTCTTCAACCTATGTATTACTCTCATTTTCACTTCTCTCTCCTCTCGTCTAGGTGTCCAACTTCTTCAACCTATGTATTACTCTCATTTTCACTTCCCGTGCAAGAATAAATCCTTCAGCCGAGCCAAATGAGTCTAGCCCGGTCTAAACCGTGATGTCTATAGCAATTTGGTTCAGTAGCTATCGGGGTCTAAAGCGATGACAGGCAGGGCAGCCCATCGACACTACAAAGTCTACCCCAAAGCTAAATCAAAGTCCTTTAAAAGAAGGCATGGTACTTACCCCATACAAATGGGAAAAAAGGACGTTAAAAGAAGTCTCGTGGAATTAACAATAATAATCAATGATAATCCGCGCTGAGATAATACGTCTTCTCTTACCTTACTTGTCCAAATTTAGTTTCAGTTTGATTTTGTGCGCGGTAATCTCATGTTTTCCTTATAATAAGATTAAATGTACACCTCAAGGGGTTGGCAGATAAAAACATAAAAAAAGAGGCAAAATATATCTGAAACTAAGCTGAGAATCTCATGTTTTCCTTATAATAAGATTAAATGTACACCTCAAGGGGTTGGAAGATAAAAACATAAAAAAAGAGGCAAAATATATCTGAAACTAAACTGAGTAAACTCGTGCACACCAACCAAGCTACAATTCAGTCTGAACAGACGTAATATACAATCAGCATTTTCGGTTGTACTGATGATGCAACATTGCGTTAAACTACTTTGAACTTCACATAACGAAAATACAAAATTACCACAAAGCAATTTTGGCAGACAGAATCAGACATCTTTTTGGGTTCTACTGACACACAGTGCTTTAACAACTGCTTAGTGCTTACACATTAGACCAAAAACGAACAACGCAGCCCAACTGCACTTTCGTTCTTCCTTATAATATTCGTTCTATACATATTTTAGAGACGCGAAGGACTCGCTTCGGGGCTCCGAGACCACAAGCCCATTCATGTTGGAGCGGTTTGCGTGTTGGGGCGGTATAAATGAGCGGTTGGTAGGCTTAAACACAGCGTTAAGCGGTTAGTAGAAATCGAGAGGCCATTTCACGATGATGATAGTGATGATGTTGGGAAAGAAGTTGGGGAGAAATTATGGAGGTGGAGAGAGAGACTGATGAAGGTAAGCAGTGCAACTTGTTAATAAATAAATAAATTGACATTTTTGATTGAGCATAAATTGATATAGCAGTAAGATGTACAGTACATAAATGGACAAATTGGCACCTTAATAATATAATAATAATAATAATAATAATAATAATAAATCGACACGCCTGATGACAACACATGAGATAGATGTATTAAATTTTTGTCAGAAAGCAAAAACTCTTGCTGGCATCGCAAAGGCCAGCTTAATAATAATAAAAAAAAAAAGAATCCGGCTAAATCCAGCAGACAAAAATACAGTAGACACTAAGTTGTTACAGAATGTTTACTTTTTGCATTTAGGTACTTAAAAGGCCAGACATATGCACAGCAGACCCTTGTTCTTTCAAAGCAACTAAATACCAGTAGTAAATATATTAATATCAAAGGCGGATATTAAGTAGCTGAAGAGTTACAAGACTCGAGGAGAGAGAGAGAGATAGAGCAGTCAAGTACGTATCCTCGACAGATACCTGTGTCAGATAATCGTGCATAGGCCTAACTTTTTTGTCACCGTAAGTTGGGCGTAACCATTGTTCTTGCAAGCTTGAGGCAAACTGGAAGAGACAAGACCTTGCTGCCTTTCCCCTTCACGACCCTGTCCAAAACAATGAAGAAAACGAGTTTACAGACGAACAACAAGAATGAACTAGACTCAACCAAGATGAACAGCTTCGTTGCTCCCAAGCTTCATTGTTATCTGCGTTTATTGATACATCTCGTTACTTCCGCTATTATATATCTTTTTCTGCTTTTATTCTCTCTTTTTTGTTGTCTATAACTTGTTTTGGGCCCAAGCCACAATCGCTGTTGCAAGCTGTGTTCGCACAGCCTTCAAAATATACGTCAAAGGTTACTCTTGTTTTTTCTTGAGTTTCCGTCGGAGGAAACTAAATTAAATAGACCTATACTGGATGAACGAGCAGTGAATTGAGAATGAAACGCAAATGGAACAGATCTGAAACGCAAATGGAACAGATCTGAAACTGTTAATCAATGGAAGATAAATAATTGGATATATAAACTATAAACGGGTAATTCATGGTTTAGTTTTAATATATGGCAATAAATGTAATATTCCAGTTCTAAATAATAATAATAATAATAATAATAATAATAATAATAATAATAATAATAATAATAATAATAATAATAATAATAATAATAATGTATGGCGTGAGGGTTCTGCAATTAATGCACTATTTTCATTTAAACAGTACCAATATACCCATGTGTGTAACAAATCTTGAGAAAAAACGCCCATATTCTACAGCCATACTCTCGCATAGCCTATAAAATCGACACCAATTCATTTTATATGGTTGTTTGTCCACTCGGATTTACAGTTCCTGTAATGTCGATCATATTTTCTGCATTCCTTGCAAATATCAAACTGAGACTTTAAAAAATGACTAGTTGGCAATGAAGACGAATATAGAATGTGATGGTAAGAACTCGCCCAGCGGAAACCCAAGTTTTTGGCTGGAGAATGAATCAAGTTTTTTTAAATAAAAATTTTACCTATTTTCTCATTCTGTCTTCGATGGCAAATATTTAAACTTCACTGCATCTCAGAAATTATTCTTTATGTTTTATTTTTTCTATAATGAAAGTTGTGGTTACTGTTATCAATATCACTGGCATTACTATTACAAATAATGGCTGTAGTACTATTGGATTTGGGCTGCGTTTATTATTATTATTATTATTATTATTATTATTATTATTATTATTATTATTATTATTATTATTATTATTATTATGGTCTAGAGATATATATTATTTGCTGGTTCTTAGCTTAAGATAATAAGCATCTATATAATATCCCACTACATTTCTTTACCCCCAAGGAATCTGGAGCGCGTTCCGGAGTATTATTATTATCATTATTATTATTATTATCATCTCCCCGTACCATCCGAAAACGGTAATATAAGATAGAGTTTATACGACACGTCTCAGCTTGAGGGACGTTTTTACCGTCTCGAAGCTATGACCAAAGTCTTCGTTCTGCGCATTTTTAAAAGGGATTCGTGTTGCGAGATGCTGGCCCTAGGGTGAACTATACGGTGAATCCAATCGTGGTGTGTATTCCTCCAGACCATGTGTTTTTACACATGAAATAGGAGAATACACATTGTATGTATAAAGTACGTTATTTTATTATTATTATTATTATTATTATTATTATTATTATTATTATTATTATTATTATTATTTCTCCACTTCGACCACTGAACACTGACCAGCTCCATTTCAACGCGGTTTTGGCATCTCAGTCTGGGTGCCATTTTTTCCACCCCTCTTCACGACTGGTTCTCGTTTTGCCAGGCCCTAGTTTTTTGCGTTTGTCCTACCGGTACGGTAGAAAGTACCGCCCAAATTCCGTGTCAATCGAAGAAGAAGAAGACGAAGATATCCCAGCCACCGTAAAGCCGACTAATCACTCACCTCCCGTTTTAAGAGTAATGCTCCTCTTAAAGCACTCACTCTAATTCCCGCCCTTTTTTTTTTTTAGATTTTGTTTTTTTTACATCCTTCTTTCGCGTCTCTCGCCTTGAAACCGGTTTGCGAGCGGCATTACGTGACAGCTCAAGAAGAAGAGACAAGGCTAATGGATGGTTGCAGCAACACTTAAAGGAAAGTGATTATGTATGCTAGTTGACTCTTCTAAAGTTCGATGATGTATGAGTTTGAGCTGTGAGTCTAGGAGCATGGTCGATACACGCGCTCACGCAGGAAGAGGCCTATAAGTCCTCACGTGAAAACTATTATATACTTCACATTCACGGGACCATTGTGGAAATTACAAGACATATATATATATATATATATATATATATATATATATATATATATATATATATATGTGTGTGTGTGTGTGTGTGTGTGTGTGTGTGTGTGTGTGTGTGTGTGTGTGTGTGTGTTATGTAGTAATTTGGAAAGCCTCAACCCATACATATAAAATGGACTTCCGGCCATAATATTCGTGTCGGCCTCTTCATTATGCGTCTGCCATCTTATAATAGTTTGTATTTAATAACGATTACGATAATAACCACAATTATAATAACTATAATTACGGTATCCACTCTCCGTGAGGACTTGAGGCATAAGAATGATATGAACAACCCAATCTCTCTCTCTCTCTCTCTCTCTCTCTCTCTCTCTCTCTCTCTCTCCTGTTTGATAGACCTCATCTTTTCCATTAGTTTACGTACTTCTAAACTTTTTTGTGGAAAATTAATGAATTATCATTCAAAGTATTTTGTGTCTAAAGAAAGTAAGAATAAAGAGGGACCTTCTCATTATCACTTTATTTTCAATACATTTTATAACAAAATCACAAGAAATAAAACTGGGGAAAGTTTTTTTTTTAAATATTATAAACTCCAACTAAATTATTTTTAGTTTTTACCGATAATGGATGAAAAACTTCGAAAGACAAACTTTGTCAAAATTTTTGTGACTTCTTTCCAGTTTGATAAAGCATTAATAAAAATCTTAGGAAAATAAATTTTGCAAAGAAAACAGACAAACTTACTGTGTGGTTACAGACAGATGATAAAACACTCGAAAACTCATATTTTACCAAAAGAAGCGAACGACTTAATGTAAAATTTGCTAAATTTTATGGGACGGTTATGAAAAACCTAGAGAATAAATTTTACCAAAACAAAGGGAAAACTTCAGTTTTTTATGTTTTTTTTGGGACGTTGATTAAAAATTAATTTTACAAAAATTTATTAATAAAAAATGAATTTTATTAAATAAAGTATAAAAACAACTGTAATGTTTCCTGATTCTACTGACACGTTAGTGAAAAAAATTTTTACAAATACGCTACATTAGTCTACCATAATAATTCATTATTTTGCTAATTGTTGGTGAAGAATACATTCACCAAAACATGAGAGTAAACTTTAATACCCTGCAGCCTTACAGACCGTTAATTAAAAAAACAAAATTTTGATTAGCTTGCCGTAAGACTCCCAATCAATTCGTACAAATTCATTATTTTACTGATCTGATCACTGATGAAAAATAAATTTAACAGATTATAAGAATCACCTGTAACGATCCACAACCTTGCAGACCGTGAAGGTAAAAACAAACTTTGAACGAAGAACGAGAACTTACTGTAATATGTATGTAATGTCCCACTTGTTTCACGAACCGCCGAAGATGGAGGACCGCCGCCGCCGCGGAGAGCCAAACTAAAATCATTAAGCGACGGGCGAACGGACGAATGGAGGAAGTGTCCCCCACACACTGCACTGTCTCACCTGATACTAACTCTGTCGAACTCTGTCTCTCTTACACGCGTTGCAGTGTGGCGGCCGGCCATACAGAGTAGTAGGCATTGTAGCAGTACCTGCTGCCGACACCTTAAACGCGGGCTAGAACAGTCGTTACGTAAGCATACATCGAGGGCCTGAGTGATATACCCGTGAATTATGAATCTGTGAGTTATAAATCTGTTAATTACAACACTGTGAGTATTTCATCTGAGGTTTGAGTTTCACGAAAGCCTTCGAGTGCCTTCCGCTGAGATTGGAACTGCATGCATGTTTTAAGTCACGCAAGTTTGGGGGTATGTACAGTATGTCTGTTTTATTGTGTCACGAAATGCGTATGGATGCCTGTACATATACTGTGGGTTATAAAAGTTGGATGTATTTATGTCCTAGCTTACGAATATGAATGAGTATGTGTCCTATGTCACGAAAGTTTATATGTAGGTGTGTCCTAGGTCACGAACGTTTGTGTGCCCTAGGTCACGAAAGTTTATAAGTAAATGTGTCTTAGGTCACGAAAGTTTATAAGAAGGTGTGTCACGAAAGTCGATAATTATGTGTGTCCTAGGTCACGAAAGTTTATAAGTATACACGTCTTATGTCACGAAAGTTTATAAGTATACGCGTCTTAGGTCACGAAAGTTTATAAGTACGTGTCATGGGTCGCGAAAGTGTTTGAGTATGTAAGCGTGTCCCAGGTCACGAAAGTATATAAGCAATGGTGTCACAGGTCACGAAAGCGTATAAGTAATTGTGTTATAGGTCACGAAAAGTTTATAAGTATGTGTCTTAGGTCACGGAAGTCTGTAAGTAGGTGCGGCCTAGATCGCGGAAATATATAAGTGTGCCCTAGGTCACGTAAGTGCTTGATTCTCAAGCGCACTTCAGGTAACGAAAGCATGCGCACCTGTATAACTTCGATCAAGAAAACACACATGTAAATATATTTCAAATCAGAAACACTTGTCAAATATGCAGGCTTCCCTTTCCTCTTGGTTTGTAATCCCACATTCAGGCACTATCCATAAAATCTTGTCAGAGTACATGCGATCGGTGAGCTTTGGGGAAACACAAGCAAAGGCCTCCAGTAAACAACTGATCGGAGATCCTTGACGTCTCTAGGGCGTTCGTCCTGCTCCAATATGTGTTTTAGCTTCCTTGTGTTGTAGGCTCAATGACATTCGAAGTTCTGGTTGAGGGCAGACTGGCGGATTTTTTTCTCTTTGTGGTGGGGGGGGGGGCGCCTAGTTCGAGCAGCCTATGTTTTTTTTTTTTTATTAATTTTTTGTTTTTGTTTTTGTTTTCACAAGCGCGAATAAGACGCTACAAGGTAGTTTTCTTTCAGGCTGTTTTAAATCATCTTTATGTTCTTGCAGTATCCTTACCAGTTTGACTCATATAAACAGAAATTAACCTTTGTCTGTTATAAGACAGAATTTCTGAATGTGGAGGTTAATTTACATACAGAAATTTTGTCTTAAATTAGAGGATAAAGGTTAATTTTCATGTCAGCGAACGTCTGTTTAGCAGACTGTGTATCAAAACCAGTTTCGTGTAGCGAAAATAGACTCATCTCTTTTTGTTAGCTTTAACAAACTCGACATTGCTGTAAAATCTAGTCGATTTAAGATAACTTGCCAAAAAATATCTCTTGTCTTGCCTTTATTCATCTCTCTCTTATTTTCTTAATTCACTCATCTAGATACTCTGGACTGATTTGTTGTTTTTGATTAAGCTGGCCTTATGCCAGCACGGGCTCTAGCTCATAGAGCAGCCCGTAATCTGAACTGATCGGGTGACTGGTTGGATCATGATTAGCTGACGTCGCAATTACCAGGGTCACTGATGCCGAGATGATTCTTGTTTGTTGGTGGTTGTCACTAAATAACTTTCTAAATTTACAGTTCTGAATATTCGTTTATGCAATGGATGGAAAAGTAACCTTCACCTTTTTTAGTTTTCTGTAAAAGAAAATAATTGTGCCGGCTTTGTTTGTCCGTCCGCACTTTATTATGTCCGCACTTTTTTCTGCCCGCCCTCAGATCTTAAAAACTACAGAGGCTAGAGGGCTGCAAATTGGTACGTTGATCATCCACCCTCCAATCATCAAACATAACAAATTGCAGCCCTCTAACCTCAGTGGGTTTTTTTTATTTAAGGTTAAAGTTAGCCATAATCGAGCTCCTGGCAACGATATAGGATAGGCCACCACCTGGCCGTGGTTAAAGTTTCGTGGGCCGCAGCTCATACAGCATTATACCGAGACCACCGAAAGATCGATCTATTTTCGGTGGCCTTGATTAAACGCTGTAGCGGCTGTACAGAAAACTCGATTGCGCCGAAGAAACTTCGGCTCATTTTTTACTTGTTTTCAATGGACATCGCGATAAAGAATATTTAACCATTACATTTAAAAGACTGCCTTTAGCAACATCTTGCTGGTAGCATTCAAGAAGAACTGAATGATGTCTATTCAAAAATTGCTATGACTCAGATGATGAGCTTATTGAAGATAGGTGTCAACTGGAATTAACATGTAATTATGGCCTGCCTTATGGACGATTGAGCAAACATAGGTGACGTCACAATTGCAAAACAAAATAATGATGCTAAATACTGTGAAATTCAGTCTGTCACAGCACGTCTAGAAAACTCAGACTTCGACTAATTTTTGTCTGTTGTGAATCTGGTGTCAACCGTAACTAACATATAATTATGGTCTACCTTATGTGAATCTATTTATGCTTCGTAAAACAACTCATAGAATTGTATCAGCATATCTTAACCACATTGCTATAGCGTTAGTTATCCTAACCAGGTAGTTCTTTCGAAACACTTTGATAACTTTAAAGGTGATGTGAAGGAGATGCAAAGATTTCAGGTATATCTTACCTAACATCAGTTTGTGGCCTTCCCACGTATTTCAGTTGATCGCCCGCTTTTATTTTTTTTTTTTTATTTCAGTGGATCAGTGTGCGTGTTTTCCTGATTGAAGAGTTCGGTTCAACAACGATTCCACCCGAGACTTTCGCAAGTAAAGCCTTTAAGGAAATAATCTCATTTGTTGCTTGAGTTGATAGGGTGAAACGAATTTGGTTTTTCAAAGTATGGTATTTTTATTTGGATGTTGCTCTATATATTTTACAAAACACACACACACACACACACACACACACACACACATATATATATATATATATATATATATATATATATATGTGTGTGTGTGTAAAATTATGGGAACAACATCCTAAAAAAACATTACGATACTTAAAAAAACACACACACACACACACACACACACACACACATATATATATATATATATATATATATATATATATATATATATATATATATATATATATATATATATATATATATATATATAATATGTGTGTGTGCGCGTAAACTGAAGGCCCACAAGGTTTGAATCTCAACCGGGACAGATGCACTAAGTGATTACAGTTCCCTTGTATTGAAGTTATTCCCACGGTCGATAGTACAGTAAGTGTTATCTGTGGCTGGATATTTGTAAGCGTAACTTAAGATTTTTAAATAAATAATGAAGTCATGGAAGACGCACCTCAGTACGGAATATCAAGAAAGTAATCATGATTGCTTTATAGTATCTTAGGGTACTGTCAAAGATATCTTTAACATTAAATACCCTGTGATTAGTGGACTCCTGACCAAAGTCTGTACGACCTTAGAGGAGGGACCACTCTTGAAGTTTAATGAAGTAATATTATTCTACGCTGAGCAGAGGTTCCGGAAACAATAGCAAGAGTCATGGAGGTATTTTCTTCCTTAACGGAAGGGTGCGGCCACATTAACATGCAGTGGAACATGTTGTAAGTACACTTCGGTACCTTATATCGCGTCAAATACAAGTTAACGACTTGTTGACAGTTTTAACCGGTGCTTCATAGGATTTATCCCGGTAGGCGGGTAGGGCCGTCAGTGCACCTCATGCGGTGCACTGTAGGCATTGCTTAAGGTTCTTTGCAACGTGCCTTCGGCCCCTAGCTGCAACCCCTTTGGTTCCATTTACTGTACCTCCATTCAAATTCTCTTCCTTCATCTTACTTTCCACCCTATCCTAACAATTGATTGATAGTGCAACTGCGAGGTTTACCTCCTGTTACACCTTTCAACCCTTTTACTGTCAATTTCCATTTCAGCGCTGAATGACCTTATAAGTCCCAGTGCTTGGCCTTTGGCCTAAATTCTGTATTCAACTCAGTTCATAGGATTTATCCAGCAATGTCCAAATAGTCCCGTACTCCACGTGCCGTCGGCGACTTCTTGTCAACCTGTTTGTTACATATATGCGATAAGGTAGCCGACGTGTGTTACAGACATGTTTTTTGCTGTAGTTTGGACGCACCCTAACAGGTAATAATTCTGTCCGACTTATGTTACAATAGAAAGCAGAGGTCGAAAACAAAGTTTGACTGAAGACAAATGCCTAGTGACGGTAAGATAAGTCTGACAAAAACATATTCTGTTAGGCTGCGTCCACACTGCAGTAGAACATGTCGCAAACACATGTCTCGACTACCTTATCGTATACATGTAACAAACAGGTTGAAAACAAGTTATTAACCGTTAAGTGGAGAACGTATCTTTTTTTTTTTTTTGACAGTACTGGGTATAAAGCACCGGTTGACTATCAACAAGTAGTTAACTTGTATTCATGATTTTCTAAGACAAATACCAGAAGATTGCGTGAGAGATATGTCCTGTGCTCTAAATATATTGACCCTCAGAAAATTCCAGGCAAGGTCACTGGAAGAAGAACCCCTGGAGCTAGAAGAACTTGGTTGTCCACGTAACCTTTAACCTTTTTAACCTTGTCCATTCATTCCATGAGGGACAGCCGTAGTAATCAGTCTAACCACCTCATGAGGATCTTATCGAATACAGATTTTGCGAATGATGACTGAATGAGAATGAATGATGGCTCCATCAAGCATCACTGCTGATAGCGCGCATGACAGTTGCGCCGTCTAGGCAGTTCTCCTTGCCAAAAAGAACCCTGCCTCAAGAGACTTCGGTCCTGGGCACTTTCTGCCAAACCTTTCGTTTTGCATTGGTATAAGCTGAAGTACGTAAGTTTTTAAAGCAGTTAAAGAAAATCGAAAAAAAATGTACATACGACCAATATACCTTAGATGCTGAATGTCACGGCAGTTTTCATTAGTTGCTTTTTAATTAGTTCTATTTATTGATGACGAAAACATCTGCTTTCCAGTGCAACCGTAACTGCTGAAGGTCTAAAAGACATTTCTCCTTTGCTGATACACCTTGAAGATTAAACGCTCGCTCTTCTTTGCAGTAACTAAAAACTGAGCCAAAGTAGTAACTGAGACTAATTGGTTATAATAAAACCGGATATTATGAACAGAAACCTACTTGACACTGAATCGTGTCTTTCCGAGTTTTTGTAGTATTTTTTTTTTTTTGGTGCGTCAAGTTTGCAAATGCAGTGAGCGGAAAACTTGACTTCAGTAAATTATACGAGCCTTCACTTACATATCTCACTGGACAGTTAAACACACACACACACACACACACACACACACACACACACACACACACACATATATATATATATATATATATACATTGTGTGTGTACACGCGCAAAAACACATATTTGACAGATACATTTAATTATATCCAGGCACACATACACAAATATATATATATATATATATATATATATATATATATATATATATATATATATATATATATATATATGTGTGTGTGTGTGTGTGTATGTGTGCCTAGATATTTATGTATATATATATATATATATATATATATATATATATATATATATATATATATATATATATATATATGTGTGTGTGTGTGTGTGTGTGTGTGTGTGTGTGTGTGTGTGTGTGAGAGAGATAGAGCGAGAATATCATGCAAAATGAACTTTTCGAGGCTTTAACGTTGGGTAGATCTGCTTTTTCTTCTTCTTGTTCTTCTATGAACGATTAAATTCCCCAAAGATATTATATACCTTTTTTACGACAGACAAAAAAAAAAAAAAAACTCCCTCGTCATCTGCCTTATCAATGCGTATCTGGAAGATCCAGTCATTCACTATACAGGCAGCTAGCTTCAAAGAATAGGCGCAGATTCTTCTATAGTCGCAAGAACGAGGCAGTCAGCGTGGAAAAAGGCACTTGTCTTGCGGAGGGAACAGCACCGTCGAGTTTCGCAAAAACTTGATATGAAAGTGGCGATTTGCTTAGCGCGCGAGAGATCCAGGAAGTTGAGTTAACGAATGTCAGAAGTGGTAAACAGTAGCGGCCTTTTACTCTAGTTACTTTTTATTTTTTACTTTTCATTTAAGAGAATTAAAAAAAAATGTTTTCATTATCCCTAGATAGGCATTCTTCTAGTGCGGAACAAGTCTCCGTGGGGATGCTGCGCGATTGGAGCCTCAAGTTCAAGCGGAAATGCAATGCGTTTACTACGCTACAACAATCCACCTTGTACTGTATTTTATCATTTACTAACATTCTTATCTCCTTATTTATTTTTATTTTCTATTAACTGATCTCTTCTTTCTGTATTTCCTGTTACCTTCTGTTACTTCTTTCAAATGAACACCAAATTCTTTGGAAACTTGAATTTCACGTCAATGGCCCCTATGGTGGGCTTGTTCCATATGAGTAGGGTTCATCTTCTGAATAATAATAATAATAATAATAATAATAATAATAATAATAATAATAATAATAATAATAATAATAATAATGTCTGACAGTGTGGCAATATGAGAATTTGTGTATCGTTACGAATTTTAAGTGTTCAGAAGAGCGTCAAGGAAATCTTACGTATCAGAATCTGAATTCCGTCCATTTTTCCGGAACTCCACTCAAATAACTTCGTTTCTTATAGGCCTAATTAACGAGGAATCCTTAGATGCCCACAGAATCATTCTAAAAAAAAAAAAAAAACTCAGACATTTATCTCGAAAACGTAACATTTCAGTCTACGCACCCAAAAGTTGAGGTCCTTCGTATAGGATGGTTCAATGTGAACCACACACTCAGTTGCTAAGCTTTTTTTTTTTAGTCCGTGGTTTGGGACAGGTCATCAGTCAGACGACTTACCATGCCGAGATGACCCAGCTGTTAGCATTCGTGATACTTTCATTGCAACCTTGACCCTTGATAACTGCCCTTACTCCGCTTCACCTCTTCAATCTTAAGACCACAGTCCTATTGTTATTACCTCTGGTTTCTCTATTTCTTATGATGAGGAGACTAGGGTCCGCTTTGCCCACTGATGGAAAGCTTGAATTAAAGCAAGAGAGTGTAACACGATTTTTAATGGCCTTGCCTTTTTAGGAAACAACGAACCTCTTTTGAACAGGCGGCGTCCCGCTTGTGACTCCGTTGGGTTTTAGCCCAACGTGTTGCTCTAGGGTCAGTTGTCTGCTCCGTACGCTCAACCAATCGTGTTTCTCGAATGGTTTGAAAACTGTTAACCTAATGGTGATTTCTCCCTACATGCTCAGCGCGTTTTGAACTATCAGACGGCCTACAAAACTGGCCCAGACATTTTTTGGGGCCTTAAAAAAAGGTAATTTCGACTTATTTCGGTGTGAAACGGTACTTTAAGGAGGGGGGAGGTTGTTAAGATAAATACTCCGGGGATGAGCTCGTCCAGCCTTTTATTTCCCTTGCTATTACTAGCCTGAAAGACTACTTTTTTTTATTTTACAAGCGAATAATTAGTTATTTTTTGTAAGTAAAGAAGTTAACCAGCAAATTTCTTCCCAAGCAAGCTTTAAGAAGTAACCTTATGGATAAGATTTTACACATTAATTGTAAATATGAAAATATCATTAGAGTTCATGAACACCGCAAACTTATTTAGAACTTATCAAATGATTTTACATCGGTAGTCATTACTATTCTTATCAAAGTTCTTTTCTTTCACCGACTCTATTTTTTTTTCCTTCCCCCAACTCTCCCCCTCGTCCCGCCCCCGCCGCCCCTCCCCCTGTTTTTGTCGTTCGTAATCAGTCTCGAATAGTTTTTTCTTCGTATCAAATCCATTCCTAAGAATATATTTGCCGAAAGATATCATAACTCTTTTTAAATTTCACTTTCATCCCACCCCGCCCCCCATAATAAAGGTTCTTCATATTTGTCTCCTGTCCGACCCAAACATTAGATTTTGAAGTAGATAGCATTCAGCCAGCCTCTCGCCTTGACCAGCGTTTTGAGTGTTCCAAGTGATGGTCCCATACCTCTCTCTATCTGCTTCCAGAACGGAATTATTTCTCTTTTGATCAAAAGAAAATGTCTAAACGGGAACTGAAATTCAAATGAGTCTAATCTTTCCAAGAGTTTTCTACGCGTTCTTTATTTTCTTCTTTGCCTATATATAGTATAATCATCCACAACTAAATCCTTATATCTTTCTACGGGGGGCAGTTGTCTAACTTAAACTGCTAACTTGGATTTTTAAAAAGATCAAGGTGTCTCTTCTGATATAGGAAATTATTCCGCTTGTTAGATATTTGCTTTATCATATTTTACATCGATCTTACCCGTCTTTGCCTAGAATATCCGTCTTGCTTCTGTGTTTCAACTTTGCTTTACTCATTGTTAGAACAGAATGAAAACCAGTCCGTAGATTCACGTACACAGCCATCAGCTTTTATATATATATATATATATATATATATATATATATATATATATATATATATATATATATATATGTATGTGTGTGTGTGTGTGTGTGTGTGTGTGTGTGTTAATTTCAAACTGCCTGAAACTTCAAGCAGATCATGAAATGCACCTAGAGACATTTGATCCACGCCAGGGACTTGTACTAAACACGGCGAAACAGTGACACCCACACTGTTCTGCCGTGTTTTTAGCACTAGCCCATGGGGGGGGGGTCAAATGTATTTTGCCCTGTTTAGTGCTACCCCTGGGGGATCAATTTGATCCCCCCAGGGTCTAGTACTAAACACGGCGAAACAACTCACCACTGTTTCGCCGTGTTTAGTACTAGCCCATGGGGGGGTCAAATGTATTTCCCCGTGTTTAGCACTAGCCCCTGGGGGATCAAACGTCCCTAAGTGCTTTTCGCTATCTGCCTGAAATTTCAGGCAGTTCGTGAAATGCCTGGTTTCGCTATCTGCCTGTAACATATACACCTTTACTCTCTGCCATAGTATACTCAGTCTCTCTCATCAACAGGAACTGGCTCTTGTAATGAGAGAGACACCTTGTCTCTCTTCCCCTGACATGGGATGCCCAATTACAGCTCACTATTTAGCATCATCCCATAAACGCCGTACAAAGCTCTCCAGTTCCATGATCAGTCGATTAAGTACGTCGTTCTTTTTTTCCAGTCTCTCGGCTCTGGAATTTTCCCCCTCGCTTTGTTGTCTCTGCTTACTCTCGTATCCCCCTCTTTCAATTAGCCTGGCTGAAGCTCCATGGATTCACTTTATTGTTTTTCTTATATCAGACCTGGCTTCAAGAACAAACGACAGAAATCTTAAAAAAAAAAAAAAAAAAAAATCTTTTTAAACTCACTGGCACAGAAAACGAAGACTACCGACCTCATTTTACAAAAAATGTACAATTCTACCGTCTCATCGTCTGGAGAATCATTCCCCCTTTTTTATGCACCTTACACACAAAAGGGTAACATAGATGACAAAAGAGAGGCGAATTGCGTCGTATGCTGGCGGTAAAGAGAAGTGGCTTTCCTGAAATGATTTCGAAACTTCTAAATAATTGTAGACTTTGTTGATAAAAGACTTATTTTCCAGACTCAGTCAGACGTCTGATTAGTTTTGACTGGAAGAAGTCTGGAAGAATTTACTTATCGTAAAAAAGAACTTATGTATGCCAAAAAGAATTCCATTTTAATCATCTTGTCAGAAATACGCGCATTTATTTTCACGATGGCAAAACTGTCTTTACCTATCAACCCGCTCCTTTGAATTCTTCCCAGACATATCTCCCTTGAATGTATTTTTCAGACACAATTTCTTTGTATTCTATTCGCTTAGCCTAGGACCATACGATATCAGTCTAATTTACCAACCCATAATTATCCGCTACGTTTCCTAGTCCATACGAGCATTACAATGGGACAATCAGTTGAAAAATAAATAGTTATGGTTCTACAGGGTCAGGTAGGACCGCATAACTGTATGGGCTGCAATAACCCACCCTGGGAAACCCCCGGTGACGGCATCATCATTGATCAATGACTCCGTCTTTGGTATTTTCCTATTACGAATTCTTTCGGTGAAACTCGTCTCTTCGCTTTAGCTAAGAGTCATTTTGGGTCGCCTAAAATCTCCGTTTTTAGTTTTCTGTAGAAGAAAACTATTGTGCCGGCTTTGTTTGTCTGTCCGCACTTTACTCTGTCCGCCCTCAGATCTTAAAAACTACTGAGGCTAGAGGGCTGCAAATTGGTATGTTGATCATCCACCCTCCAGTAATCAAACATACTAAATTGCAGCCCTCTAGCCTCTTCAGTAGTTTTTATTTCATTTAAGGTTAAAGTTAGCCATAATCGTGCTTCTGGCAACAATGTAGGATAGGCCACCACCTGGCCGTGGTTAAAGTTTCATGGGCCGCTGCTCATACAGAATTATACAGAGACCACCGAAAGATAGATATATTTTCGGTGGCCTTGATTATACGTTATAGCGAGTGTACAGAAAATTCGATTGCGCCGAAGAAACTTCGGCGCAGTTTTTACTTGTTTCATTACGACGATAAAATCTTAAAAATTTCATTAGTGAGATATAAATGGCAGTACAAACAATAGAGTTTTCTTAAGCAGTAACGTCTAGTCGTGTCAATGCCCTGCCTTGTCGAAACTGCCGAAAAGTGACGTCATTTCAGTACCTGCGCAGGTTCCAGTAAACTGTTTGGTTCTCAGCAAATCAACATTTCGGTTCTGCGCAACAAGACAACAGACGATTACCGTATCGGGCACGCCAGCGCCTTTTCGTCAATGACACTGCAAGGAAAATGACCACCCGGGGGCAAAAATCCCCAGAGCCGTGTGTCCTTCAAAATAACCTTACACACAAAGGATGGCTCCTCACATGTTCCACCCGCCCTGTTCCTATAGGAATGGAAGGAACCCTTATAAGAGTAGGATGACTGGGCAGGTAGACCGTATCTTTCCATCCGAGAACAGCCAAATGTCTCTCTCTATCTCTTTGGTTGTTAATGAGTATATTACCTCAATTGTATTAGAGGGGAAACGTGTGTAAACCATTTTCCGGGATGTCGCTTTCACCTACATTAGCTGATACTACGAGCTCAGGTATTTAATCATTTGAACGCGACACAGCTCGCAGTTATAGGAAACGCACGCAGGAGCATTTTTAATTCTTATCACCCACAAGATTTCACACAGCTGGTTAATACGCTTAATACTTTAGACATACACATTGCAGAATATCCCCCACCCCATAGCCAAGGGGAAATGTGCGTCAATCATTTTCCAAGGCGTTCCCGTCACCCATATTAGTCCACACCGCCGCCGGTTGCATAACTTCCCTGGAACACATCCTGAGGCTCTCTGTAACTCCACAGCGTCTTCAGCGTCTTTCGCAACTTTCTCTCGGCGGCTATGACAAATGTAGCTGCCTCTGCAGTCATTTATAAACGCCATCCGACAATGAAGTCCAGAAATTTGCATACGAGGCTTTTTGTACTGGCGGCGGTCCGCGTTGCATTCGCCCCTGCCACAATGCACGCAAGTGTCGATATCATCTTTCCTCAGACGAACAAGTAAAGCTAATTAGCACACGAATCGATAGTTAAAATTTAATCAAACTGCATTAAAATTTATTCCTTCACCTATAGCGAACTTCCATCATGGACCTTGCCTGTTCCACCCTGCAGGTAAGACCCAGCACACCTGGGTACTTCCTGACTGGTGTCCTTGACCCTAAGATAAGTAGCCCGGTAGCAAACTGTGATAGCACATCGAAAGGTGACACGTGTTTGCGCGTGCATTAACATTATCTGGCTTCTTGCCGCGTGGCGTCGCAAGAACCGGTCAATTAAACAACAGAAACATTTCCAGCAAGTCAGTATAGCGATATGTAACATCATTACAGTTCTAAACTGTTCACCAAAGATGGAGAATGAGGATGTATAGAAGGTTCATTTTAACTGTCACTTTTAAATAGCCTAATAATGGCACAGATAATTTGCAGATCATAACGTTTCACAACAGCAGTTTGGAAGTCTTTAAATACGTCGCCATACTGCAGTTTTTATCTTTAGTTCCAAACAGCACTGAACCGAGAACGTAGTTAAAAAATAAAAAATTCTGGGACTTTGATGTGACTTATGACAGTAAACTATAAAGACAAATAATTGCTCTGAGGTACCAGAAGTCAGCAGTGCACTAATAATTTGTTTTAAAGATCTGATTGAATTTTCTTTGCTGACTGGAAAGGTAGTGTCAAACTTCTCTTATGTTCTGGAAGGAACACCTCGGTGCTTTTTCACTGGCCGTCAATGCCGTAATGAAGTATTTCCCGCCAAAACGCGACAACAAAGAGCGTAAAACGGGTTCTTGAGTGATAGATTCTTAATCCACAAGATAATACCGATTAATATGAACGATGCATCATCAAGACCAATTAAAATTTGAAAAACTTCAAATCAAGGCATGACTATCGTATTTTTTTTTTTTTTTAGGAAATGCACCTCCTTTGGTTAAGTGGGTGGGGCGGGGAAGGAGAAATGCGTACTATATAGCCGGAAATGACTGTTTACCTCCTTTACGTCTTAGCGGGAAACCATTTAGGGTTGTAGGGAATCCCGCAGCAAGGTTACCTGTATTACCTTCGCATTTAAAATCTCCTTAGGACAGATTAGTACTGTGGAGCTGTTTCAAAGGAAAAGCCCTATCACTACTGCTACTACTACTAGTAGTAGTAGTAGTAGTTTTCGTCTCGTTTGGCAAAATAGGAAAAACATTTTTGTGAATCGGGAAAGTTTTCTTCTCACTATACATTTTTGTGTATTTTATTTTACTACAGATAGTTCATTCATAACATTTTCCTTTCATGTGCTGCATCTCTAAATCACCCGCTGGCAACTACTAGGAAAAATAATATTTTTTACTCATTTCTTTCATGAATACACAAAAAAACCCTGCTGCGCTTAAAACTAACAATTGGAATTAAAAATCAAAAGTAAGCCTTGTGGAAGCAGATGTTTTGGTTTCATTCCTGTTGACTTACAACAGCGCGTACCAAAGGCCCAGCTGGCTTACGCATCGCGAGAACGAAACTGGGGAAAGTAACTCAATTGTAGGGTTTGCCTCAGACTGCGTAAACTTAGATAACGCATTTCGGAGCCGAAATCTAGCTCCAGCCTGAAACCGAAAACTGAAGAGTCAATGCATTCGTTTTCCATTTGCAGAAGCGAGAAGCATGCGCAAATTTTTTCCTATAGAGACTGTTGAGAATAAGAAGCAGAGCTGTCCTTTTGGAATCTTTCGTATCAAAATGTGTGCTTGGGCTTTACAATATTTTTTTTTTTGTAGCATGGCTTTTTATTTTTTAGAAAACCTCAATGTGTAAATATCCATTTATCTACTAATTTTTTTACATCGTTAAATTTTCCACTAGCGACAAGGGGTTAATAAGTAAAACGATAAATCGCTCGAAAACGCTATCGGTTGCAAATTAGTAGGCTAGGCCTACATTCGTCTACTATCCCCACAACCCTCTTTATATCCTACAACACATTTAGTAGACTTATTGTGCGACATCATGTAATCGTGCATAAAAAGTGGAGTAATGTAATTCTTCATCAAGAAAGTTATGGAAACGTCTGACAGGTAAGTAAGGGTTTCGTTTCAAAACTAAGTACATCTCATCTAGATTTTGGAAAAGGAAAATGTTACTAAAGATATTAAATATATATATATATATATATATATATATATATATATATATATATATATATATATATATATATATCGAAAGGGAAGAGACAAAGTGTTTATCTGTTCTGTTGCCTGGCTTCAAACACTAATGGACCTAAAACAGAAAGTGAGCAGAGAACGAAGTCCACCGGAGAACCGCAAACTGAACGAGGCCACGATAGGTGACGGAATGAGATCTGTGGAAGGAAGCTTAGATATAAAGATGATCGACAAATGAACAATCTCAGGTCAGTGGAGAGTCTAGGAGAGGAAGTAACTGTATAGAAAAAAAAAAAGATACAACCTGTTAAAAGCAAACAGATAAAAGTTAACTGGTGAGAAAAAACTGTGGTATAGAGACAAATACATAAAAAAAATTATAAGTGGAGTAAACAGCAGGAAAGAAATATGTGACGTCACTCTTACGTGATTCAGCTTTGTCTGTCATCTGTCTTCCACAGCCACCAAAATACAAAATGCTCACGCCATCCACGGGGTACTTTGTTCTTTTCAGACGGCACCTCTCTATTTACATCGTTTATTCTGAGATCCATTGGTTCAGTAACCTTCCTCTCTGTAATTAGAATGGTTTATTTTCTGTAAAGTAGCTTAGTAGGTAAGTAAGTATACCTTAGTTTTACCAGACCACTGAGCTGATTAACAGCTCTCCCAGGGCTGGCCCGAAGCATTAGACTTATTTAACGTGGCTAAGAACCAATTGGTTACTTCTTTATATATATATATATATATATATATATATATATATATATATATATATATATATATATATATTAACTTTTACCAGATTTATAAAGCCATACATATATATCTGGTAAAATTGATTGTTACTGTAGATTCTGTAAGTATATTTCAGCCAAAAAAAGGTCAGTTTTAGTTCATATGTATGTACATATGAGCTAAAATAGACTTTTATCCCCTTTTTTGTGCCGGAGTAGTTTGACTTAACCTCACTCCAAGCCCATCATGCGTGAGTTCAAATCTCACCACGGGAACTGGAATGTCTTCTTATGGTCTTCATATGGATTTAAGGCTTTGTAGTGGCAAGTGTATCCAAAAATTGTGAGGAAATCAAAGAGTTAAAACGTCTTTGGATGATACGAAGGCAGAAATGCACATATATCAGGTAAAAGTAATCAAGATTATATATATATATATATATATATATATATATATATATATATATATATATATATATATATATATATATATATATATAAACATATATACATATAGGGCTGACCTACGTAAGAGTTAGGACTACAAAAGATTTAGCTAGAAATATTAGACCCTAATGAGAGGGTCACCGGCCTACTCAGCTGTGGCGAAGCCAATTGCAAGGACCCAAAGAGATCTGTCATCCATATAACAGATGTTAAGAAGAAGAGAGAGAAGAGGAACAGTGGGGTAAACCATGATAATTTTCCCATAGAATCTCTACCAATCTTTTATTGAGGTTTCACTGTTACCTCTTTTTTCACGATACAAGGATATTTTTGAACAACTTTTAACATACGTCTGTTTTCCTCGTTTATCAATTGAAGTATTGGAGAAGAACTTTGTGCAGGCAGGTTGCTTATAATGTATATCTGGTTTATATATATATATATATATATATATATATATATATATATATATATATATATATATGTGTGTGTGTATACATATATATATATATATATATATATATATATATATATATATATATATATATATATATATATATATATATATATATATATATATATCATAAAGGCATTGGAAATAAATGTCAACATCAATGTCTTTAAGTAAATTGTACCCTAACTACTCATAGATAAGATGATTGCTTTAGGGTCTTCAGAATTAAAGAAAACTTTCAAAATTCAGAACATCTTTATATCAGAAGAAAAGAAGAGAATATCCTAACGCAAAATCTTCGAATGAATGTCGTGAATGGTTCCATGGAGCATCATCGCTCAGGGAGTGTACGCAATTTGGCTGCCCTAGTATAGGAACAAATAGATGTATCGCCTATCTTCCGAACCAGCCACCATTCTGAAGCTTCATACACAGATATTAAGTATGACTTCAGAAAGATGTATATTTTTAGTAAAATATATTTTTTTATTTCGATTGATGTATATATCACGTATTTTAAAAAGCTTGTTATATATATGTATATATGTCAGTAGGAGCAAGGTGAAGGATCAGTACTTTATTCCTCTTCTAAGTACTTTATTATTGCTGCAACGTTTCAAGACGTAAAAGTCCCATTTTCAAGCTATAAAAAGAGAAGACAAACGTTAAAATGACAAACTCGGACTAAAAGTTAACAGTTAAAAAATATACAAATAATGTAAAGGACAAGTACAGTAGATAGGGAGGAGTGATTGCCATAAGGTGCTGAAGACACAGACTGAGTGACAATTCGTGCCGGGCTCAGCTTCGGCATCAGCTCGCGAGAGATACGGAGGTATTGAGGAAGAATGGGTGTTTAAGTGTGGAACGAGTTGTTTAATGAAGAGTGATTCTAAGATTGCTAAATGAATATTAGATCTCTGTTAAACATAAGGAGAAACTTGATCCACTTATGACCTCAGGAGTCGTATATCTATTTAACTGCCCTAGATGTAATCTTGGGAAGCGCGTCGGCTCCACACGGAAAGTGAGATTGGACTCTCATCGAGGCGTTAGCTATAGAAGAGGTGTCAAATTAACTAATTCTGAATTTTCATGTATACGTGAACATACAAAGAAATGTGAATCTGATATAAATTACAAAGATTTTAAAATTATAGGCCAAACTCCTAACGAACAATATTTAGCAATCTTAGAATCACTCTTCATTAAACAACTCGTTCCACACTTAAACACCCATTCTTCCTCAATACCTCCGTATCTCTCGCTGAGCTGATGCAGAAGCTGAACCCGGCCCGAATTGTCACTCAGTCTGTGTCTTCAGCACCTTATGGCAATCACTCCTCCCTATCTACTGTACTTGTCCTTTACATTATTTGTATATTTTTTAACTGTTAACTTTTAGTCCGAGTTTGTCATTTTAACGTTTGTCTTCTCTTTTTATAGCTTGAAAATGGGACTTGTACGTCTTGAAACGTTGCAACAATAATAAAGTACTTAGAAGGGGAATAAAGTACTGATCCTTCGCCCTGCTCCTACTGATGTCTACCGGTTGATAGAACCCCTTTCAGTCCTCGCTGTATATGTATGTATATATACATATATATGTATATACACATACATAAGTATATATATATACATATATCTAGGCCTACACACATATATATATGTATATATATACGTATATACCTATACATATATATATATATACATACACACATTTATTTAATATATACGTATATATATGTATATACATGTATACATACATATATATGTATATATGCATATATACATGTATATATATGTATATATATTCTGTATGTATTTATATATACATAGATATATATGTACATGTATGTATATATATATATATATATATGTATATATATATATATATATATATATATATATATATATATATATATATATATATATATATATATATATATATATATATATATAGCCTCAATGGCCAAGTCAGTTAGAGCAGCAGTCTTGGACTTTCTTAGGCGGACACTTTGCTATCCGTGTAGACACCCCGGGATTATGTATGTAATCAACGGATAGGTTTGCTTAAAAGCAAATGGGTGTTACAGACTAATACACGCACAAACAAAGCCACTCCAACATCTTCTAAAAACATAACAGACACCTCACACGTCTCAACTGTCGACCTAACCACGCAACGACTCCTTGCTGCTAGGAGAACGGACGCTGGTGACTGGTACAATGCATGTACAATCACTCAAAAATGTTTTGCAACATACTTCAAAACTTTTCGGACAACAGCTTATAATAGCGACATCTGGCACTATTTGGCAACTCAGTACCTGCAGTTTCCCTTAAACAAGGCTTTTTCTGATAATGTTGACTGTTGTCATACTTTACTTGATTAAAGGATGTTACTATAATACTTCAGAGGTCATCGCTGTTCTTATGTTTTAATATTTTCATCTCCAAATGCCATCACTATCGTTGTTTTATCTCCTTATGTGTGAACTTTGTAGACATAGGCCTACGACTATTATAAGTTGAACTATTAGCCTTATTAACATCAACAAATGCGACTTTTGTAAAGATTTGCTTGCACATTATTATTAATCAAATTTTTGAATGACTAATCCTATGTATATTGTGAACCAGTGAAACTTAATATAAAATATACTGAACTAGACTAACAGATTTCACGTCTATTTTTATAATGCATAGAATATAATTGCATATATATATATATATATATATATATATATATATATATATATTATATAATGCCGTTTTCATGTGTAATTTCTCATTTCTTTTCTTTACTTGGGCCTATTGTTACTTAGGCCTATCATTTTGATGCCTCTAATGAAGTTAACTTGAATATATAACACCTGTTTTTGTATTCTTATTATCTAAGTTTCTAAAGAATTAAAATTAGCAAGACGTTCAACATTAATTTAGTTGTTGTTAAACGCCAGCAGTGAAGAAGACTATATTTCTTCGTTCTCTGTTGTTGTATCCGTCTATACATGGTTGTTTTATTTACGCTAAGCTGCCGAGCAATATGTGCGATAGAAACATTAGTCTTATGCAAGCTAATGATTGTGGCGCGACCGAGTCTGTTGGCCATCTTATCGGTGCAAGTAACGAGACAGTTTAGTTTAACTTTCCTGCCAGAATGTGGAGTCACACGATAACATACGATGTAATGAGATTTTTTATTTTTTGTTTTTGACAACGATAATAGTTGAATTCTTTCTTTCTTTATTTATATATAATTTCACTGATGATTATTCAATATTATTTTATTAGTCAATAAGCTTTTATCTGGATTCGAAATAAAGTTTCTTCTTTGACTCTTTTGCCCAATCGTCTCAAGTGAAATTTTTCAAAATGTTTCGTCATTTTTCGTAATATGAATTTTTCACTCGTCATTCTTTTTCATATTGTTAACCGTATGATTAATAACCAAAATCGAATAAGAAAATTACATTTCCTTGTAAATATCAAAAGAACAAATTACTGTTAGGTGAACGAAAACTTCTGGAACATGTTGCAAAACATTTATGAGTGACTGTACATACGCTACAGGGGTCTAAGCGATGACAGGCAGGGCAGCCCATCGAGACTATAAAGTCTACCCCAAAGCCAAATCAGAGTCCTTCAAATATGTATATATATATATATATATATATATATATATATATATATATATATATATAAAAAGAAGGCATCGTGCTATCTCTTACCCCATACAAAATGGGAAAAAGCACATTAAAAGAAGAAGATATATGTATACATATATATACTTATATACACACAAATACACACACACACACACACACACACACACACACATATATATATATATATATATATATATATATATATATATATATATATATATAAATATATATATACACACACTACCGTTATCCTATGAGGTTTTTTTTGTGAACCCATTCAAAAGATGTATATACTGTACATGTCTTACAACATCAAGACTAAACCTGCGTCTTTGTAACAAGCCTATTTAATTTCAATACGATGTAATATTATCTACTGTACGATTTCCAATTTAAAACACCCTTTGCTGAAATGTTAGTAAGCCCTGATTACACTAATGTTGTCGTGTGCTCTAATCCAGTTAACCTTGTGGTTAAAGTCTGCATAACTGGTTAACGGCAGAAAACATTTTTAAACCATACTTTTAGATATCAAATAAAGTGCAGACAGAGCAATACACAACTACAAGAGCTTAAAGGAAGGACTTAAAGGTGAATAAAAATAATTCATTGGTAAAAAAATATCAGTCTAAGAAACGTATTGTTTTTTTTTTTAATTGTTTTCAGCTCATATTTCATTTATAGTAATAAAAGAAACGTTTATATTCCACGGTGATGTTGTTGATTCATGTTTGGAAGCAACAAGCGGGAAAAATTAAATTGTCTGAAACGTAAGATTTTGTCCAAGTTTGGCGTACGTGTTAAGAGAATCACAATGTTAATATAAATAATAATAGGAAAATAAAAGAGTGGAATTGGGTGTTTAGGATAAAGGAAATAAAATGAACTAAACACAAGATAAAGATGAACTGATAGCTTGACAGTTGTGACTAACTATTCACACATGTTTGTAGAAGAAATTGAGAACCTTGCTTTTCAAAAGCATTTAGTGCTGTACCATGAAGGACACGAATAAGCCAACTCAGAGGTGAACAAGAGCGACCAGGATTCAGGAAGGGAAACGTTGCAAAGGAGAGTTCTATGCTTACTATTACTACAACACTCGGCCGCCGTTTAACCGTTACCTGAGACTAGACTCGATTAAGTCCATCGACACCCGACTGCTATTTCTCAATTACCATTGCTACAGCTTCAGTTTACCCGTGATGATTCCTTGAATCGAGAAATAACTGGTAATTATTGGGTTTTTATGGCCCGGGTGTTACCTTGGAAATTGACTTTTCCTGTAGTAGCCTACTTTGGTTGCTTATCAAGAATTTATTGTAATTTTTTGTCGGTCTGTAATTGTAATTAACATCAGAACTGATATGTATTTGTATGCAATCCATCCTGGAATGCTATCGCGCATGCGCAGTGTTATAGGGGCACTTTGGGTAAAAAGTGGTTTCCTTACCTGGGAGGCTTGGAGGCCGAGCCCCCGTCTGAGTAACACTGCCTGCTAGGTTAGGTTAGGTGAGGTTAGGGTATGTTAGGTTCGTATAGGGTAAAATTTAGTTGAGTTCCTTTTATGCTAATTCTAAGTATCATATTAGCTCCGTGCCTGTTTTTACCTTGGAAATTGTTTTTTTCTACACTTTTAGGGCTTCTGATACTGGCGGTGCATCTGTTTGTTGTCGGCCAAATGGAGTGTCCCTTCGCCGTGTTTAGTACTGGCCCTGGGGCGGCGGTACCAATGCGTTAACAAGTTATTGCACTTGCCGGATGGGATATGAACCGCTCGAAACAGACGTATATACCCGTGCTCTGTCTCGTGAAGATCGCGTATGGAAACCCTTGTTGGACTTCAGGCATTAATTACAGGATAATTACATTCTTGCAATAAAAATTGAAGGTAAATCCATAATTAGCAACCAAAAAACTGTAGACAAAGTCAAGTTAGAAGGAAATTGCTGCCACGGAGCTACTACTTAGATCTACCCCTTTTATAATAGGTTTCCTTAGCCAATCCCTTCTTGAATATATGGCTCCCTAATGACTTGTGCGTGCGCAGAACCATTCCATAACAACAACAGGGCAGTCCGTGAGCAGTTACCCTGTAGCCTACGTTTTACCCATAATATTTTTGTGGCAGCCTTATGACTAATACTATAGCTGTAAGTTATCCTGTGCTTACTTTTACGGTAGGCATAGGCTGAGTATGGAAATTACCGAGCATCACCTCCTTATACATGCATCAAGGATTTCTTATGTAGGTTAAGGTCAAAATGATGTCCCAATTGAAGGTAGTGGGTCGATGGAGATTAGGGGTCATGAATTACTTGTGGCGGGCCGGTTGCTTATAGGTAGCCTTGCTTGTTAGAGTGTTCTCGACCAGATGAATACTTTTATTCGGACAAGGAGTTCATTCAGGTCGAGGCACCAAGCTCCTCCCCTGCCTTGACAGAGTACGAATTTTTCTTGTCTTGGAGGGTCTTGCTGACTGCAGGTTGTTCTGACTCTGCTCCACCTGGACTGGGTTCTCTCTCATCTTCTCCTGCTGGTTTCCTTCAGACAGTCTCCTGATGGATCCACAATCCTTCACTTTTAGGCTTTCTCTCCTCAGATACGACTATTCCTGGAAAGAACCCTGCCTTCTGGAGACTGGTCCTGTCCAGGGGTGGGTTTTCCTATACAAGACGGCAATCTGTGGTCAATTCGTGTAGTTGAAAAACAAAACCACAGTAGTGGCATAAGTCGACAAACAAGAGGGGATAATTTTTTCCTCCTGTTTCATCTTTCGACATTTGCAGGTACTTGAGTGTTGTATAGTGCACTCGATAGCTCAGTTAGCCAGATACATTCCCGGTGGGGATGTATTGGTAGGTGAGCTCGGCCTCGGGTTTGAGTGATTGGGACGGAACATGCTCTTCGCTCTTTTTCTCACGAAGATTCACGAGGAGGCTGCTCGACTGATAGATCCCTACCGTCTTTCTGTTGCCTCCCTGCACAACAAAGTCGGTAGTTTTCTCTCTCCTTCATACCAGACCCAGGAGCTGCTAGGGTGAGGCATGCTGTCTTGTTGGGGAAAATCGATATCTGCGTTTTTCCCTACGTATTTGTCCGTTTCGCTAGGGGTTCACAAGCATTGCTCAACCCGAGTTACAGACAAATGCTGGAAGACTTCACTTTTCACCCGACCTGATAGCTCTGCTTCAGAGGCATCAAGAAGAGTTCTACTTGACCCAACCTTCTGTAGCAGCTACATAAGAAGTGGTTCTTCAGGCAGTACATCCCTGTTTGTTCAGGACTGGGAGGCCTTCCAGCTTTCCTTACAAGCATAGGCTTTCTTGCTGAGTGGCAAGGGATATAGCTGGATATCTCTTGAAGTCCTCTGCAACACTGTCCCAGGGACTGGATCCGTCTTCGCTGGTTGGTGTTGTTGATGGAACTTCTAGGGTCAGAGTTGCTCTTCATGTCTGGACTTCCTCGTCTTCTCCGCCAAGGGTTGCTTCTCTCCCTTTCATTTGTGAAGAACGTAGGCCCTTGCAACCTAGTCTTCCATCTGAAGTAGCCTTTTTCTCCTCAGTCGAGATTTAGCTATGGATGAGAAGCTTCTTCAGTCTTGCTGTCCCAGGGAACTGTTCTCTGGGTGGCATGTGACTCTCGTTTAGGGTTCCTGTCCCATGCTCAGCAAGCGCCCTTATGAGAGTTGTTGGACAGAGATGTGCCGTCTTAGGACCATCTTTCATCTCGCTCTGGCCTTGGCGTAGAAGATGGAAGAACAGGTGAAGGGGATCAATACCTCGACTCCTTCTCAGATGTCGTAAGTGGACTCCGAATCCATCAGCATCTATTGTTGGGTTCAAGTCCTTGTTCCCCCCCTCCTTGGACTTTGTATCGTTGATCCAGATTATTCGTTACCTTATCCTATAAGGGGGCTGTGGTACTTTCCGAAAAGGCTCGACATTCTAACCTGGATGTCGACGTTTTTGCTAGTACTATCTCTCCCAAGGAAGAAGTTGATTATATGTTAGTTTTATAAGTTAATAATCATTTTATTTTTATTTTCTGCATTGCAAAGCATTCGTTATGTTTTAAAAGTATTTGTTCTTGTTGTGATGTCATAGGAAGTGATGTCATAGGATGAAAATGATGGGAGGGACAACATGTAAACAAATGCAGGTGGGAGTGTTGAATAGTGTAGTGTGGTAGAGAGAGTGCTCTGATGGTTAGGTTGTTAATTTTGGGTTGTAAGTGTTTTGTTGTTTTTGTAGTCATAAGCTGGATTGTATAATAAAGAACAACATGAACAGGTGGGTGGATCTCATAATTGTAGCATTTTTGGACGGGTTAGGATAGAAAAAATTTCAAGTGGTAGCAGAGTGTGGTTCATTAAAAATGGACGGATCAAATGGTAAACTTTGGGAGGTGAAGTGGAGAAGAGACTGTTTGAGATTTAGCGGGACACAGGGCGATTATAAAGGATGCTGAGGACAAGTCGAAGATTGGCTTTTGGTGTGTGGAGAAGAAGTGAAATATCCAGGGGTAGAGATAAGAATGAGCTTAAAAGGAAAAGCTTTAGAAGTAACAGAAGGAATAGATAGAGATAAACTTAAGGATAAAGAGGGTTCAATGATAATCCTGTCCAAACTAGATGAAGTGTATCTAAAAGATACGTTAATGGAAAATTACAGTAAAATGACCAACTATTTTAAAATAGAAAGAGAATTTAGTGAAAAGATGAGAGATTTCATAATTAGGTATGAAAAGGCAGAGTTAGAGTGTAGTAGAGTGATAGAGAAAAGCATGCTTGAACGGGAAGCAAATGGTTTTCATGTACTAGAACAAGCGAATCTCACAGAAAAAAAAAATGGTATTAGCAGCTTGTGGTCAAGAAAAGTTGGAATATAAAACAGTGCCACAGATAATGAAAAGAATATTTGAGGGATTAGGGAACAAAGAGGAGGGGGAATGGTTGGGATCAGAAGGTTACGCGAATTTTGGGAAAAGGAGGGAAAACCAAAGATATCAGGGAAAAGTGAATCGAGGTAAAGTGGAAGAAATCCTATAAATAGAGAAGGGAAAGTAACGTTGTGTGCAATATGCAAATCAGAATGGCATTGGGATAGAGATTGTCCTTAGAATTTGCAAAATAAGAAGAAATCAGAAACTGGACAAGAAGAAGAAAAAGTTTATATAGGAGAAATTAGTAAAATAGAGGAAGAATCTTGGGAAGAGGTTGATGCAATTTTAGACAGGATGTCAGTCAACAGGTTGTGGGGAATTGTGACTAGTACGCATTGTCATGGGTTTGAATCAGGAAGAGTTGAGGAGAATGAATGATACTAAGAAAGAGTCTAGTGAAGTATTTAATTTTGGTGAGTCATCATACAAGTCGAAAGGAGCATGGAAATACCAGTGACATTGAAAAACAAAGTTTTATTTGAAGACAGAAATTTTGCAGGGTGATGTACCGTGGCTAATAGGTAAGAAAACTATGAGTAAAATGGGTATGACCATAAATTTAAAAGAGAATTTGTTAAAATAGAAGTATTAGGGGAAATGAAGTTAAAGTTAAGAGAAGACAAACAGGGCCACTTAAGAATATCAATTTTGAGGAGTAAGGTAGAAGAATTGTTACTGGGGGAATGGAAGAGAAAGAGTGTAAGGGAAATTAAAGGTGCAATGATGAAGTTACACCAACAATCTGGTCACAGAAGTGGAGATAAAATATGGAAGCTAACAGAAGAAGCACAGTGGAGTGATGGTTTGAGAGAGAAAGAAAAAGAGGAAATAAAAACTTACTAACAGACTTAATCACAAGTTGTGAGGTATGTAAAAGGTATAAAAGAAACCCAGCTAAACCAGTAGTGGGATTTTCTTGGAGTAAGACATTTAATGAAGTTGTAGCAATGGATGTGGGAGAGATAAAAGAAAGTTCTTGGTAATGGTGGAAATGGCATCAAGGTATTGTCAGGCTTTTTGGATAAAAGACAAGAAACCAGAAACTATTATAAAGACACTTTTTGACGGGTGGCTTGCTATGTTTGGAGCACCTTCTAAAATATCAGACAACAGGGGAGAATTTCAAAATGAAAAAGTAAGGAGGATTGCAGAAAGATGGAATATTAAAGTATTGGCCACAGCATCTGAATCTCCATGGAGCAATTGATTGTGTGAAAAGATGGTAGGCACAATCGAAGAAAGCTTGAGAAAGATGATGAAGTGGATTGGTCCATATCATTAAGATGGGTAGTGAGTGCTAGGAACTGCTTAATAAATAATGGTGGTTTCTCCCCTAACCAATTAGTATTTGGGAAAAACCCTTTTTTGCCAAATTTAATGGGAGAAGAAAGTTTAAGTCCTGCAAGCAGAGAAAGGTATGGAAGAAAGCATGGTAAGGGATACACTGAATGCAGTGCATAAGGCCAGAGAAGTGTTAATCAAAAATGAGTCTTCTAATAAAATAAGAATTGCTTTAAACAAAAATGTCAGAGAACATAAATTTGAAGAACCAGTAGTGGGAGACGAGGTATTGTATAAGAGAGAAAATGAAAATGAATGTAGAGGACCTGCTCAGGTAGTGGGAGTATTGGGTAAAACAGTAGTGGTTAAATATGGGGATCCTCTGAGAAGTAGCTAGAATACATGTTACTAGGATTCAAAGACTATCACCAGAAAAAGAAAAGATACCTAAAATAGACAAAACACACACTGTGAAGGATGAATCCCTCACATCAGAGAAAGGGAATATAGATGGGCAGGAAGGAAAGGAGATGATAATGGGCTGGAGAAGGAATGCAGATATAGGAGAGATTATAGGAAGAGATTTTGCAGAGGAAACACTGGAAGATTAAGGGGAAAGTGAGGTAATAGAAGAAGAAAGTGAGATAATAGAAGATGAGTTGCTAGAAGAGTCTAAGGACACATCTTTCAACTGGCTTTGTGAAGCAATCAAAAGAGACTCGGCAGCTGGCGATGACGATACCGGTACTTTCCACCCGAGAGCTCACGAAGTCAGTGGCTTGGTCCATCCCTCATATTCTGGAAGTTTCTATTGGTCTGGAAGCAAGATGTGGTCTCATAGACCACACTCTTGTCTTCTTCCTGTGATCTTGCCCACAGGTCCTTGGAACCTTTTTTTCCTTGCCCCTGTGGTGGCTGCTCAACAAGTTGTGTTTTCTTACCCAGCTCCTTCAAGAGGACTAGTAGCATCTCGCCTAAGGTGTTAGTTCTGGAAGTGAGAAGGATACTGAGAGTGACTGGCCTCTCCTCCTCCTCCCTCCTCATCCTCCTACTTCTCCTCCTTCAGGATGAGAATAGGACTCGAACCAATACTTGCTAGATCTGGCGTCTGATGCTGTAAGACTACACATCAAGCACCCGTTCTATTTTTCTTCTGGAATCATAGAAGCAATTCCTCTCCTTCCTCTAGCAAGGGGAGGAAGGAGAGATTGGCAATAAGGGAATCCTATCTTGGGTTTTCCTTACTGCCTCCGACTCTTAGATTCTTCCTAGCCTATTTCGTATGGGTTACGTTTCCTCACTCGTAAAAAGGTCTAGTTCTGACATTTGATCTTGCAGTTCCTACACTCCGATCAACATGTCAGAGGCACGGTACTCCTCCTTGCTCTTTCGACCAGGAGGAGTAGTCTAGGTGTGCTGAACTCCGGTCAGTTCAAGAGACTCACTCAGATTCCTCCCTCCAACCAGTGAGTCTTCCTAATGTAAAGGACTGATGGTTTGTATATCCTATTGGAACAAATCACAATTTTTAAAAGTAAATTGTGTTTTACCTAACTATACAAACCTGGGATCCTTTACATTACATTTTATGCCCACCTCATGCCACCCCACAATCTGAACCTGGGCCAAAAAGCAAACTGGAATGTTTACATCCTGGCAGGTGGGTATTCCCCGCCTACCTGGCGGTAGTTACTACCTAACCACCTTGTTCCAGGGTTTTAACAGCTGTGTCCAGCTTCACCATAAGTAATTCGTAATGTAAAGGACCTCAGGTTTGTATAGTTAGGAAAAATATAATTTACTTTTAAAAACTGCAATTTTGAAACATTTAAATATTCTAGTTTCAAGGAAACCTCAGTAAAATAAGTTTTCATTTCCTTCTCTGCTGTGGTTGAAATCTCCTGTAAGCCATTTATTGATTTGAGATGAAATGCTCAAATGCATGAGCTCATACACCAGAATTGTTTAAAAAATAACCAAGGCACAAAAATGTTGATAGCTCCATCACAAGAGAACATCACCTCAAAATAGTAGTCTGAATTTAACATTAAGTAAATTTAAGTGCAATTCAGAGTTCATGTAAGGAGCTCTAAGTGAAAGATATGAACCTGAAGTGAACTTTAGAATGTCTCAAATTTTTGTGGCTAAAGACGTGATGATAGTTACCAAGGATGTTCTCTAGCTGAAGAAGATCTTCAGGAAGGTGAGAATCTTTTCATCAGAGTTATTATAGAAGGAAGATATGTGATGGAGGAGGTAAATGCCATATAACAATTTGCTGATATAATTTTAGGTTTTAATGAACAACTTCTAATGGATTTGTATTGTGGACAAGGCCAGGGAGATTGGATGGTAGCCACCTTTTAGGAGATAAAAATATACTGAAAGAATCGGCAAATTGGTCCTTCACTTCTGTGATGTCAGGATCTGAAAGCAACCTGTTTCTCTGCCTCAGAAGCTTTGCAATACTTAGGCAGATTCCATTCAGAATTATAATGATTTGGCTAATTAACTCTTGTCTGCAGAGTGCACTAAATGAGGTTGTTCCAGTTTAGATAGCATTCTTATATAGACTGGATGTTTTTCAAAGTAATCAAGAATACCATTTAACTAGAACTTCTATGGCTTTTGAAATATAATTAGGTTGGACTGGAACTCATGAATTAATGGCAACAAACTTTTATTGTGTAATTAGGATAACATTTTCTGGGCAAAATAACACAACAATGAATCATTTCAAAAGTGTTTATATATGTAGTTTTTTTAATAACTCGTATTTATAGTGTTAAACTTTTTAATTACAGGCAGTATGGATGATCGTCTTGGATATGTACCTTCACATGAAGTGAAGAAAACATTTTATGGTATTTGTAGTCCATCAACTGAAGGCCTTGTTTTCAAAGAGTACAAGGGTAAGTTAATCTTTTTTTGTTTTTTAAAACTGTCAGATATGGTGTTATGAATTTAGGGGAGAAATATTCAGTAACTTTTACAAGCTCTGTGGTGTTTTAAGCCGTGTGATTTTAATCTTTTTCAGCTTAGCCAATATACAGTATTTTTAATGTCACAAAAGAAGGGAAACATCAGAGAAGAAAAAGCCTTGTGCTGTTTAGTCTCTCATTATTATGCAATAGCCGTAATATATTATATGGAAAATTATGCATGTCGGTATTACTCTCTTCCTCATTGTTTGGTGTTGGTCTTGTACCAAGTTATCAGCCTTTTGTCAGTCTCTTATGTATTTAGCCATGCCAGCTAAAGGTGAAACCTGGGAGGTTGGTGGGTTCCATGTTAGAGTTATGAATAGTTGCCCTCTTTTTTGGCCAATTATCTTTATCTGTAATTGACAGATGCATCTTTTCAGTGTGGCACTCTAGAGGGATGTTTTAAGTGTAACATTCAAGAGAGATTTGATATATTACAACTGTGAAAACTACAGTACTTCCCTTTTGTTCAAGAGAATGGTTGTCTAGGAATACTTATGACATAAGTATTAACCCTTAAACGCCGAGCCTCTATTTACAAAAACGTCTCCCGTATGCCGGCGGCGTTTGGGAGTTAGTGCCGAAGCGGGAAAAAAGTTTTTTTAAAAAATCACAGCACGCTTAGTTTTTAAGATTAAGAGTTCATTTTTGGCTCCTTTTTTTTTTCATTGCCTGAAGTTTAGTATGCAACCATCAGAAATGAAAAAAAATATCATTATCATGTATAAATATTGAAATATATGACAGCGCAAAAAAAATTTTCATATATAATTTTATACAAATCGTGCTGTGAGCAAAACAGTTAAAGCTAACGGATTATTTTTTTTTTTTTGTACACTAAATTGCGATGATTTTGGTATATAACAAATTGTAAAACGATCAAAGCAACACAAAGAAAATATTATCACAATATGATGCAAGAATCCGTAACGCTGTGGACGTAAAAAAATTTTTTTCAAAAAAATTCACATAAATCGAATTATTGTGCTAGAGACTTCCCGTTTGTTGAAAAAATGAAGCTAATTGATTGAATATTACTAGACTGTAAGTGTTTTAGCTTACAATTGCAGTTTTCGACCATTTCGGTCGAGTTAAAGTTGACCGAAGGTAGAATTTTTTCTATTTATTGTAATTTATATGAAAATATTTCAAAACTGATAAAAGCTACAACCATGAGTTATTTTCTGTTGTATTCTACATGAAATTGCGCACATTTTCATATAAAGTTTATGTAACGACTAATATAAAACGGTGCAAACATTACGACAATGTGACGACAGAATTTCTGAGATGTTCGGCCGAGTTACCGCGCGGACGTAATGAAAATGTTTTTTTCAAAAATTCACCATAAATCGAAATATTGTGCTAGAGACTTCCAATTTATTGCAAAATAAAGGTAAATGATTGAATATTACTAGAATGTAAGAGTTTTAGCTATTAATTGCGTTTTTCGACCATTTTGGTCGAGTTAAAGTTGACTGAAGGTTGAAATTTTGGCAGTTATCGTGATTTATGTGAAAATATTTCAAAAATGATAAAAGCTACAACCATGAGTTATTTTTCTGTTGTATTCTACATGAAATTGCACACATTTTCATATATAAAAGTTTATGTAATGACTAATGTAAAACGATGCAAACATTACGACAACGTAAACAGAAAGAATTTCTGAGATGTTCGCCGAGTTACCGCCTTCTGGCGTAAGGAAAGTTTTTTTCAGAAATTCACCATAAATCGAAATATTGTGCTAGAGACTTCCAGTTTGTTGCAAAATGAAGGTACATGGTTGAATATTACTAGAATGTAAGAGTTTTAGCTTATAATTGCGTTTTTTTACCATTTTGGTCGAGTTAAAGTTGACCGAAGGTTGAAATTTTGGCAGTTATCGTGATTTATATGAAAATATTTCAAAACTGATAAAAGCTACAACCATGAGTTATTTTCTGTTGTATTCTACATGAAATTGTGCACATTTCCATATATAAAACTTTTTATGTAATGACTAATATAAAAGGGTGCAAACATTACCAACAACAACGTGAAAGAATTTCTGGGGCGAACGTGGGAAAAAGTTTTTCAAAAATTCATCATAAATTGAAATATTGTGCTAGAGACTTCCAATTTGTTGCAAAATGAAGTAAATGATTGAATATTACTAGAATGTAAGTTTTAGTTTAAAATTGCATTTTTCATTTGGTTAAGCAAAAATTTTTTAACAGAAGCCCTCATTGTAGCCATTCTCATCTTTATGATTGCTGGGGTTCACAATGTGCAGCCATGCCAGCCAGAGTCTAAGAATACATCTGATTTGAGGTATTTTTATTTCATTGGCCTCATCTCTCCCCCCCCACTATATCCCTGACTACTTCTGGCCTCCGTACACCAACTTACTTTGAAAGTTGACCCTGAGGTTGAAATTTTAGCAGTTATCGAGATTTATATGAAAATATTTCCAAACTGATAAAAGCTACAACCATGGGTTGTATTTTGTTGTATTTTACATGAAATTGCGCACATTTTCATGTATAAAGGTTTTACGGCGCAGCTAATATAAAACAGTGCAAAATTCCGACAAAATGAAGAATTTATGAAATTTTGCAGTTAATCCTGTGGGCGTAAGGTGCGATTTTTTTTTTTAAAATTCACCATAAATTGAAATTTTCTGAATAGAACTTACCTGGCAGTTATATATATATATAGCTTAATCCCTGTCAACCGCAGATTTTTCAAAACTTCGCGGCTGCAACCGGAATGGTAGGTGTCCGATAGGTGGTTAACAACCCTTATAGGGTGGTAGCTGGAATCATTCCCGTTTTCAGTTCTTCAGATCATCTCTGCCGGTTGGACCGACAACATCGTTGTTGGTTCTCCGTCTTTTTTCGCTCGCTTAAGGTCGCTGTGTTGGACCTTTTATTGGTGACGTATTTTTGACCTTTGGATTGTCAATCGCTTTTGTGGCTTGTTTGGATTTATTCTTTTGACTGTTCTTGGATAAGATGTCTGATCCTAAGTTTTTCAGTAGGTGTGAATGAAGAATGCAAGGTTAGGTTTGCCAGCTTGGTGGACCCTCACTGTTTGTTTAGGTGCAGGGTTTTGAGTCACTTGCCTTGGATAAAAGATGTAAAGAATGCGAGGTTTGGATGAAAAGAAATGGATGGAAATGAAACGCTATGTGCGTAAATTAGAGAGATGGATAAGTTAAGGAGGGCCTCTAAATCTAAATCTAGGTCTGTGAGTGATGTTAGCTGTGACATTTCTCTTTTAACCCTTCTATTCCTAAATCACCCTTTAGATCCCTTCTCCCGGGAGGTGGTAGCCCCGCTCCTTCTACAGGAACTGTATCTGCTGTTATGGACCCTCAGTTCGCCAGGATGGTGTGGCTGAGATGAAAGAATTAAAGGATCAACTTGAAGCCTTGAAAAAGGTAAGAGTGCAAGTGAAGTTTGTGATAATGATTGTGCTAGTGCAGTGGAGGTGGCGACTGATCGACCCTGTCATGCCCCCTAGATCTAGACCTCTACAAGCTCCCAGGACCAAGGGAGAAATCTGACGATCGTGGGGTTGAGAGGGAAGTATCCTCGGTCAGGCTTCGCCTCAAGCAGTCCTGTTGCTTTTTCCCAGGCTGCTTATGACCGCCACAGAAAGGCGTGTCAGAAGAGCTTGTGTCTTCTCCAGCCCCTCTCCTAGACGTAGATGGCAGTTTGAGGATTCGAGACCGACCAAAAGAAGATGGTTGCAGCAAAGGATCAACCCCGGACTCGCTCTCCCCTTTTGGTGCGTGGAGCTCCCAGAATCTTTTGCTTTCCTGATGACGATGAAAACGCCGCTCCAGCAAAAGGTCAAGACCTTTAAATGAATCCTCTCCTCGCTGTTGGAGGAAGGAGGAGAGTTTCTTCTTTCTGCTTCCGGAGAATTCTCGAGGAATCCTTCTCCTGCTCCCAGCTTGTCTCGACAACCTTCTCCTCGGATCCTCAAGATGCAGCTGCTGCTGCTCAATCATTTATGACCGTCATGCAAGGCCAATTGGCTTCTCTCGTTCACAGGCCTTTAGTCCCTCCCCCGCAGTCGGTCAGGCGTAAGGACTCCAAGTTACCAGTGAAGAGATCTAGAAGGGGAGTTCCCTGCTGAAGTTTCTCCTAGGGATAAGAGAGAGTGGATCCCTCTCCCGTTCGAGTCAACAAGGGGCGAGCTGGGATAAGATTCTTCTCTGGCCTGGAAGTCAAAAAGTTCTTCTCTGAGGCTCGTTCTCGAAGTGCGACAGGAATTTTCTTCCTCTCGCGGGAACATTCTTCCTTTGTTCAGCAAGATTACGACCTCGGTTCTCCAGGAGGAAAGAACGCAGTGCCTTTCTGACGCCAGAGACGATTAAACTCTCGACGCCAGGACGCATCCAATTCGGTGCCAGGGCCGTATCCAATTTCGACGCCAGGGCTGGACTTTCCCAGCTCGCGATACCAGGGCTCTCCATCCAGCTCTCGACATCGGGATTCTTCAAGGGCTGTTTGTCAGGACGCAACCAGCTCGCCGCCAGGACGTAATCCAACTCGCCGCCAGGACGCCGCATCGACGCCCCTCCCGTTCAATACAGCGGGAAGAGAAAGAGACAGAGTTGGAAGGAATGCATGATTTGGAAGACGTTTCAGAAGACGAAGATAAACCTTCTAATTCGGCTGATGACTATCAGGTTCTTTCTCGCTCTCTTTGGAGCTGTATGGTGGGGAGTTTAAGCCTGCTGCTCCTCGTCTCTCCTCAGTCCCAGTTTAACAGGAAGAAATCGAGGAAGCAGTCAGCCTTTATTAAATGAAGCTTTCCATTTCTGCAAAGAAGCTCTGACCAGGATTGATAACTGGCTTAAGGAGCGTAGGGAACAAGCAGTAAAGTCCTCCTTGTTGGTTTCCTCCAACTAGGTTGCTGAAGGCGGGTATGGTATGACACTGGAGAAGCTCTTGGCCTGGGAGTACCTGCCTCCTCCCAGGGGACTTCTCTGGTTTAGTAGACTCTTCTAGAAGACATGCCCTTAACTCAGCAAAAGGTGATGTGGTCTATGACGGAACTAGACCATCTCATTAAAATTTTTAGGTCTTTTGAAGTGTTTCAGTTTTTTTAGACTGGTCTGTTGGAATTCTATCCAGAAGATGGAAACCATGCAGGCTACAGGAATTGAAGACCTTTCCAGTATTATGGCCTGTATGGATAAGGCTCTGAGGGATGGAGCAAATGAGATGACTTCTCTTTTCACTGCAGGGATTTTGAAGAAGAGGGCTTTGTTATGTTCCTTCACACCAAATCGACTTGAAGTATTACAGACAGAAGGCGGAGCTCCTTTCGCCCCTCTCGGAGCATTTGTTTCGGAGTCCTTGGTCAGGGATATTTCTCTGACTCACACATAAAGCTACGCAAGATTTACTTTCTGTTTCGGCTAGGAGGTTTCCTGCAATTCCTCCAGCTGCCAAAAAGGAGGAAAAGAGAGTTCAACAGCCCTTTGGGCAGAGTTCCTTCTAGAGCTGATTTCAGAGGAAAAGACAAGAAACAGGGGGTAGAGACTAACAGAAGGACGTTTAGAACACGCTCTAGAAATTGAGAAACAAGTCCTCCAGACAACAGTAGGAGCAAGGCTGTCTCTATTTTGGCAGGCTTGGGAAGCAAGATGGGCGGACAACTGGTCTCTCTCAGTCATCAGGAAGGTACAAGATCCCCTTCTCGAGGAAACCGCCACTTTCAACAAAGCCACTAGCCCTAGTGGCTCAATACTTGAACGCATTGAAAGCAGAAGGGCACTCCTGAATCTAGTAGACCAGATGTTGGAGAAATAATAAGCGATAGAACCAGTTTTGGAACTAGGATCCCCAGGGTTCTGCAATCGTCTGTTTTTTAGTGCCCAAGAGTTAAAAAGGATGGAGACCGGTCCTGGATGTCAAGCGCATTGAGCGGTTTTGTGGAGAAGACCAAGTTTACCATGGAGCGTCTCAGTCTGTGCTGGCAGCAGTCCGTCCAGGGGACTGGATGGTATCCCCTGGACCTACAGGACGCTTACTTTCATATCCCCATCCACCCCGACTTCAAGGAAGTTTTTGAGGTTTGTGATCCAGGACAAATGCTTCCAGTTCAAAGCTCTTTGTTTCGGCCTCAGCACAGCTCCTCAAGTGTTCACCAGAGTAATGTCAAATGTGGCAGGATGGCTTCATCAAGAAGGGATAAGAGTATCCCTATACCAGGCGACTGGTTGATAAGGTCCCAGCTTTCAGAAGAACAGGTGTCTGGAGGACTACACAAGACGTTTATGATTGCTCAGGATCTGGGTCTCATTATCAACAGAGAAGTCCCAGATCGAACCGAGTCAGACGATTCTTTATTTGGGGATAGTTCTGGACTCAGCTCGTTTTCAGGGCTTCTCCCCTCCCAAGAAAGACAAATCAAGTGCCTCTGAGAAGGTTCAGTATTTCCTGGGGAGGCAGAAGTGCTCAATGAGTGGATGAGTTTACTGGTCCACCCTCTCCTCCCTCGAGAAATTTGTCTCTCTGGGAAGGTTGCACCTCAGACCTCTTCAACACTTCCTTTTCAAGTCTGGGACAGGAAGAATCAGGAGGACTCTTTTCTTCCACATTTCAGCAGAGATCCAGAAACATCTGAGTTGGTGGCTGGACCCGTCCATCTTGGGGAAGGAATCTCCCTACGAGAAAGAACCTAGACCTAGTGTTGTTCTCAGATGCTTGAGGTCGGGATGGGGGGAGCAACACTGGGAACAAGGAAGTTTCAGGCTCTTGGGAAGAGGGACCATCGGATGGCACATCAACAGGAAAGAGTTGATGGCCATCTGGTTCCCAAGTTAAAAGCCTTCAAAGGAATCTGTCGTGGGAAAGTAATAGAAGTGAATTCAGACAACACCACGGCTCTTGTTATATCAGCAAACAAGGAGGGACTTCATTCTTTACCTCTTTCTGTTGGGCAAGAGAGCTCCTTCTGTGGACAAAAGACCACGGGGTGGAGCTTTTTGACTCAGTGCAGGGGCAGAAGAATGTAGAGCGGACATGCTCAGCAGAAGGGCAAGTTCTGCCCACGGAATGGACCTCTCAATCTTCAAGTTTGCCAGAAACTGTGGAGTTTATGGGGGGAGGCTTCAATAGACCTCTTCGCCTCCAGCCAGAACAACAAGAGAATCCCGAACTACTGCTCTCTAGTCCCGGACAGAGAGCAATAGCAGTAGACGCCTTTCTTGATGGACTGGACGGGGATGGACCCTTTCATCGTTCCCTCCGTAAAAAATAATCAATCTAGTCCAAGAAATTCGCCCTCCTAGATTCAGGAGAATGACCCTGGTATTTTGGCCAGCAAGAGAGTGGTTCACTGGTGGTGGAGATGTTAGTGGACTTTCGAGAAGTCTTCCCCCCAAGTCCAAGGCTTCTCAGACAGCCCCACTTCGAGAGGTATCATCAAAACCCCTCGCTCTTCAACTGACTGCATTCAGACTATCGAGAAGCTTGTCAGAGCGAGGAGGATTTTCAGCTCAAGCTGCAGAGCTATCGCCAGAGCGAGGAGGGTCTCTTCACAGAGAGTTTACCAATCAAAGTGGAAACCTTTAGATCTTAGTGTAAGCAGCATAAGGTTTCCTCAACCACTACCTCTGTGAGCCAAATAGCTGATTTTCTCTTGTCCTCAGGCAAGATTCTAAGCTGGCCGTATCCACCATAAAAGGATACAGAATCTTGTTGTCTACCGTCTTTAGGCACAGAGGCATTGATTTGTCTCAAGATAGAGACTTGAAGAGACCTTTTAAAGTCTTTCAAACAACAAAGCAGACTTTGAGACCCCGTCCTGGAATTTGGATGTGGTTTTGAAGTTCTTGTGCAGCAGGAAGTTCTGAACCCATCTCTCAAGCAACCCTGAGAGACGTAACAAAGAAAACTCTTTTCCTTTCGCTCTTGCTACAGCAAAAGGGTTAGCTGAGATTCAGGCTATTCAGAAACAAGTAGGCTTCAATCATAATGGAGCAATATGCGCATTAAAATTGACTTCTCTTTAAGAATGAGAACCCTTCCAAACCCCTGGCGGGGCGTTTGAGGTTCCTAAACCTCACTGATTTAGTGGGCCAAGAGGAGGAGAACTACTCTGTCAGTTAGAGCCCTCCAGGCTTATATTTCCAGGACAAAGGACTTAAGAGGTTCTTCCAGTTCTTTTGGTGTTCAGTGAAGGATCCTCAAGCCCCTCTTGAAGAATCGTTATCATTCTTTTTGAGGGAACAATAATAAAGCTCACCTTTTATGTGAAGAGGAGGACTTTGGTTTGTTGAAGGTGAAGGCTCACCAAATAAGAGCCATTACAACTTCTCTGGCTTATACAAAAGAATATGTCAGTTAAACAAATTATGGATGCCACTTTTTGGAGAAGTGACTCTGTTTTTACAAGACCTTCTCATTACCTCAGAGGTAAGAGTAGATTATGAGAAATGTTACGTTCAAGGCCCATATGTAGCTACAGCTTGGTATTGGGTAAAGGAGTAACTACCTCCTTTTCAACCTTAACATTTTTGTTTGGGATACCTGTAATTGGTTTGGTGTTTTTATGGTTGTCTGAGGCTTCCTTGTGGGAACTCTTAACTTCAGTCTAACTAGATAGGTGTATATCTAGTCTGCAAGGTTAGGTGGTTAGATTGAGTAGGTTACAGGTAATAGAGAATAGGAAGTACAGAAGTCTAGTCGTTGTTGGTCTCACCCGTTTGACAGACTTCGATTGAGTTGTTTTCAGTATAACAGGTCTTCACCTGACTGGCGCTCCTAAGGAAAGCGGCTCAAGAGGCAGGCTTTGAAGTCAGCTACCTTACAGGTAAGGAATCAAGGTGTTTACCTACGACTTTTAGTTGTTTCCCAACAGTGTTGGCTGTCTTTCACCCTCACTCCAAATGTGTGAATCAGCTATATATATAACTGCCAGGTAAGTTCTATTCGTAAAAATGAAGTTTTTATGATAAAACAAAGTTTTATGAATACTTACCTGGCAGTTGCTCTCTATTTTAAAGCCCACCCTCCTCCCCTCAGGAGCTAAGGTCGGGCAAGAGATGATCTGAGGAACTGAAAGCGGGAATGATTCCAGCTACCACCTATAAGGGTTGTTAACCACCTATCGGACACCTACCATTCGGTTGCTCAATGTGAGTTTTGAAAAATCTGCGGTTCGACAGGGATTAAGCTATATATATATAACTGCCAGGTAAGTATTCATAAAACTTTGTTTTATCATAAAAACTTCATATTGTGCTGAGACTTCCCAATTTGTTGCAAAGTGAAGGTAAATGATTGAATATTACTAGAATGTAAGAGTTTTAGCTTACAATTGCGTTTTTCGACCATTTCAGTCGAAGTCAAAGTTGACTGAAGGTTGAAATTTTTGTAGTCGACGTCACGGCACGTCCACTTGGCACCCAACAGACAATTTTAGTCGACGTATGATACGTCCAGTAGGCGTTTAAGGGTTAACATACTTCCTCATCCATGATCACCTGGATCACAGGTGTCACTCATAATTTTGGTATCATGCTCTCAGTGAGAACATCTTTAATGGTTTCAGTACTTGAAATAAAAGAAAAGTATGCAGTCCCCGGTTATCGGCGGCCTCGGTCATCAGCAATCCTGTTTTACGGCTTGTCTAGTGGCGATGATAACTGGATTTTTGTCACCTATATGCCCAAATCTCTGGTTATCGGTGCTGATAACCAGGGATCAGCGCCATTATCGCTGATTTTCGGTTATTGTCACATTGTCAGGAATACAACCCCCGCCAATAACTAGGGACTGCCTGTATTACTGACATTGGTGCCGGGTGAAAACTTGACCGTAGTCCTAGACTTTATCAAGGATAGAACCTGTTACCAAGGCCTATGGCTGATAATTAAAGACCTGGATGGTTACATTATGACCCACCCTGTGAGCCTGATACTCATACTGCTGAACCTGGGATGGACACCAGGTCATATATGATGAAAATAAAAAGGTATTTGATTTTATCTTCCCCTGCGGACAAGTCGGCAGCACTCACTCAAGAGTTTGTCGATTGAAAAGTGACCTGAATCTGGAGAGCAGAATGGTAATGTGGAGTTCATCTTTAAAGGGTTGATATGGAAGGGATTTGGCAATAACCATCAATCTCCCCATTGACAAATTATCTTGGAGGCTTATGACAAGGTTTTCCTCTTTTCCAAAGTGTGTCCTGCCTCCATATTTTTGGGGTATGGGAAACACCTTTTGTTCCGACACAATATACAAACCCTCGGTCCTTTACATTAGGAGATACTTTCAGGCGTAGGCTGGAAACGGCCGTTAAACTCTTGAACAAGGTGGTTAGGCAGTAACTACCTCAGGTAGGCGGGGATACCCGCCTGCCCGGATGTAAACATTCCAGTTTGTTTTCGGCCGTCAGCCGTTGCTGACGACATTTTTTTTGTTCTCTCTGCTGACTGTCGTTAAGCTCTTACGGTGGGATCTTTCTGTATTTTTGTTTTATATTGCGTGTGTTTGATATTTGTAATACAAACCCACGATTTGTGATAACCTTGTGTAAGCCGTCGTTTCCCTGCCTGTGTCTTGGGTTTGTGGCCAGAGGGCATAACTGGAGTAGCGTAACCAAGTGGTAATGCTTCTCTCCAGCGGCCCTTTACGTAATACTGGAGGCGCCCCTTTACTTTCGGGATTAGTTTGGGACGCTTTTTCTTCACTTCCCTACATCCATCGGGACTTAAGATTAGTCCCTTCTTGGGCTTCCGCCTCCGTGTGTAAGGGGCATCACTAATTTCTTCCTTTATGCTGAGTGTTTCTCGCCGCCTGCGCTTAGAGATTTGCGGGCTGAGTGGGAGGTTACAGGCGTCGTCGATAAGTTCCGCTTCCACGGCGCCCTTGGTGGCCTCCCCTCTGTCCTTTTTTCTCTTCCCGTAGGTTCTTCCTTCTCTCTCCTTCGCCCTCTTCGCTTGCTCGTCGGGTGAAGACACAGGGGAGGGGGAGGAGCGAGCAACCTCGTCTAGAGTACCTCCTAATGCTGCGTGGGCTGTTCCCTTGTAGCGGGAGGAGCCTCCCTCTACTAATCATATTTGTTTTTCTTTCAGGTTGACAGTGAGCATTGCAGAGACAGCAGTAGTTGGCTGGATATCATATATCAAGAATATCTTGCATGAAGCAGTCCCGACTTTCATTCAGTGTTGCTCGGGATCGACCACAATACCTGATTAGATGACATATTACCACGTCGGGATCGCTCTGACTCTGTTCCCGCCGATGTAGTTCGATCGCTGTCATTGCTGGTTTTCATGTATGCTGTTGCAATGCTTCCTGCGTATCTGTGGTCTATCTGCTCCGGCTGTTCCCTGTGTTTTGCTCGTGTCAACTCTCGACAGTCTCGGGCTGCTCTCCTGGTCTCCTGCCGCAGCCGCCCTGATCGCTCCTGTCGATGCTGGTGACTTTCAATGACACTCTGTCTGTTGCATTAGCTCCTGCCTTCCGAACAGCCAACGTAGCTCCTGCATCGTAATGTCCTGATCGTGCCCGCTTCTTCTCCTCAGTGGTCGTGCCGGGGCCACTTCCGTTGTGTTCCTGCCTGCTGCCATCCTGTAGAAGACGTGGGCGTGAAGGGAAGGAAGTCGCCTTGTGGAAGTGACGTTCCTGGCCGTTGCATAGCTCCTGCTCTCCGAACCTTTGCCGTAGCTCCTGCATCGGCTGTCCTGATCATTCCTGCTGCTTCTGGCGGTCGTGCCCGGGTCCGCTTCCGTGTGTTCCTGCCAGCTGCCCCAGAGGTTACGATGTCCGCCATCCTGTAGAAGATGTCGGTGTGAAGATTTAGGAAGTGGTCCTGTTGAGGTGATGTTCCTGGCCGTTGCAGTAGCTCCTGCCCTCCGAACTGCTGCCGTAGCTCCTGCATCGGCTGTCCTGATCATGCTTCTCCTGGTGGTGGTGTCCTGGCTGCGTCCGTTGTGTTCCTGCCGGACTACCCTGGAGGTTACGATGTTTCGTGTCGACCATCCTGTAGAAGATGTGGGAGTGGAGATGAAGGAAGCTGTCCTGTGGAAGTAGCCGCCGTCTTCTTCATCTTATCTTCGATTTCGTCTTCTGCTGCGTCTTCCCTTCCTCTCCCGAGGTCCTGGAGGTCCCGAGAATCGGACAGACCTCCATCGGCCGAAGGAAGGATGCTGCTTCTTCCCCTTGATGCCCTTGGACATTTAGGGACTGCCTCCTTCCGAGGAGGCAGTGGGTCTCTCGTTGGCTCTTCCCGACCTTCGGGTTAGGGAACCGATTCGCATAGCCGTGGGTTTTGTGTTTCGGAAGCCGCGGGCGCGCAGACCTCAGTTTGCGTTCCCGTTCCTGAGTCTTAGAGGTTCCGCCTCTAAGATGGGGGCTGCTTCGGGCGCTCGTTCGCGAGCCGCTTCGAGTGCTCGAGATTCTATGGAATATCGAGTATCCCGATCTGGTCTGGAGAGATTTTCCTGGGCCCAGTTCGGGAGCAGTGCGAGAGAAAGGGACGAGGCACCCAGGTGTCTCGGTTCCTCTTCCTGCCAGCACCGCAAGCGCTCCCCGAGTGTTTGCCAGTGCTCGGTCGGGTTCCCAGCCTGGTGTCTCGATCCTCTCGGTTCGAACACCAGAAGAAGCAAGGAAGAGATTCACTTTGGGAGTCCTGCGGGACTTCTAAGGGACTGACTCTCTTCCGGAAGAAAAGTTGGCCGATTCGCATTTTCCTGTGGGATCTTGCGTTTCGGGGGCCGCGACAGCGTGGCCTCTCGAGGCCATTCCCTCGTTGCCAGTCTTGGAAGTCTGCATCTAAGACTGGTTCTGTGCTTGGCTCTTTTAATTTATTAGGTAACAAGCAGCCGCTCCCGATTTTCGGAAGTCTCGTGGGTAGCTCGAATTCTATGAATCACGAGCGCTCTCCTTATGAGAGGCATAGGACGAGAGAAAATGCCGAGACACCCAGGTGTCTGGTTGCCGAGACACCCAGGTGTCTGGTTGCCGGGACCCCCAGGTAGACACCCAGGTGTCTGGTTGCCGAGACACCCAGGTGTCTGGTTGCCGGGACGCCCAGGTAGACACCCAGGTGTCTGGTTGCCGGGACGCCCATGTGTCTGGTTGCCGGGACACCCAGGTGTCTGGTTGCCGAGACACCCATGTGTCTGGTCGCCCGGACACCCAGGTTTCTATGTACCGCGACGCCAGGTGTCTCGATTCTGCCCACCAGCTGCTTCGTTGCTTCGGGGGCTTCGTTCTTGTGTCTCGAACTTTAGGGTTCGAGCATGCAAGATAGCAGACACAGAATTCCCTATGAACCTTCTTCTCGAGGGGCCTCGGCCTCGGTCTCGCCTCAAGGAGTTTAGAGTTCGGGAAACTAGCAATTGTTCACAGCAGACGAGTCTGGCCTGCCCAGTTATGAGTCTGGCTCTGGCTCGGCTCGACTTGGCTTGCCAGACTGGCTCGGCTCGACTCGACTCGGCTTGCCAGACTGGCTCGGCTCGACTTGACTCGGCTTGCCAGACTGGCTTGGCTCGTTTCGGCTCGCCCCGCCTCGCCTGCCTCCCAGTCTGCTGCATACCGACCAGCTGGATCGGCGTTCGTGATCGGCTCGGCTCGGCCCGGCCCTACTCGGTTTTTTCCGATTCGGGTTCGTCTATGCTCGAGTGAACTTTTGCTCTTCCCAGGAAAGCACTTTGCCACGGCATAGGTGCTCTTCTTTCCCCGTGTGGCAGTAATCTCCTTCGGTTGATTATTGCTCACGGTCCGCCTCTCCTGCTTATCATTCTGGCAGGACAGGTAGGGCTACTCTTTTCTCCTCACCTGTTCTCTTCTCCTTTCGGTTGTTCCGAGAGGAGCGAGACGGACAGAGAGAGCTCTGACGAAATTTTCTTTCGGAGTTCGGCTGCCTGGCGTGCTTTGGGTATCGGTCCCCCGATTCTCTCGTATTATAACCAGGTAGCTGAGAAGGGTTTCATGGGATCTGTCAAGGTCTCTCCTCCAGGGGAGAAGTACAGGGGTTTCATGCGATCGGAACAGCGAAGGTCTTCCTCTTCATGTCTGATCGCCCCCGTGTTCTCGGGAACTTCGCGCTGATTCGTCGGGCGCGAGGATCCCCGGACAGGACCGCGCTCCCCAATGAATAACCTTCATCACTTGCAACCCTTGCAGTTTCCGAGGGGCCGAGAATGTCAGGGACCGCCGCGGTCCTGTCTTCCGAGAAGCGTTCTCAACCTGATGGATTCTTTTCTTCGATGGAGTTAATTCAGGTAGAAATACCAAACTTTCACCCCTGCCTCGGCAGAATATGAATTCTTCTTGCCTCGGAGGGTCTTGCTGAACACAGTTTTTTGGGCAATTCTGGTGCTAAGAAGAAGGACTTTGTCCCAATTCGGATCTCCAGTTTCGTAAGTCCCGAGTTGGCTCGACCCTTGGGAACGAATCTTTACTTGGTTCTGCCTTTCTCTTTCAGAGATTTGCCAGATATCCCGGTAATCAAGGTTCCCACCAGGGCACTGCCTTGTCCTTTGGGCAATGGCCAAGAATTTTGGGTCTTAGTCTTTTCAACTCGACATTGGGTTCAAGCCAGCCCACCTCAACTCCTTAGCTAAGAAGTCCTAGGCTTCAGAAGAAGATTGCAACTGCTGATGCCTGGACAAAATGATGCTTATCGAGTCTCTGAGCTGGCAGAAACATTGCCGAGACCTGGGAATGGATTCCTTCAGGAGAAGTATCTATTTCCCTTAGGTCTCGGCAATTCTTTCCATCGATCTCTCATCCCACCACCTCTCCCGTGCTCCCGATTCGGGAAATGCCAGCCGGCTAGAGCTAATTGTCTCGGTTCCCTGTCATCTTGCAGAAGCTTCCCCATGGTGGAAAATGGAAGTCTGCTTCCTTTTCCCCGTTCTTTCCTCTTCGAGGTACAGTATGAGGAAAGAGTTAGGCTAATGCTTGATTATAGGAACCTTCGGATATGACTTCATATTTCCTTCAAATCTTGTGTCTACTCACAGATTCACAGGTTGAGGAATAGGTGCACACTGGTAAAGACCTTGTCTTGAATTTGTGCGACCGAGATGATTAGTACCTTCCCGTCACCGTCCTGGGCTCAGGGCAGCCTTTTGGCCGTCTGAGAATCCAGGATGGGTTTTGTGGCACTTACTGGTTTCATTGAACAATAAAACCACAATAGTGACTTTTGTCGACAAACAGGAGGCAATCGTTTTTCCCCCTGTTTTATCTCGACATTTGAAGGTACTCGAGTGTTGTTCTATTGCACACTCGACAGCTCAATTAACCAGATGCATCCCTGGTGGGGATGTATTGGTAGGCAAGCTTGGCCTCGGGTTTGAGTGATTGGGACAGAACATGCTGCTCACTCTTTCTTCATGAAGACTCATGCAGAGACTGCTGGACTGAGAAATCCCTACCGTCCTTCTGTTGCCTACCTGCACACAAGTCAGTAGTGTTTTCTCGCTCCCTCATACCAGACCAGGGGCCGCTCTGTTGAGGCATGCTGTCTTTTTGGTGAAAACTCGATATCAACGTTTTTCCCTCCGTATTTGTCCCGTTTAGCTAGGGGTTCACAAACATTGCTCACCCCAAGTTACAGACAAATACTTAAGACTTCCCCTTCTTCCGACCTGATTGCCGAGGCATCGAGAAGAATTCCGCTTGACCCATCCTCCTGTGCTGCTACACAAGAAGCGGTTCTTGAGGCAGTACATCCCTGTGTGTTTGGGACTGGGAGACTTTCCAGCTTTCCTTGCAAGCACAGGCTTTCTCGCTGAGCGGCAACGGATATAGCTGGATATCCCTTGAAGTCCTCTGCAACACTGTCCCAGGGACTGGATCCGTCTTCGCTGGTGGTGTCGTTGTCGGAACTTCTTCCCGGTCAGAGTCACCGTCAGGTCTGGATTTCTCGTCTTCTCCGCCGAGGGCTGCTTCTCTCCCTTTCAGTTTTGAAGAATGTAGGCCCTTGCGACCTAGTCTTCTATCTGAAGTAGCCTTCGTCTCCTTAGTCGAGAGTTAGCTACGGACGAGAAGCTTCTTCAGTCATGCTGTCCCAGGAATGTTTCTGGGTGGCATGCGGCTCTCGTTTAGGGTTCCTGTCCGTGCTCTGCACTCGCCCTCACGAGTCGTCGGATAGAGATATGCCCTCTTAGGTCCATCTCTCATCTTACCCTGGCCTTGGCGTAGAAGATGGAAGAACAGGGTGGGATCATCCTTCTCGGATGTCGTAGGTGGACTCCAAATCCATTGGCATCGACTGTCGGGTTCGAGTCCTTCTTGTTCCCCCTCCTCCTTGGACTTTGTATCGATGATCCAGATCATTCGTTACTTTGTCCTATTGGGAGCTGTGGTACTTTCCGAAAGGTTTGACATTCCTAACCTGGATGTCGTCAACGTTTTCGCCAGTACTGTCTCTCCCAAGAAAGAAGTGTCTAAGGACACATCTTCCTCCTGACTTCATGAAGCGATCAAGGAGGTACTTGGCAGCTGATGACGACGATACCGTACCTTTCACCCGAGAGCTCACAAAGTTGATGGCTTGGTCCATCCTCGCATTCGGAAGAATATGTCGGTACCACAGGAGCTGAAGGCGGGCGTGTGGTCCCAACAGACTACCTTCACCTCCTTCTACCTCCGGGATGTTGCACACAAGTCCTGGACACTTTTTCCTTGGGTCCTGTGGTGGCTGCTCAACAAGTTGTGTAGCTTATCCAGCTCCCTAACGGGACAGGATTGCATCTCGCCTATGTTGTACGGCTGTGATGGGGAGAATGGAGGTTGAGTGACTGGCCTCTCTTCTTTCTCCCCATCCTGGCTCTCTTCCCACGGGCAGGAGCGGATATGCCGTTACAAGCTGGACCGGGCGTCGAGGCAGATAAGCACATAACAGGAGCTCCCATTCTATTTCCGTTCAGGTTAATAGAAGCAACCCCACTCCTTCCTCTTGCAAGGGGAGGAAGGAGACCATGACTATGAGACAACCCAATGCTTGTATTTGCCTTATTGTCATCCGCGTCAAATTCTTCCTTCAGCCTACTTTGCATGAACTGACGTTTCCTCTTTCATGCAAAGGGACCCAGAAATCTGACAACTGATCCTCGTTTCTTACAACCCGATCTTTTGTCAGAGGTAGTTTTTCCTTCCTCGCTCTCACGACCAGGAAGGGAAGACAAGGTGGTGAACTCCAGTCAGTTCAGAGAGACTTTCTCAGATTCCTCCTCCAATCAGTGAGTCTCCAATGTAAAGGACCGAGGGTTTGTATATTGTGTCTTGGAACAAATAACAATTTTTAAAGTAAATTGTATTTTTCCTAACTATACAAACCCGAGGTCCTTACAATTATGCCCACCTCATGCCACCCCTCAATCTGTACGTGGGCCGAAAGGCAAACTGGAATGTTTACATCCGGGCAGGCGGGTATCCCCGCCTACCTGGAGGTAGTTACTGCCTAACCACCTTGTTCAAGAGTTTAACAGCCGTTTCCAGCCTACGCCTGAAAGTATCTCCTAATGTAAAGGACCTCGGTTTGTATAGTTAGGAAAATACAATTTACTTTAAAAATTGTTATATTCCAATAAATTTTGTGTTCTTAAGCTTTGTTTCATAGTATTTATACATTCAGTACATTACTTTCTAAACTGTACTAACGTACTTTGCATTCTATTTCGTCACTTTGATCATAGTTTGGCTTATGTTGGTCTTCAGTGATCCTGTGAATCTGCTGTTAGGTAATATGCATACAGTAGCTCCAAGACACCTGTTTTTATGCTTCTTTGTAGCTGGTGCTGTTATGAGAAATAAGAAAGATCTTGGAGCTGGTCCTTCATGGACACTCATATTTTTCCACTGTCTTTGCAATGGTTGTATGTTATGATATAGTTTCATCACTTGCTTAACTGATCATCTTTATTCCCTTTACTTTCAAAATACACATGAATTGTTTGCCTTTATACTGTCAAATGCCTTCTCAAGATCACTGATGAATGATAAATAATTTCCTCTCTGCAGATTATATCCTGGCTCTTAGGCAAACTTAGTGTTTAATTTTGATTATTTTTTTATAAGCTAAGCTAACAGTTGTGAATTTTTTTTAAATTTAACATATCCTTTACCATCTTTTCCCATACTTAGAGACCATGTTCCAATGGGGAGATTGATGATTATTGCCAAATCTCTTCCATATCAACCCTCTGAAGATGAACTCCACATTACCATTCTGCTCTCCAGATTCAGGTCACTTTTCAATCGACAAACTCTTGAGTGAGTGCAGCCGACTTGTCCGCAGGGGAAGATAAAATCAAATACCTTTCTATTTTCATCATATATGACCTGGTGTCCATCCCAGGTTCAGCAGTATGAGTATCAGGCTCACAGGGTGGGTCATAATGTAACCATCCAGGTCTTTAATTATCAGTCATATGCCTTAGTAACAGGTTCTATCCTTGTTAAAGTCTAGGACTACGGTCAAATTTTCACCCGGCATACTCCTTTCCTTTTGAACTGCCTCCATTTTTCCCTTACCTCTTTTTTTCTAATCTTTTTTGTGCTTTGCCACTTTGCAGTTTTGACTAAATCCTTTCTTCTCATTGCAGTGTTTAGATTCTGATTATGTTCCGCCCATTCCTCTTTGATCTTGCCACCTGCCTCTGTGCATCCGTCAACTTTCCTTAATTATCTTTTGCCAGAGCATGAAAGCACTCCATATCTTGAGTCAGTCTCTCTCTCTCTCTCTCTCTCTCTCTCTCTCTCTCTCTCTCTCTCTCTCTCTCTCTCTCTCTCTCTGTTCATCTTCCCAGATATCACACCAAACACCATCACTTCTGCTGTCTGTATGTTTTCATCCATTGGTCTCAGCTTACTCCTTTTTCAGTCTGTGTCCCCATGGAGCCTTCATGGTTTTATTCTCTCTCTCTCTCTCTCTCTCTCTCTCTCTCTCTCTCTCTCTCTCTCTCTCTCTCTCTCTCTCTCTCTCTCTCTCTCAACTAAGCTAGAATTTTGTGATTGCCATCTTATCTTGGTAGGCACATTGCCATCTTGGTAGACACAACACATTCAAGAAGACCAGTTGAGCATGTAACAATACGTGTGTTGCTTTTAACTTGCCTCACAAGGCATACTGGTAGAGGTCTTTTCTTTTATATTAATACCCATCCTTCTTGGCATGTGAAACTTATGCTTTAGTTTTACCCTTAGTTGTTACCAATTTCCTTCTTGGCCTAATACATTTTGTTTAGAGACTTTTAAGGATCGATATGTTTCTCTTTTTAACGACAGGTTGTTGATACATATAGGGGTTTGTTAAAGGATATTGTGTGGAACACTGGGGAAAAATAAGCAAAAATGGCCATTTTCAAAATGATGAGATTTGTATAAACACATATGGACCTTTCGATACAAAGTCAGAACATTTTTGCGAGATATGAATTTTTTTTTAAAATGAAATTTTGGAAAAATACAGAAAAAAAAATTCAAAAATCAGAAACTCAAAATATTAAAAATTTTGCTTTGTTTTTAATCTACCATGTTTCATGTTATATTTAAAATTTCATTTAGATTGGTCCAATACTAGGGAGGAGATGCATTTTTCGAAAAACTTATGTTTTGAGTAAATTTCAAAGTTTTAGTTACATAAAAAAGTAAAAGGGACTTCAAAGACTGTGTTACAATTAATTCTATGGTTTTAATTTTTATTTTTTATTAATTAATGCAAAATGATTATAAATAAGAATATTAATTGATTATTTATTGCTAAGACACATTCTTATAAATTTTACCCCCTGTCTGATCTTGCTGCAAGGTATTACTCTAGGTATCATAGGTAGACACTTTTTTATTAGTGTCTCGAATCCATCCCACAAATGGATTGTTTCAGATTAGGGATTCGTGATTCAAGTAATTCATCAAGTCTTGCTTCACTTTATTATGATAATTTTATTTTCAGGATCGTCTATATCAGCCTCCGAGCTACTGCTTTCTTTTTCTAAAATATCTTTTGCCCAAACAAATAAAAAAGGCGTTTAGGTGGATGTGGTTGGTCTCTGGTCAGCAGAGATCGCTTACAGCTCTCTTCTCCCGTTTTACCTCTTTATTTCTTGAACTCTTTCTTTACTTTATGGACTTTTCCACTTGGCTTTTCCGCATTCTCAGCAGGAATGAACTCTTTTTTAGGCACGGTGAAAAACAAAACACCGCAGAAAATACAGAGTTTGGCTAGCGAGCATGAAAATGTCCTTCTAGCTTGGAAGTTTATAGGCAACCCGGCACTACACATGGTATGAGGTGTGCGTTGTCATGGCTAGGAATAACTTTAGGATATTATTGACATTCCATTTCAAAGGAAGTTTTTGTAATATATATCGAAAAACTAAACCAGACAAAAATCATTTGCGCTTAATTTCCTTGGCAAATTTTTAGCATAATATTTTGGACACATTCTTGAACCCTATAGTTTAGAATTTTTTTCAGCAAATCGAATTTTTAAAGATTGCCTTAATTATTGATCTCTGGCAGAGTTCCCATATTGCTTCTATTTGCTCTATTTCTGTAAAACCATATCTTCTCATCAGCTTCTCAAACTAGCTGACAGCCCAAAGTTCCAGCATGCTAATTTCCCCCAAATCTAGTTTCTTTTTTCCTGGTCTTCTTGTCTGCTGGGATATGCACTCAAAACACATGCATTTACTTTTTTAGGATAATTTTAATTTTCACTATCCTTTCATTATATTCTTTTCACTTTTATCACATGTGCTGTTTCATCTTGAATCAGTATCCCAGCTCTGTCTGTCTCATTTTGCTTCACTTCTACCATATTTGTAAATCATTTTGTTATCACTATTTATTCTAGCAACTGCTTTTTTTATATTGTACCTAACCTCCCATAAACAACATACATTCACTCATTCGTAGTCAGCATTGCCAACCCTTATAAACAAATTTGAAATTCCCTTGCTACAGTATTCTCTGTGCTGACTTTCACTGCGTTCTCTAATTAAGTTTTATTATTCTTTCTTGGGATCCCTGGCACCTCTTTTCTTTTTAAAGGTCTTCAGAGATTTGCGGTCAATTAATCTTCAATGTTTTTTTCTTGGATTATGGTGTCAGAGACTGGGGCCATTAAATTTTTTTTTTTGTAAGCTTTTAAGTAACAAACTTAGCATCCCCATTTACCTGCATTTTGAACTGGCTGAAGATTCTTTAATTCAGGGTTTGGAGTTATTTATTATTTATTTATTTTTTTTACCCTGAAAGGTTTCCCAAATGTAGGCATTTCTTTTATATATGGTATCTAAAGCCAATTTTCAATTTGGAGACTGGAGTCCTCAGCTGGTATAATTAAAAGGAGTTTCACCGCGTAACATCTTGAGAATAGCTGACTCTCACTAATTGCCTCAGGTGTACCATAATTATCAAAGTTTGGTACCAAGTAATTTTTGGCATTATTTAATTGTTTGGCTTTCTTTGCCAATTATAGATAAAGAACATACAATATTAAATGTAGTTTAGTGTTAGGAAACATCAAAATTGCTTTAAAAATATTAAATCCTTTACAGATAATGATGGACTGCAGAAGATCTTTTCAGAAATAAACAGCGTAAAAGTTGGTATAGATATGCCTGAAACTGACCTGCAGAAAACATCCCTCATGAGCATCTTTGAAAAGATGAGGAAAAATTTGAAGACTGTACATTTCTCATCATTATTAGACAAAAGCATGGCTAAGACAAAAAACAAGAAATATAATGAAAAAATAAAAATAGAGAGAGAAGAGATAAAGTCACTTGTGATGCAAGATCCAGAGGAGAACGATATGGTTAACATTGAGTTGGAAGGGAGATCTTTGCAGCTGTATAAAAACCAACTAGAATGGTGTTACATACATAGGTTCATAGGAAGGGTACTGCATTTGTTGTTGCCAAAGGAAATCTGGGGGCATTCAGAGAATTTTAAAGTTTTTAGGAAAAAAATAAAGGATATATTAAGAAGTGGTCGCAGAGATGTTATATATTTGGGAAACATACTACAGAATTTTAAAATATCTTGTTTCAAGTGGGCAGCACCATTTGCGAGTTATTTCATGAAGACACATATTATCAGTAAGGTAATAGTATGGGTCATTGAGAAACTAGCTTTTACCCTCATAAGCAGGTATTTTTATGTTACTGAAGGCAGGACAACACGATACCAAATGATTTTCTACCGTATAAGTTCTTGGAGAAATATACATGAAAGTGGTGTTTCTATTCTGGTAAACACAGGGGCACTAAAATTACTAAATAGAGCAGCTGCAGTGAAAATAGCTGAATACCAGTCAAAATTTGGAAATTACAGCTGTCCCCCCAAGTTGCGATTCATTCCCAAGATTAATGGAGTGAGGCCTATCATAAAATCCAAGAATGTAGGTGTCTCAAAGTTTCTGTTGCTAAAGCAACGTTTGCTTTTGGAGGAATTTTCTGGCATTTTCAAAGTTGGTTTTAAAATTAAATCAGCTAAGTGTTTTACGAAAGCTTGGGAAGATTATGTTAAGGTAGTCGGGAGTTTGAAAGAAAATATTTATATTGTTAAAGTAGATATTACAGATGCATATGGTAGTGTTTTACATAGTAAATTGCTGGAAATCATTGGAAATTGTAGGCATGCATTCCCAAAGAAGATTTATTTTGACCAGTATGTAGAATATCATGGTCCATTTACCAAGACAAGCAAGAAAGTATATGTGAGACTAGATGAAAATCACCAACCTATGACCCCTTTAGTAAGAAACTCTCATAAGTTGGTTAAATGTGGAAATATTATTGAAATAGACACTGAGAAGGTAGTTGATTCACTTAAGATACTTATTTGTGGGCAAGTTGTAAGAGTAGGAATGAAACGGTATTCTTTAAAGAAAGGATTACCTCAGGGAGGGTATTTGTCTGCCTTTCTTTGTGACTTGTATTATTCTAATTTGTGTCATGATTACCTGGAAGGCTTTGTCAATGAAACAAGTTATTTGTTACGCTCAGTTGATGATATATTGTATGTGACTACCTCATTTGAAAAGGCTGAAAGTTTTTGGGCCTCATGAATGATGGAATGAATGATTTTAATGTCTCAATTAATTCAAGTAAAACAAAGCATAATCTAATTGGCCCAACTAGAATTTATTTTAATGGTGCCATAATTTGCAGTAAAACTTTGCAAGTGCTAGTTGATGTAACAGCAGTTGTGACAAGTTATCCACGATTTACAGTCAGACTTAACAGGTATAAAAACCAAGGGAAACTCTTTGCAGATCGTGTCCATCAGGTTACATTTGCAAGACTGAAAGCCTTGGTAATTAATCCTGTTTATACAAATATTTCTGGCCTTATTTCTAATGTATGGAGGACAAGTTTGATGACAGGGGTTAGGATTTTAGCCTTAATGGATGGCTTGTTAAAACCAAGAAAGTTGCCAAACATTAAGTTTATATGTAAAACTGTGGTGAGTGTAAGCAAGAAAATTTGGAGTAAAATAATTGGAACTTGGAAAGAAACTAAGGAAATTAAGAAAATAACAAGCGAGTTATTAAGGGTTGTTTTCATTGGGGGGATTTTAAGCATATGGAGGCTCCCTAACTTGCCTGCACATCGAAAGATTTATTCCGTACTTTATCAGCACATGGTTAACTTATTGAAGGTATTACCAGAAGAGTACCACTGTCGGCTACCATCTTTTTGTAGGAATGCCTTGAGGGCGTTAAGAGCTGAGTAGAAATGTTCTTTGTGAAGGGAATACTGAAATTTTATCTAGAGAAGAAACTGGACAATAAATGCCTTTTTTTAACTGGCTAACTTATGCCAGAGTTTCAAGTGTTGTATAGCAGTATTTTTTTGGCCATTTTCTGAGTATTATGAGTAATATAAATCTCTACTGTATTTCTCTTACCTTTTAGCTATAAACATTAATAAATTTATTTTGTAACATTTACATTAAAGAATTTTTAAAATTTTTAATTTTATTTCAATCTCCTTTGTATGATGTTTTATTTATAGTATATTAAAATGTTAGAGGTTTTTCCCCTTTGAATGAGCTCTGTCATATTTGGGTTACTCAAAATAAGGTCATCAAAATACAGCATACATACTGAGGGTGATTAAAAGCATTGTTTCATCACAAAGCTGTCACAGATATGTTTGGCCAAATTGTGTGTTGGTATCTTGTCAGATGTCAGACACACTCCTGAAAAGCAGTTTAAAGGAGATTGTCTGCGTGTTGGTGGTCAACAGGATTCATGCACATCTTTAGCTCTTCATTCCCAGCTAGGTTACAATCTCACTTGCTTGTGTCTCCTAGCTGTCAGCAAGTTTTGTTTACAAACTAGGTACTCATAGCCTTAAATGTTCAGTTTACATGATCTTATTTCTCATGATTTTAAAGATCAATTGTTTTTTAAGTGTTTTATCATTATTATGTCATTTATTAAAGTTTTGTTCATATCTTTTGGTGTGCTTCCTCAATGACAATTAGCTTTTCTGGGAAGAGTGCCTCACTACCTGCCTTTTCTTTGTTGGGTGATAGTTACCTTTGTTAGTATGGTGAGGATTTTAATTACATTTACATTTATCAGCATTTATTATGCAAGTACAGGTCTACCCTCACTAGGGACCTGCAGGGTGCTGGTTTAGTGATTTTGCTGGATTAAAGAATGGTCAGAATACACTTAACAGGTAACCAACTCATCCTTCCTTCAAAATACCTTGTAAATCAGCACAATTTGGTTAATAAGGAAAAAAGAAACATTAAATGAAAATTTAGTGAAATTTTAATGAAGCACAGGCCAAATAAATGGTATGGGTAATTCTCTTGACCTACACAAGAAAGTTCATCAAGTGAAGAGCTGGATTGCATTTGCAATTAAGCACATTTACATGTCTTCAGATGAAGGGCTGTTAGGATTACAATCTTCTCCATCTTGGAATTTATCTATCTATAATAATAAAACCTGAGTGGATCCTGTTTGCCCTCCCCTGGTTGACAGCAGGGGTGACATGACACAGCCATCCACCCCCTGCAAACTGGTTTGTCCACCCTAGGCAGGGCCAGGGTAGTAGGGGAATGAGAGGGTGGGGGAGACGTCCACCCTTCTGCGAAACCTGTTTGTGTCATATATTTTTCCTGTATTCTCATTTGTTATTTTTACCATCCAAAAGATAACAATAATCGTATGCATAGGGTATGTACAAATTCACAAACTCATTCACTGGCGTTTTGGTTCGTGTTGTCACGCTTATGATTTTTTAAAATTTATATTTTACACTACTGTATTCTCGTGTATATTTTTACTGTATTTTCTAAATTTTTTTATTTATAGAACCTAAAAGATAAATGCAATCATGTGCGTAGGATATGTGAACTCACAAACTCATTCGCTGGTGTTGAGAACTTCCTACAGCTTCTTTTGGTATGTGTTGTTACACATGATTTTTCAAATTGATATTTTACGATATTCTCATTTATAGTTTTACTGTATTTTATCATTTTTATTTTTACAACCCGAAAGATAAACTTATTTGTGTGCGTAGGGTATGTAGGAATGCACAAACCCTGTCTTTAGATTGGGGAGGATTTACTTTCAGCTGGAGCTGGCTGTTTAACTTAAAACAAGGTGGATATTGGTAGTCGGCTACCGATGGATTGGGAGGAATCCCTTCCATCCAGTTGGAATGCATTTACTTTACTTTTTGACCACATCTGAGACAGACATTTCTCTTCTGCTGCCTGCTGTTTGGCTTTAATTCTTTATTATTTTTTTCGTCTTTTAATAGAATTTTTGTTTCGAGATGTTTTGCCTATTTTGAAATAGTGAAACAAGTTCTATTCTTTTACATTTTGTTGTTTTCGTTCTTTCTTGCTGCATAATTATTCCTACACAGTTATGCTACATAGTTGTTTTCAACTCGTTTGAGCCTATGAGCCTTTCTCTTGAAGTCTCTCTAACTTGGTTTTGTCTTTTTGATATAACGCACATCCAACTTGGTCTTAGCCTTGGTGTTTGTTTTTTTATTGTTACAGTATATCTTTTTTCTGTTATGCACTGAAGGAGAGAGGCCTGTCTCTTGCCAGCCAACCATTCTATTTTTAGATATTTTCTCAGCCTTGTTTTATCGAACATGCTTATTCTACATCTTTTTTCTGTTTGTCCTGAAATGTTTTCTCTCTGAACAAGCAGAATTTTTCTTTCCACTGCACAGTTACTTGGAATGTTGTAATGTTTTAGTCTTTCAGATGGTGTAATGATCGAGAGACATCGAGACAGAGGAGGGTTCTCTTGCAACATGGTGGTTTCATAACCGTACGAGACCTCTGCTTGCCTTCCAGCATGGATCCCCCTCTCTCTTGACACAAGGAAGAAGTGGATGTTGATGTTACAGGACCTTTAGACCTACAGTCCTTGCTCCATGTTGTGGGGGGGAAGGGGAGGGGGCATTTCTAAGGTTCCTCCCCTCCTCTTGTTCTTGTTTTGAAGGGTGAGAAGTTCCGGGAAGCTTTCCTTGATGAAGTTCCTTCGCCTCCCTCGCTCTTTTCGTCGTCATATGCTGTATCGCAGTTTCTCTGTCTTCTTTCTTACGCTTCTAGAGACATTGGGTGGAAGAATACATTGTGACTGGAAGAAGACGACTCACCATCAGAGCTGCAGATAACAAGCCGCATTCAGCCAGTCATTTCGGTGTGGGTGTGTGTGCTTCGTTGAATGTGTCATAGCTTCAAGAGCAACTTGACCCCCCCACCCCCTTCAATGTTGGATTTGCATAAGTCGAGCCTTCCTCTTCGTCTTTGCTGTAGGCAACAGCCGTGTCTTCCCTGGACATACCTCCCCCACCGTGCATCTGCTGTCAGAGCTGCTCCCGCTCAAATTGTTGTCTTTCCCCTTCCTTCCATTGTCCTTCGGGACACAGACAAGCGTTTCTTCAGTGCCAGAGTAGTTCTTAGCATGCTAGGACTTCTCTTCCCTGCATTTTCCTTTGAGAACAGTTCCTGGTTGCTGTTTTCAGCGATGCCGCAGTAGTTTTCCAAACGTCTGAGCTGAAGATATGCTCTCCAAGGAAGGAAGAATTTGCAGCCATGCAATGTTTCATGACCTTGCTTTTTGCTTCACATTGTACGAGGAAGAAGAGAGAGGCCCGGGTAGGCAGTTGTAGCCTTGCCCTTGCCATAATGTTGCACTGCCGTGACTTTTTTTTTGACATTACTGTAGTTTTCCGATCGTCCTTAGCCAAAGATTCGCTCTGCAAAGGTGAAAATGCACATCCGTGCAGATGTTGCATGGCCGTGTCCTTTCTACAATTGTTGCATGACCGAGATACAACTCTAGTTGTTTTCTCTGTTTTCTTCCATCCCTGTCCATGGACATAAACTTGGAGTTTCTTCTACTTACCTGAGTGAGTGTCAAGTGTGTGGATGTTTCTTCATCCTTTGCATTCCTGCTCAAAAATGTTGCCACGACAGGGCACATCCTGGTCTAATTGTAACTACTCAACCTTGGTATTAGAGCCTCTTCTGGAGTTGGGATGATTCCAGTTTCAACAGCACGGGTTTCTTTGGATCCCCGTGCGTTTCTGATTTCCTCAAGAGCGAGCAGTTGAAGTGTCTTCTTCAGCAGGTGCTTTTCATGGGATGAAGATGTAGGCCATGGCCACGAGAAGATGAACGGATGATGACATCGTGTCTGAGGGACAGTTTCGGCTGACCTCATCTGACCGAGACTGTTCCCAACATCATGTCTGAGGGGAAACTACTTTGGCTGTCCTCTCCTGACTGAGTCCGTTCCTGACGTACAAGGGATGGCGTGGCCGGGACCGCTTCCCTCATAGCAGCTTTTTTCACAGTTGTGTTATACGATTTTCCTTCATTACATGTACAATGTTGTCTCCTCTTTCCACAGATCGTCCATGGTCTTCATCTACTGTTGATTTTTCGTTCTTCGGTTCTGCTCGAATGTATTCTACTTCCTCTGTGGTTCTCTCGTCCTTTTTCAGTAACTCAGTTGTATCAGATGTTCGGGACTTGTGACTACCGATCCATTTATGGGGTACACAGGGAACCAAGAGAGTGCCAGGTAGAAATATCAGAGCTAGGATTGGTTCTCTCCTTTTTTCAAGTTACTCTCAGAACTATACATTCTGGAATCGGTTGTAGCCAGTGGCCATTGTACAACCAAGTTTTGCAATAGATTCATGAGGTACCAATGATTTCTTTGGTCCCTTTGGATCACAGAAACATGGTAGGCATCCCTTTCAACTTCTTCCCTTTCCTTAAAGAGAAGTAAGGTTAAGAAGAAGGAATAAGATGCAAAAACTGCTTTCCTCCCTGTGTGTGGCCTCTGGTGGGGAGTGCAGTTAGACTTAAAGATTATTTTGCAGTGACTGGAACCTGGGTAGTAGATGTCCTTCGGTAGGGTATCAACTTCCCTTTGAGTTCCTACCACTCCCCATTAACCATCCGGTCCACAAGTTCGTTCTGGCTTGTTGAAGTTTCTTCCCCGCAAGGTTATACTGTATGAATACGTTGTGGTAATTGTACAACCCGATTCATGATTTCTACAACCATCCCTCTCTTGTGGAGAAGGTGATGGGTAATTAGAAATCAGTCATAGATCTTTTCTTTCTTAACCTGTTTCAGCAGCCTTGGTTCAAGACAGAAACGACACACTCCATGCTTGCAACCATCAGGGAGTCAGACTTGATTTCTTTGTTGGGTTGAGGGACGAGTATATATTTCCAAATACTTACCAAACAATCAATCACCAATCAATCCTACTGCAAGTTCCTCTGCTTCATTCCCAGGAGACTGACCTCTTCAGAGCAGATGGCTCCAAGCCTAACTATGTTCTATGCTTCTGACCTCTCCCCAAGTTTTTCATTTGACTCTTCACCTTGGCTTTGAGTAGGGTACCTTTGTTAGGGTATGTCTCCTGATGTTTAACAGTCTCTAAGACAGACAGACTTCTTGGTTTTGGTCGCAGCCTGAGAGTTACATGTTCCAGAAAAGTCCGATCTCTCACCTAAGCAAGAGTAGTATCTTCAAGGCTAACAGTACAACAGCAAGGGTGTCATTGTCTCAGCAGGGCCAATCAGGGAGGCCAGTTCTTCATGGGCAGTTTCTCCTTCATTCACTTCGTGCAGATTGAATGAGTTCCGGTCTTTGACAAGGTCTTCCCATTCCTTCCCTTCCTCTTTCAGAGAAGTGAGACAGGACTTAGCTTAATGGTTAGATGACAGATATCTTCTTGGAGTGTTGCTACACTCTTCCCCTCCAGAGATACTTCGTGCCTCAAGGCATCAACTGGAAGGCAGTCACCTGTACTTCAAGAGGTTAGGTTAGGTTGGGTACTTAACCTAACCTTGCCTAGCCTAACCTTACTAAACCTGCACTTGAATATAGCCTAACCTTACCAAACCTGCACTTCAATATCCTGGAACTTCGTGCCTCATGGCATCAACCAAAAGGTAGTCACCTGCTCTTCAAGGGGCTAGGTTGGGTACTTAACCCAACCTAGCTTAGCCTAACCTAAACTAAACCTAGCTTAACCTGATCTAATCTGAGCCTAAACTAAACCTGACCTAATCTGCACCTCAATAACATCAATCTTCTTAGCTCTCCAAGCCTCAGGATCCGAGGATAGGCATTCCGTGGTGTTGTTAAGAATGGTGCCATGGTAGTTCCTTAGTGAGCAGGGAGGTGGGGGTGGCAGCTAGTGTCCTATCATCTCCTTAATTGACGGTGCGGGTGCACAGGTTTGCAGTAGCACACTCAGCACATCGGTCAGTAGACATTCCAGGGAAGATGGATGTATGACAGACAAGTTCGGTCACTAGGGTTGGTGGTAGCGACAATTGGTGTTGACACCTCAATGTTTCGAAGAATTGTTCGATTTAGTCCTTCATTCTCAACACACCGAAGCTGTCACTGTTCAGCTCTGTCTTTATGGACCGTGGGCATTACAACCATTGACTACACCATTAAAAATGTCGCTTCTCATACAGTCAGTGAAGTTCAACAATGATTGGGTCTGGTCAGTGCGTGGATAGGTGACCTCTTGGGAACACCGGATGCTGTTGACGTCCAGGAGATGTCTTTCGTATTCATGGTTAGAAATGTTTGGGCTAGTCAGTATTAGGATAAGTGACCTCCTAGGAACTTCAGATGCTGTTGACATCCAGGAGACAATTTTTCGAATCCATGATTCAAGTTTTGGGCTTATGACTGCCCGTCGTTCTGTCTGATTTGTCAGGTGATCAACACTGTACGAGCATTCTGTTTCTAAGGTCCCTAAAGTCTACCAAGTGCCCAAAGACCTTTTGTGTTACCACTTTGGACTTCACCTCCAAACTAGGGGCCGACTTGTTTTTGGTTCCGGCTTGGCCAAGAAGTGGTGTCCAGGAGCTCCATTTCTTTTGACTGTGTGTGATCAAACGTACATACAGTACTCCACAGCTGACATGGTGGATAACACTTTCCGGGTGAGATTTCATATGGTCAGTGGCATTGGTCTGCCCCTAGGATCAGGAAGAACCTGTTGGACAGGTACCAAGGATGAGTGTGTGGTCACAACAGACCACATGTGCCTCCTTTTTACCTTTGAGACATTGCCCATAAATCCTCTGACTTTTTTTTTTTGGGGGGGGTTCTGTGGTGACTGCTCAGCAGTCATGTAGATCACTCAGCTCTCAAGGACAGGTAGCATCTTGGCTAAGGTGTATGGGACTCTCCTCCTACCTTCTCTTTTATACCCCTCTAAGGGACAGTTAGCAAACTATAATGTGCTGGACAGGCGTTCTAGATGACCGAGTATGCTGCTTATAATCCAGCTCTTTTTGGATTAATAGATGCAATTCCTTCCCTCTCTCTAGTAAGGTGAGAGACAGTGAACAGACCCGTTGATTATCTTCAGCTTTTTTGTCCCCTGACAATATGGGTTCATCCTCTCTCTAGTAAGGTGAGAGACAGTGAACAGACCCATTGATTATCTTCAGCTTTTTTGTCCCCTGACAATATGGGTTCATCCAAGTGATTATCTTCAGCTTTTTTGTCCCTGACAATATGGGTTCATCCAAGCCTATCTTCAAATCAGTGACGTTAACTTCCATTTATTTGAAGGCCCAGAAGTCTGGCAGTTGAACACCACACATGTTCAACAGATCAGATGCATGACCAGGAAGAGATGCCCCAGGTGAGATGAACTACCAGTCAGTTCAGAGATTTGCTCAGAATCCTCCCGCCAAGAAGTAAGCCTCCCCTATGTAAAGACCAACGGTTTGCATACGCATAGGAACAAATGACAAATTTTTAAAATTGGTATTTTTTCTGACATACAAACATGAGGTCTTTACATAAATGGCCCACCTCTAGCCACCCCTCATTCTGCTACCTGGGCCAAAAGGTAGAGTGAATGCGTACCGATTGGATGGCGGGTTCTACCGTTGGAAGCCAACTACCAAGAACCACCTTGTTTTTAGTTAAAACAGCCGGTTCCAGCTTGCGCTGAAAGTAAATCCCATAAATAAAGACCTCAGGTTTGTATGTTAGGAAAAATACAAATTACAAACTTGCATGGGATAACTGTCTGGGTCCCTTAAGATGTATTATTCTGGAAAGTAAGGCCTTCTCATTAAAACAGTACAATATTGAAATTGAAGCAAATTGCTGAAGGCTTTAGGGATAAGCAAATAAAATGCACTATTAGTGAGTATATGTGTTTAATGATTATTGCACAAGTTATGGTCTCTGCAGACTGTGGAATCACAACCCTTAGTGTACCATCCTTCTCTGATGATGTGATCTTATACTGTATACCATTAAACACTACTGAAATGAGAACTAAGCAAAATATTTTTGTCAAAAGTTAAAAATAAACACCATATTCATATTTTCCTAACAATTATAATCCAGAAGCAATAAAAAAGTTAAATTTGCTAATGTCTGACAGTACTGGATTACAGCAGTACTGAAAAACTGTCTACCTCCAAAATGCCAGACAACTTTTTAAGTTGAAATTACCAAAATGAGCAGAAACCATGTTCCCAAAAAGATATATACAAATTTTTCATATATACAGTGCAGGTCTACCTACAAGAAAAGGGAGATATGGTGGGCATATGATTTAATGTAAATTTTTATTTATTGTATTCTTAAATAAACAGTTAAAAAATAACTGCATAATGACATAACAGTCATGAAGTCAAGTACACAATATCTACATAAACCCCAAATTCATTGGAATACGAATGTCATATGGGAATTTCTTTTGGACTGTAAGTAATTAGAAAATTTATGAAGAAAGATACTTTTGATCTACTGTAAATATATACACAATTGCACAATCAACATAGTACTGTTTAAAAATATGCCAAGGTTTAGTCTGGCTAACTTCATTCAACAACAATGCCACCAGGTCCCCTTTTCAGGCAATACCGGCCAAGGCATGGGGCTCTCTACCAGAAGCTCATAGCTAATGTAACTGCGAGAGAACATAACATAGATCCATTGTTAAATTTTAAGGCTTGCTTAACGAGTGCCAACCACATTTCAGCCTACTAAGACTGAGGGCAGATAACAACTGCTACTCTATAATGCAAGAATTCTTGATATTCACTGAATCAACAATATTACAAAAGAAATGTTATTTTCTCAACTGTTAATAAATGTTTAAATACAGATTTGAAGGCCAACAAAGACTAAAGTATAACAGTCTGAATTGTGTCCTTCAAAAAATTCTTAAAAATGTCCTGACTAGCCTGTTAATTTCATTCAGAAGTGGCTTTGGAAATGGAAGTCGTTATATGCACCTGGGAAATTAATTGAAAAACTGGACATGAACACCCAGTATGCCTATTCCTTCCTTACAAAAATAATATCTCATTATAACTGTAAACAATCAGCACTGCAGGTTTTCACTTGAAGCATGTGAACCAATGGAATACACGATTCTGCAAATTAAAAAAGCAATACTGTACTGGCAAACTATGCATGTAGCAAATATTACAATTTGTGCTACTCTGCTACTGTATTTATGATAATTTATTACATCAACATTACTATTATTCTTTCCTATACTTGAGAAAGGTATCATGTAAACTTGCCATTTTAGATGAAACTTCAATAAATATGATGTTTACCATTGCTAAAACAATGATCAGTGGAAATGGCTTTTAAATTGAAAATTATATTTAACAAGAACAAGGAAGCTGCCTAAACGTAGATAAGCCAACAATTTTAAAACTGATTTTCCTTAAGGGTTCAAATATCTTCTAGGCTATCGTAAGCACACAAGTATGGTAACTGACAATGTACGTGCTTATTTGTTTTCTAAAGGATAACTACATGCTGCTGTAAAAGACTTTTCTGAAAATAAATTACACAATATGATCAATAATGACTACACTGTTCGATGTATAGTGGCAGAAATGGCCCATGCCCACATTCACCATCCTGCATGCAAGTCAAGATCATTCAGATTTCAAAATTCAATGATATTAAAAGCTGCTCCTTTACAAGTTGAGTGTCACACTAATAAACCTGGCTGTGAACCATGCAAAGATAAAAATAAGGCCAATTTTAAGTGGATAATCTGTCTTATGGTGAACAACACAAAACGATTTTCTAGAAAATTATTTTATTTTTTATTGAGACAACACCACCAAACTATCTCAACTCTCTTAAGGCTGGCCTACTTTAAGGAGTGATGGCTAATTTAAAGGTTCTTGTCAGCCTACCTACATTGATGTTAACCGAGTAAAATTCTCAAATGAATACTGACAGATTTCAGTGCTTTTTAGTTTGGAACATTATGGGAATGTTGAGCCTACAACCTGAAATTACTGATCCATTGCCTCTCTAGCAGCACAGCTCCTGAATAAAATCAAATGACTATTTCTGTTGTTTTTGTGAAAGCTATACTTTTCTAATCATTCTTGTTTTAAATTGGTTGAAGACATCACCAAATGCATCACAATAACAAGGCAAACAAAAATTAATCCCACATCTGTTTATAGGCACAATAAAAATATAATTCTTCCATCTGAGTATGTTGCACTTAAAATTTATATATTTGATATATATATATACTGTACAAAAATTTCACTTATGTAATTTTGCCTTGAATATGTAATTCTTTGTCACAAAACAGGTTAAAGTAGCTTTCTTTGACACAATTCTAACCTCAAGAACAAGTTACTTTACAGATTCTATCCTTGCTAGTACTGTATATTATAATATTAAGAGATCATCTTTCATTAAAAAAGTTTGATTCTTTTTACATGTATTATCAATACAGCATTTCCCTGTAATTATAACTAAAAACACCTACGGTTAGTAATGCAAAGACCATCTTTAATCTACTTGGAATGAAAAACAAAACATTTTGAGTATCCTGTGTAGATTTACATTACTTCATTATTACATGACATTTTACATCATTCAATCAAAACTTAAAAAGAAAAACTAAAGCAGAGCTACTTCTGCCAGGTCAGCTGAGAAGTATATAAAATATTGTAGACATCAATTGCTACTTTGCTACATGCATGCACTTACAGAGGTTAAAAATAAATGTCTAAAATGCGCTTTATAAAAGGAAAAGTGTAAAAGACTTCCTGTCATGATAAAAGTAATATCTAAGTTGCCTAAATAACAAAACCTGAAATAATCAGTCATGCGGTTTTCTAAGACCTCGTACATCAAAATAAAAGGGAAAATATGTTGAATTTATGCCATTGTAATATTTTCGCCTTTGCTACTTGTAACATATCCCTAAAAGAATTTCAGAATTTTCTTCAAACAGTTGGATTTTGCAGTGGGTTTTCTGTAATACGGATATCCTTAACACTTGTTGTGGAGCCATTAAGTGATGGAAGAGAGGACTGTCGGGATCCAAAACCACGATTGTGTACCGCTGAAAAGAGAGAAAAAATAAATGAAGCAATATATAATTAATATCAGCAAAGTATACTGATACTACAAGCATCATCAATAACTGCACATTCAAGTAGACAAACTTGAAATTAATAGTTCTGTTTACATTCTGACAATTTATATTGAATAAGAGAGAAGGTTTATTGCAAATATCATACAATATTCAGCTTAACAGCAGTAATTTAAAATTGATGAAAAATTACTAAGATTCAGACTAAAGATATACAAGCATAAAAGCTTTTATGTGATTGGTGCATGATATAATAATGAATATATAACAAATAAATTGCAATGTAACACACACCAGGAAATTAAAGTCAAGCACTACAGTTTAATCATGCAGTTAAAATGATTTTTAGCTAGTGTTCACCTTAGCCTTTCCCTTGGAGACAATTTTTTTTTTTTTACTTTTCATCTTGAAAATTAGATAAATATAGCAATAGTATTTAATTAAAGATCAAAAGACATCCCATACACATTTCATCATACATTTACCTAGCTGTTAACATATGGTATATATTTCAAGCACTGTGATATCATATGTGCATATATATCTACTAAATTGTAGACATCTGTATACAAATAGTTCACCATTTGTCTGACATTTATTAAGTACAGCATTACAAAACTTTTCCATAAAAAAAAAAAAATCTTAAACAAGCTGCCAGCTTATCTGCTCAAAAGTGTCAACTTGTAAGCAAAACTGCCTTGTCACAGCCCCTCCTAGATCTAGCGGAGATATCTCAGTCCAACCAGCTTTTGGCAAATGGCCACGTTTATTCATAATTATGGTTTTTACGGACTGAACTGTGAAAGGCTATACTCTAAAGGTTTTCCTCTTAAGACCACCTTCTTAAAAATTAATTTTTAAAGCGACTACCTGTACTTTCTTTTCATATTAACAATGGCACGATGGGCTATACTGAAGGCAGCACAAGAATGGGCCTGAGGGCTAAGGATAAAATTGTTAATTAAAGATACTAAAAAATTTCTGTTAATTTCAAAGTCAGCCAACAGTAAAAATCATGGCTATGAAACCATGTGTGTTCTTTTAATAAGCACAAAAGAAATAAGATTTCCTCTCTACTTAGTGCATGATGTGAAGCAGGAACATAAGACAAAAAGAAGTTTCACTGAATCCTGGGAAGAAATGTCTCCTAACCGTACAGAAAGATTCCATTGACCCAAGGGTTGTGCATCCAGTCGGCATGAAAAATGACTTCAAGTTTCAATGTTTCAAAGTGTACAAACTTAATTATCAGTGCCTTAGGCTGAGAAAAAGAAAAATAAACTACGGTGACTTGAGAGTTGTATCAACTATATCTTGGGGGAACTCCCAACTTGCCCAAAAATAACTCTTCACTTTGCAAGGAGTGCCTATTCTGTTACACACAATAGATGGAATTCAATGCAAAGAGGGGGCTTGTAAATATCTGGTGAAAACCTTGGAAAGATTACAAGTTCATCTTTACCAGGTTTTCATCTCCTAACTTGTAAGTGCTCTCAGACAAGCTCTTGAATTACACATCATGCATTACTAAGAATCTTGAGATGTGAACAAGTTCATCCTCTGGATTATGCTGTGAACAATCACTTTCAGGATAGTAGTCACCATACTCAATGTAGCAAGAGCATTAGTAAAGAATTTGAAACATGACAATGTGTTCCCCAAAGAGTTGAAACACAAGATGCTTTATTTGGCTAGTACTAAGAGGTACTTGTACACGTCACTCATAATCTACACATGGAACAGGATTTTATTTTGCCCATTGTTCAACAAAATTTTGAAGCTATCATTTCCAGTATTCCCTAAAATTAGGGAGAGTAAATGGAACGTTTGCAAAGTACATCATGTTCCTGCACAGCACTGACAAGGTAATCTATGTCTCGAGCACCGTTAAAGGTGACATGTCAATCTTCTGAGAGGTGACAAACAATGAGGTTGAAGGAGGCAGCCAACTGAAATTTTTGCTTTGGCTGCATATGGCATGTGAACAAATAAATAATAAAAAAATTTGTAGTTTTGTGAATTTCCTAACCAATAGCCACAAACTGGATTAAGATACCTTCTTTATTTTTGTAAGAAGTACCATAAAAAAAAAATAGCAACTCTTCTCACTTTCTTCTGAGGCAGTAAAAGCATAAAACAAAACTCATTTGGCCTAAAACCCTGGTTGAAGTAACTGCATCAGCCCTTCATTGCAGTACAAAATGAAAACCTATACTTCAACAGAATGACATTCAAACTTATGCTCCTTAAGTGCACATGAAGATCATCACTTACTTACTGGATTTGGTGATCTTTACTCGGCCAGTTGCCAAAACATAACGGATTTAATGTTTAGATAGCACACCCAACTCCCAATGGAACCTTCAGCAACAGGACTAATAAATGTGCTTGGGGTATATTTAGTGTTGCTGTCAATTTCTACACAAGTAAGATATGTACATGTAAATAATACTTGCCAAGGCCACAAGAGGGTGACCAAGGTCACCTTTGGATGGCTGAAATTCACTTTACTGACCTGTGCTCTTTGCACTGATAACACTAAGTGCATGGCACAGCTATTACACCCAATGTGAAAGGGTCCACTTTTTTTTTTCAAGCCCTATGGCTCTATTTGTGGAGGTACAACTCTGCTCTCAGCAGACTGATAAACACTAATGTCTTTCACATCCACCATGATCATTGGAGTCTTTATCCAACCCTTTGAATCTAGTGGTGCAAAGACAACAATTCTGCCTTCAATGAATTTCCCTTCAACAGAACATTACCTAGTAGCAAGGGCTGGCTAAAAGATGACTCATTCCCTATTCTTGCAACTTGCAGCTATCTTTACTGAACCCCCACCTGAGGCTTGCTTAAGGACTGAGGTATCAGACATGTAAAAATGTATTGTACCTTGCATGTTTCTGAGAGCAACAGAGGTGTCAAGCTCCAGCCTACTATACACTTAGCTACTGGATCTGTCTGTGTGCATGCTCTTGCTGTTTTGACTACCCAAGTTAATCATAACCTGTGGAATGACAATGATTTAGTTCTCTGTCAGCAAGACCTTCCTAGAAAACTACAAGATACGATGAGAAAGCCAACATTTCTGGATGTGGGACTCGAACTTGCATTTTAAATAGTACAGTGGGACTCGATGAGGACTGACTGATTGTAAAATCAACGGAAGTTTTTAAGAATACAAACATATCTGCCTGTCTTCATGTCCTGACTACAAGACAGTTAACATTAGCCTATACAGTATCATGACTACCTCCGATGCCTGTAGGATGCATAAAGTTAGGTGTCTAGACAAATGCCTCTTGAAGCTGGTCATTCATTCTTGATGTAACCATACAGCCTAGTCAGCATCCTAATGCTGCACAACAGCTGTATAATTAATTATCCATGACTAGATTTTTCCTACAAAGTCACCTTACTCCTATGTCTGGTGAAAAAAAAAAAAAAAAAGCTTCATCTGTGTCAGGCACCAACTTTCTGCAATTTTCCAATTTGTGTCAACTACTATCCACACTAGGTTTTTCTAAATGTTTTAGCTCAAGTCAGACTAGGTTTTTTTTATAAGCCCTTCCTTGGGTGAGTCGGTTGAGCTTCGGACTGTCAGTCGATGGGCCGGAGTTCAATTCCCCCAGCCAGCTGAGAAGAGCTAGAGGAATTTATTTCTGGTGATAGAAATTCATTTCTCACTATAATGTGGTTTGGATTCCACAATAAGCTGTAGGTCCCGTTGCTAAGTAACCAATTTGGTTCTTAGCCACATAAAATAAGTCTAATCCTTTAGGCCAGCCCTAGGAGAGCTGTTAATCAGCTCAGCGGTCTGGTAAAACTAAGGTATACATAACATATCTTCTATATGTTTTAGCTCATGTCATGTCAAGTGCTCTCCACCATTAAGACTGATGATACTTACCACTATGTGGTAATTAATTTTGTACTGTACGCTATCATTTTAATTTTAAAAGTCTGGTAATCATCTCATGACCTAGAAACACCCTTTCAAGTCCAGTTCTAGCACTGGGGATAACCTAACCTAACTTAATCCTCCATACCTCTCTTCTTTTCTAATTACTTTCCTAAGCTTACTGTAGAGAAGATAGGTCTTTTTAGTCTAAAATTCAAGTTCCTTAAGTAATGCACAGGAAGCCTATTGGGTATTATCTCGAGTTATTTACAAGAGAAGCCTCAAATTATACTCCCTCAGAGAAGGACATTGTTCATAATTCTTCAAATAAGGTTGCATGGTTATCAGTAGGTTTAATAGGGTCCCCTACTATGCTTGGAAGCACAAATAGGTGTCTTTTGTAAAGCAATGCAATTGCCAATACATGCATAACATACTGTATTTGATATTCACCTGTTTGCCTTATAACTTCGTACATGTATAGCATTCTATGTTTTTCCATGAATGGCAGTTCTTAACCTTGGATAACGTGGAAAACCTTAACCACCCAGATGTGTTTATCAATTTCTAGGATAAAAAAAAATCAGTCCCATAAACTGCAATTCAACTACTGTGATGTATAGCTCGGGGCAAATTGGTTTTGGAAAATACTGCACCCATATTTGAGAAAGTTAAGTATAACTTAGTTTTACCAGACCACTGAGCTAATTAACAGCTCTCCTAGGGCTGGCCCGAAGGATTAAGACATTTTACGTGGCATATTTGAGATATATGTATAAAGTTTATACCAGGGATGCATATTTTTTACTGCATATACCAGGGATTCATATTTTTTAGCGCAAAGAACACATTATGCAACTCTACTTTTTTTTGGCCCCTTTTATGTAAAAAAAAAAAAATAAAATAAAATAACTACTCTATACCAATTACTCTGCATGAATAAAACATTAATAAAATTACCGTATTATAGCGCAAGGCCCTCCATCAAACCTACCAAAAGAAAACCTAGTGAATATCTATGGTTTGCAAAATGTTTTAATTGTTATCCCAAAAAATTACATGCCTATAAAAAAGTTCTTTACCATCAGTCAAATACTTTAGGCCTACTGCGAGATTTTCAACCAGCTGGTTAAAAAAAAATAAGTATCAGTTGAAGGCCCTTAGAACTGTAGCAACCTGCCCTTGGGCTGGAGCATCCCAATGTTATCCAATCGAGTTTTCATATTCGTGTTGTCAAAAACGACCAGCTATAGAAAAAATTTCTAATTTATTGTTTTCCGGCTTCCATTATTTATTTTCTGGCTGGCTCCTTATACTGATTTGTAGGGTTGAGAGTTCAAGATCCATTTTGTAAATATAACTGAAATATATTTGGACCTAATTTTCTACTTAAATGCAACACTGTCAAAATTAAAAATACATCAAGTTTTATTATTAAAAATATATACTGCCAATAATAGTATGTCCCTGCTCAAGACATTTTATACTAAGACCCCTTCCCAAGAAAGTCTAAAAATGTTGAGATTCTTAAAATTTTGCTGTGCTAATGCAGATTTGTATTATGAGAAGCATGGCACTAAGAAATATTTCAAGACCATTTCAAGAATCTAAGAAAATCTATCCACATGCAATGAAAACCATTGCCTTTAAAAATCATTAGCTATGTACTCTTAGATATTGACAAAATGCAGGCATTATTATGCAATCCTTAGAATACATTCCAGTGATTACTGCTATAAACTAATTTCCTCTAAGTGGAGTGTGGACAAAATGAATATTCAGTGTTAGTTATATACTAAATACCATAGCAAGATTTTTTTCATGCATAGCAAGAAGGAACATGCTAGTATATATGGCAATGTACACTGCCTGTAAGTATTAATATGGCATATACACAGTTATGTCACTTGAGATGCAAATTTGCTTATATAAAAACAGCAAGAAACTGTTTAACTATTATTAGGATGAATTTTGTTGGTTTTGAAATAAATGAAGCAGTTTACTGTACAGTATTTCTGACACTATTCAGCTAGGTATGTCTAGAACATAATTTCTTTAGTTTTGTTCCAATTACAGTATGATTAAATTAGCTAAAAGTGATTTTACATTAATTTACTATATTTTAACTTATCAGTGAAAAAAGTTATAATCAGAATGTGGAAATATATGGCACTGCAACCAGTAATGTAATAAAGTACCGTATACAACTTTGCATTATCACTGACACAACTGTAAATGTGTAGTATATAAAATATATATATATGCATATCTATATTTTAATGAAGTACTCTTCAAAATGTCACAAATGTAAATAAATGAATGGTTATATACTACAGTAAAAAAAAAACGCAAGTCCACAAGTTTTAACTGCAACTGGGAGGTGGTTGCTATTGTTAACATTTAAAGAATATAAAGATGTAAAAGAATTTCATACTACGGTACAGCACATTCAAATTATCTGTTAGTTAATAACTACTCTACATATATACACTATACAATTAACTGTCAATTCAGTGTACTTTGGAGTTTTTTAAAATAAAATTATACATATTCACATTTATATGACAGGGTACTGACTCAAATACAGATATACAGATATATTTTCTCGCAACTGTTGTGCCTATTATTACCAGGAGTCAGCAATCATACGTTATGTAGATGAATTAAACAGTAAAAGATAAACATTCGTAAACATTCAATACCACTTCTGACTTGAAAATAAATCTTGAAAGGCAATACAAGTACCTGGAAATTAACTCACCCTCACTTGTAAACAAGACTGAATACCCTGACATGTAATAGGCGCTTAAGTACCTGGTATCTGCAATCTAACGCGCCTTTATTATGAATAAGTAACACTAGAATGAAATCTGTATGTCTGGAGTTTGGCACAATACTGATGGCTTTTGTGCCCATTCATACTCCAAGCTTAGAGATAAGACTGTCAAAAAAGTACAGTACTATGTATCACATGAACTGTACAGTGAAAGGATTGTTAACATTATAACGTTCACGAACACAGATTTTAAAATGAAAATGAACTGTAAAGCCTCAATATATAACTAGTATTTATTACTTATGGATATAGTTTATTTCATTAACATTTTCAAGATTTCTTTGTAATGCAGTGCATGTTCAATTTAACTGTTATATTAACTAATCCTGAATTTATGAAAACTTACACCAGTACGTTTGTCATGTACATTGAAATCATGACACTTGTACTCTGAAAGCATTCAATTTTATTCGTTTAATCAAATTTTTTAATAAAATGACACTAAGGAATCATGAATAATGAATTAAAGGACTGCCAAAAGAGAAAAAACCCACTAAAATAAATTCTAGTTCTTAAGCACAGCACAATTTAATGTTAACTAGACAATGGACTCAACATTAAACTTGAATAGCTCATGCTAAACACTTAATTCAATGTTGGTTAAAAAATCTTAATGCTGAATATGAGCATTAATTACAACATACTGTACTGTATTACTTATTTTCAAAAGCAAAAGGTAAATCTGAAATACACGCCCTTACATATCCTTTGAACTACTGATAAATTCTAATTCCATTATTAAAGGTGGCAATGAACTGAGCTATGGAGATTTCTGATTCTTGTATACATACTTATTTCTAATAAACAGTGGTGATACGGTCCATCAAGAGATCTTTAGAGTATTCATATCCCTATATTTCTGCATTATGTTGGAAGTTTTGAAAGTGTATTCAAATAAAGTTTTCTGCATACAAACAGCTATACTAATGTTTAGAGTACCAGCCCTTTTGGTGTTACCCAATCCTAATTTAAAAAATAAAATAAACATTCTTGTTCCTGGAGTATATATTACATGCCTTTTAAAAACTATTGTCTCTTTTACTGAATTGTACAAATTGCAATTAGTTTATTACTGGTGAAATGGGAGATTATTTTGAAATGACAAGAATAATACTTGGCATAAAATTCAATTAAGGGACTTTCAAATTAATCCCTGCCCAACCAAATAAAATGTAATCAACAGAAGGGACATGAAAATTAAATTAGCTGTTGAAGATGCCCTGTTGGATAACATTCCCATTTTATTTTTAAAAAATAATTGCCTAAATCAGATGTACCAAGCATACCTATTCAACCCAGATTAATTTGGCAGTACCTCTGTGGAAAAGGGGAGGGTTATAGCAGTCTGTATATTCAAAGCAGCAACATCTCCAAAGCATAATTCATTATCACCTCAGAGAGAAGGGATCTGTTAAACATCATAGTAGAGCTATCAAAAAAAAAAAAAAAAAAAAAGGTTTTTATTATCCATCAAGAGTACAACATTATGGTCAACTTTACTATCGTTCGTGGCATACAGTACCATGGAACCATCAGGTAACTCATACTGGATATGATTATTACTGCTCCCTTGTTTTTCACATTAATAGTGAATATAATTACTGATGCTTCATTAGTTTTCTACACCAATGGTACACTGCTCTGAAGGAGCAATCTGTTACACTGCCCATCACATCATCAATCCTTAAAAAGATTTAAAAATGACTTAAAATGTAAACTACCTTGATCAGGCTAATATGCATGTCGCTGAGTGACCACTGTCCATTCTTTGGATACTATTGCAAATACAAAAAAACAAATATTTTAAACTATCCGTTAAAAAACAACCCCAATGTCAAAATCAGTTAAAAAACAAAGGTGTTATGTACTGCTGAAATACTGTACTCTTAATAGCTAGCTTTCCATAAACCTGGAAACAAGTTTTATCTGAATGGTTGTGGAGAGTGAGAATTTGGCAGCAAAGGTTCCACCCAATTACCATAGGGAGAGGTTTTGGAAAAACATGCTGAAGGGCCACCAAAAAGGGCTTCAAAATTGATACCTGGTACAAAAAAGTAGAATTTTCCCAAGAGGTAGGATAAAGAGATTAAGTTTTCACTGTTAAGCATTTGTTAATACCTGTCTAGTGAAAAATAAAATTACAAATAACTTGCATGTGCTGGCTGTGCTATATATAATAAAAAACTGACCTAGTAGCTGCTGTTTCACTCTTTCTGTTGTCACTAATAACAAGGTTGAGTGTACAGACTGCTGTATTACCAGACTGATTTTCCACTTCCTCTTAATATGTTTTTTTAATGAAAATGTCACACTACATATCTTACAAAACACTTGGCTTATTTGTAAAATGAGTTGGGTTCACCCATTACAAGCCATGAAATGGAAGAGGAAGCCCAAGTTCACAAAACAATTTATTGAACTGCCATTTACTATCATAGTATTATTAATTATTTTATGCCTCTCTCATCTGGAGGGATTTTCCCACTAGACAATAAATTTACAATTCCTGTCTAGTGGGGAAATCCACAGATGGCAGCTTTTTCAGAGAACTTCACAATTCATATGTTACAGCTGTAGAACACGAAACATGATATGTACGCAGAAATTAGGTTCGTTGATTCTTGACAATTCATTTGCATATAACAATTGTGTGATGTAACCCTTACCCACACTACGCTCTTAATCACCGCTTTCTCAGTGCAATTGTTTATAAAACAAACAGCACTAACTGACAATAACATTAAGTCTTGATGAATGTTTGTTGCTTTCCAATCCTTATACTGTAATAATATAAACTGAACTCTATGTACATTGCAGTACATAAAATTGGTAAATTATAAGACTATATATACCATAGGTACTGTACTGAACACACAAAATGTAAACAACGGGTGCCTTGCGAACACTAAGTGCACTAGCATCATACTTACACCCATGTAAACAAATCACTGATAAAGCCTGATAAATTATATCAAGAACAGAGTTCTTTAAGTCCACCTGAAAATCATATACTGTACAGTACTTTAGAATAATGAATATCATAATGAATATTTCTCTGAGGTGGCCCTTTACAACACTATTTTCCAACCATAAAATGAACAGGCAACCTCTGGAAATTAAGAACACTGCATATACAAAGAATAAAAAGGTATGCCACTGGACAAACTTGGAAGGTCATACAGCATCACTATATATGAAAATGAATAACATCACCCAAGATTAGTTCTTTCAAGCCAAATCTGTCAGAGTAACTTGTAACCCATCAGCACTGGATCATGCCATTAACAGTGAGGTAAAAAAAATTCTATTACCAATTTGTTTTAGGATCTGAAATAGAGCACAAGAAAACTTAAGAGGGCAAATACTGTACTTGCAAAGAGCGAGATAGTAATATGAAAACTGATGTAAAAATGAGCCATCTTAATAGCTTTTGTAGACCTGTGGTCAATCAGAATAGTCAAACAAGATATCCATTCACCATTAATACAAATATAACAAGCATCCATTCAGTATGCATCATTTGCACTTTTTCAAGTTTCAAACATGCATGAAACCTTATCAAAACCACTAACTTTAAGCAAAGACTTAGTTGACAACTATATTTCCTCAATTACTCTTGGTGCTAAGCAAACTGACTAACAGTGCAACAGCTAGTAATTAGTTTGCAAGGCTTCTTACAATTGGATGATGGATGGATGAAGTGCAATTTGCCAGAAATTAGTCAACAATGAAAATAAAAGAATATCAGAGTGACTGGGAGGGAAGAGAAAAAAGGCAAGAAATAAAGAGAATGTGACCAACCAAAGTTACTATGGAGCAACAGAAAAGAAAAAGCCAACCAAAGTTGACTTCCCCCACATGCTGGAAAGTCCTACCAAAAACAGGGTTGCCAATTTTTTATGAAAAGAATTATAAATACTGTATTGTAAATAAAATAATGAGCATTAAACATTTAACAACTAAAGAAAAATAACATGAAAATTTTGGGTTTGATGACATGACCATACACAAAAGAGGCAGCAGTGCCTATATTTTCATCATGAGATTGATGACTCTGCAATGACAGTCTCTAGTTTTTATTACAAAGATGTTCATCAAAACACTTCTCTCAAAACCTAAATAATTAACATATGCTTTCTTGTGACTGTTCTAAAAAATATACAGCATAACGCTTCGGATTATTTCATTCACTACCTATAGTATCAAGGAACCATTATGAAGGGATGAATGCACCACACGGTTACGAGAAATATAACTGTTGAAACCTAATACTCTATAAATATAATTCAATATTATTACAATGATTCACCATTTATAAAATGAGTGTAAAAAAAATAAGTGTAAACATTAATAAACTGCAAAAACACAACTGAAATATTAACATGGGACCCTTGAGGGTGAGCAGTCTATAGCCATTCATATGAATTAAGACTACTAATAAGGCTACTGGTATGAAAAATGAGGTAGCATATTACCATGGCATAGAGTTTACTGCAGTGCTCACTTTTTCATTATTGTAAGTGCTTAGTAACGAGTTGTAAGACAAGACCTAATGCCATGGTATGATACCTCATTCTATTCTGTTAACATTATTTCTCTACCCCATAATTCATTCTCCACTTACTACCAGTGTTGCAAAAAATCCTAAATATCAATATACAAATATGCTAAGTTTTTTTAATTTTCACCCTCATAGCCCAAATAAACTAATTTTATTAAAAGGTAAAGTTTCTTTTTAAGGGAGTGAGTGTCACTAAGAAGGTGTTTTCCCCATGTATCTAAATCTATTTCCTGACTGTCTATACTTTCATCTCAAGCTAAACCAAACAATAGTTCACAGTCCCTCATATAAATGACAATCTGAACTCTGAAGACAACTGGCCAAAATAAAAATTTTTCAATTGTTATGTGTACTGTCTCTCAAATATACTATTTTAATGGGTGAAATGTTCATTGCCACTCAAATATACTAACTGAAGAAAACCATACCATAATTCTGTAAAAGACGTAACTGTATGCCAATTAGATTATGCTCTTCATAAAAAAAAAAAAGAGGAGGCATTTGTATAACATCACTGTGGCAGAAGTGGGGGTTCAACAGCACCAAGTTGAAGTCGTCATCAACTACCGATTTGTTAGAAAGTTTCCACAAATGCTTATTAATAAATTGCAATGAATTCAAAGTTAACGGCTACTGCTGCTTTAATGAATCACGAGGTTCATTAACTGCCGGTTCACCAATAAGCAGAGAAATTAAATTTCAATTATCAGTCACCCAATAAGTGGAGTTCCATAACTCTTCTTGATAAAATAATCAGTAAATGAGAGTAGAGCTTCAATAAGTAAACTAATGACCTAAAGGGTAAAATGCCTATTGGTTGAAGGTTCAGAACCTGTTGGATATTAAAATTACTGTAATGACTTGGTTTCAATAATCAATTCTTTAGTAAAGTAAGATTTCAATATGTATCATTTGGAAGTTATTATGTAAGCTGTTATTAGTAGCTTAGCAACTGTTATCTTTCAGCAAATTCTGTTTTTCATGTACACAAGAAAGCATGTGCTAAATATTCTTTTCTTCTGATTTTGCTTCAGTAAAGTTAAAGGCTATACTTTAATTATAACAGACCACCGCTGCAATGATCACACCACTTCAAAGGCAAGTGGTCCTCCCATAGATAATAGATGTAATACTACTAGTCTATCATTTATCTGGAATTTCAAAAGCAGAATTCATTGGTCATAAAAATCACAGAATAAAATCATGAAGGAAAGTTTCAGTTTAAAAAAAAAAAAAAGAAAAAAAAAAGGATAGCATAACATCTTGAGGTAATGTTTGTAATAAAAAAGATCAGATGGTAAAATTCATCAAGAATTCAGGATCAAAAGTAGCAAAAGCAACTGGCAACCCTATTAAATATGGCACATATTAAAAAACCAAAGAAAGAAAAAAGACAACAACTGCAATAAAGAAACATCAAAGGCAGTTTTGGAGGGGGAGGGGAAAACCATGTACTAAACGGCTATAGGTATGGTGTCTTTTTATGAGGCAGCATGACATGTATGGTTAGTTCAAATGCTGCTTCAAATAAACTGAAACTTACACAAAGCTTGTTTTTGATGATGGGTGATGCGTTCAACACGATTTACCTTCTCCAATCGACACAGCAGAAGACCGACGGGACCCACTCACCGCTTTGGGGTCAGGGGAAATTAATATTTACCATCATGGGACATCAATGTATATTTATATATATAGCATAGTTCAACCAATCAATCAAAGCTTTATAAAAACTTTCTTAGCAAAGAAATTTTTACAGGACTGCAGTACTGAATTGTACAAATATCTTAATTGACAAGCCTTTGTTCAGTATTAATTCAAGCAAAAGCTCTAAATTACTTGGCAACTGCAGAGATCTTAAGCCAAATTTATCAGTACTGAAGAAACAAGAACCTAGAAGACCAGAATATAAAAAAGATAAAAGACTGGAATAAGAGTAAACACCAGCAAACATCCATGTTAAATATTATAGTAAACATGAATTGTAGAGCATTCTGAAAAAAGGCATTACTATAAAAGAACAAAAATAGTGACATGGCTATAGTTGTGAAAAATATGTAACAGAAAAAGTAAGATGTATTTTTCTGCACAAAAAGCATTTTGTAACAAGACAAATCCACTCGACACAAACACAGCTCTCACATTACCATAAATAAAACCTGTTTGATCACTCAAAATATGAATATTAAGAATGTTGCTTCTGTCCATTTACTACTGAAATCAAATACACTTCATGAAAAGACTCCACATATGCAACTAATTTACAAAAAGTCAAAAGTTACTTAAAAAAAAAAAAAAAAAAAAAAATTTTTTTTTCTGTAACCTACTCCAAGTATGCTGCTGAATGTCGCAGAGTAAGATTTCCTAATGATTCTCAATCTTGTTACAATACCATCAATGACTCTCCTCTTCCTTGAGGGTAGACCATCCTCTCCAAAATTATCTGAATTTTCTCATATATGGAAATATGTCACTTTATAAAGGCCTTGAGTCATTAAAATTTGTGTTCACTACTGTAGCAAGAATGCTTCTACTCTTTTAATGACCAAACACACTGCTCAGTCTGGGCTCAGCAGGGCTTGTAATGTTTATAATCTTACGACTACCATTAAAATTAAAAGTAAAAATTCCACTGTCACAAAAAATATAACTGCAATTCATTACTAAAACTGTCTAAATGTTCAGTAATAATATTTACACATTAATCTTTCAATGCACAATTATTGGTGGATTTGTTTTGGTTGTCCGGAGTGTTTCATCGCTTACTATTGATACATTTTCAATCATGATAATAAATCTGACCTGCTGACATACCTAACATATGCATGAAGAATATGAAAAGGAGCAATTCACTTACATTAAATTGTAATAAAATCTTTTAAGCAGTTTTTGAAAAGAGTAAACATAAAGAAAGCTGATGAAAAAATCAATCCAGTTCATATGACAAGAACTAGCTGAGATTAAACAGAATGTAGTTGCATTATTTCCAATCCGAATTGTTGCAGTACAAAATTCAGTCATTACTTCAGACAATACAAAGCAAAATAACACTGCAATTGGTATTTGAATACTAAAATGGATTGCACATACTAAAGAGGAGCCCAAGAGTAAATGTATACAAAATACCACAGCCTACAATTTAGAATCTCAAAGCTAATACCCTAGCACAAAAAAGAAAGACAAGCTTACAGCAAAGCAAACATCACCGCATATGCAAACATTCAAATGAAACAAACAATACTGTACTGCATATATATATACACAGCCAACTCCTAGAATTAGCAAGTGGGGGCAGGGGTTAGTTACTTATTCATATGAATGCTGAATAATAAGGTCAATTCTCTAACAATTCACAGATGTACTCAATTCTCATATAAGAGCACAAGAATTAAGGAGAAATTTCAGAATTTTATGATCCAGAAGTATCTGAAACAAAAGACCAAAACTTTATATACAGTATAGTATGAATTTTGACACTTTTCATACCATCCATACATTAACACTGCAATAAGTCACAACCTATTTTCTTGGCATGTGGTATCTAACATGTTAACGTTTGAAACAAAGTATTTACAACTGTTTGGTTGTAATTACACCTTTAATACCCAATGGATTACCTTGAGACTCCATACTGCAAACTGCCAATGATAACCTCTGCAAATACCAGGGGATAATTTGGTGTATTTTTTCATAAAAATATACTGTATATGAAACCCAAGAGGAAAGCAAACCATTTGTAACTTTTGGACATGCACAGCATCCTCTGAGAGGACTAAACATCCAAGTACAGTACAACTCAAGCAGTCATACCTTGCAAGAAAGAAACATACAGTGGAATTGCAACTTTACTACCTTCATGGTAATAAAAAAAAAAAAAAAAAAAAAAAAAAAAAAAATCCTGTTATGTTTACAAAGATGGGTTAATTCAAACTACAAGATTCATACTGCACAAACATCAGACTAAAGTCAAGTTATAAAACAGAACCACAACATGGCAAAAGCAAGCATCACAATCCAAAACTTCTAAGGAATAACAAAACGTCATCTAGCTACGTTTCCCATAACCTCGCTGAAGACCCATATCAACATCTGCCTTGTACTTCTAAAAAAGGTTTCTTTATCATATGATCCTAAAAATTAAGACAACTAGCTATAAAGATCAGATAAAAATTCCCAAACAATATTTAAACCATATCCTTCTCATATTTTTAAGTGAATGTGGGTAAGTTCCAGTGTTAATAGAATTATTTGTTTTTCAAAATTTTTTCATATAAATCCACTATTTATAATTAGGCCCCATATGTGATCTTTGAATTCTCTAGTACTTGAGTCTTTTGTTTAATAGACATAAGGAAATCACCAGTGACTTAGCAAAAGTGCATACAAACCCCAGTGTCCCTAACAGTTGCCTCACTTTTTGTGTAGTCTGACCTATTGGTTTATGCTAAGTCAGCAAGGCTGAGAAGACGCACTTTGTATCATAGATCCACAACTTGTAAGAAATTTAATTTCTATATGTGGGTTTGTGACACCAAAACCCCACTACTGTAAATTAGCCGAAATCTTATTCTCAGTAGGAAAGATCAAGCTGGTAAATGCCCTAGAATTGGCAGGTTGGGACCTTTAAAATCCATTAGAGAGCTACTGGGATTGAGATAAGCAACTAGATCCATGGCTCTAAGAGAAACAAGAAAATGTAAGACAGAAACCCTGTTACTAACAGTAAACTCAAAGATTTTGCAATTTTAAACTCTATAAGGTACTCCTGGAATGGACTAAGCACTTGCTCATCATTTCAGCGGTGAATAACCCTGTACAGTTCTTGGGGATGCTGTATTGAGAAATAAAGGGAAGACTACAGTACAGCAAGTCAACTGAATACAACACTCCTTACCCTGATGTTTATACAGGTTCTAGAGTGTCTAACCACCTTTAAGTTATAACCCTATAGCAAAGACTGACCCCTCTTCTGACATCTCCTAAACAAAGTGTCTACTAGGAGTGGAACAGTCACACAGTTGTGTTGTCCTATAAAAGCACGAGATGATTTCTTTGTTGGCCTCTGCCAAAATTCAAATTCAAATGAGAATTTCCAGTTTTTTGAATCTTTAGACACTACTGAGGTAGCACTGTACTTGATACATTTACAATAACACCTCTTGATAACTCGCAACCTCAGAGGAGGAAAAAACCCAGTGCCTAACAACAACACTTAACCAGCTAGCAAAGAACTTTTTGTAACCACTCTAGTAAAATAAGATGAATTACATGAAATATGTAACGTAGTCATTTACACTTAGGCAATCTGGGAAAACCAAGGAAAATTATGAAAATCTCTGGGAAATTCAGTGGGCTGTCTACTGCACCACACACATGAAAAGTGAGAATTAACTGCTGGGGATTCTCACACCTATGTGCACTTAGGTACAAGCACTATTCTTCTGACTATTAAACAAAAGGCTGGAATATTAAAAGACCATGTATGTGGGCTTATTTATAAAGAGTGGGTTTAAGATGAAGCAATTTTGAAATTTAAGTGTAATCTTCAAAAAACTTCTCAGATTAAACCTAGCAACCGATAAAAGTACTTGCGCTGTGCAATGAAAGGTCACTGTGTCAGTTTACACCAATTCTAATAACACATCTACGTATGTTTGCCATTGAAAAATTTTGTTTTTAATAACAGTTACAAGGGTAAGCATTTAAAATAAATACCATGTTCTAAATATACGAAAGTCAGCCATATCTGACAGGGACCTCATTTTCCTATTCATTAGTACATGCAGCATCAATAAAACTAAAATTATCAAGTCAAAAGAATAAAAAAATGAAGTGTAAGTGGCTACTTGATACTAAATATTGCAAAAGTTCTTATACCTCCCCTCTTTTATTTTGTAGGCATTCTAATTACAGTAACGCATTGCATAAAAATTTATAAGAGACTTCTTAAACGTTACAAACAATCAGCTATGTAGGAAATGAACTGCATTACAAAAACCTAACTAACAAGGTCATAACCCAAAAATACAAAAATGACATGCTCCTGCAATATCAAACAGTTATTTCATTGAACACTTTTGATAATTAAAATGTAAGGATTTTATACATGGACCATGGTGACAAGGACTAAGGCCCCCAAATCCCCCTCTCATAACTTTCTTCCAATGAAATAGCATAAAAGTGCTCTGTACTGTATAAATTCTGTACTCTTGCTCTATATGCATGAAGTATATTACAGGCAGTCTCCGGTTAACGGCGGGGGGTTCCATTCCTGGCTGAGCACCACTAACTGAAAGTCGCCAATAATTATGGTAATAAATGGCATTCATGTTGCAAGCGCCAATAAACCACTTATCAGCGCAGTTAACTGCTTATCAGCGCCGATAAACTGCTTACCAACACCAATAAACCGCTTAACGTCACCGACAATCTTGTTAACGACGTTGTTAGTCACGTGCTGTGAAACCGGAACACCGTTAACCGATGCCTCTGATAAGCAAGGACTGCCTGTACAACAATATGAAATATAGCAACAACTTTCCACTTCAGTGTTAGTCTAGCACTCAAGTTTTATCTTTGGTACCCATGCCAATGTTCAGTGATATGTCCACTGCTCTAACCTCTTTACTCCCTAACAATAATAGTTTTGAACTAGAATACAACAGCCAAGGAAAATAAATTTTTTAGTGAAATGTAGCTGTTAGTGTACATAAGAAAAACATCTAGAATATACAAATGCATTGGGACAAAAAAAAAAAAAAAAAAAATGTTAAGGGTTCCAAAAATGTGAATAAATGTATTACTGCAATATTTATTATCAAACCCCCTTTTAATAAGTTTAAGCTTGCATTTTTAATTATCATTTACCAAAACTTGGAAAAACTTTTGGGTGGTACAGTATTCCTTGTGTTCTCAACCCCAAAGCTTAAACAAGCAAACTTTTATACTGGACTAACATCAAATATGGGGGTTTGTTGGTCATAATGCATTGATGAAATAAGCATTAATTATGCACAATGATTTTGCAATGTCTAAAAAACATGACGAAGCCTTTGATGAACTGCTAAGGGTAAGAGGAGAGAAAAATACAAACATTACATAAAACAGATGACAGAGGCCAAACCTTATTATGCCGACAAATTTTTATCTTCTTGGTCTACTAGGTTTTTAAAATAATAATTATAATAAAATAAAAAATATAAAAATAGATGCAATTGTACAATACTAGCATTTCGTAAGGAGGTCCCCATCATTACCTGCTCATTTATAAAGACGGCAAATCAAATTCAACATAAGAACAAAACTCTTACCATAGCCCTGACCCTGGAGGAAGAGACGGAAAGCTTCTACGACTTTGCCTGGGGCTTCATCGATGACAAGTCCGCAATCCTGGATCTAGGGGATAAATTAACTTTAGTGGGTTACCATCAGCAAGTGAGAATGAAAATAAATAAAATATAATTTTCTAAAAGAAAAACTAATTACTGATGACTACAAACAGCAGAAATCCACTCCATAACAGAGTCTGAGCCAATCATCCAGTGTCAAAGATAGAAAACATAGGGAAAAATTCCATTATTAGGAACAAAGTTTCCTGTATGAACTTTTTTCAAAAAACTTTTCATTTTGTCCTCTCCGTGTCAGCCTAGCATAATGCAATCAAATTATACATCAGTGACACTTTCCACACCAGCTAAGAGTCTGAAGCAATAACTTTAGTATCAGTTATGAACTTGTAATATATTATGAACTTGTAATATAAACTTCTCAGTGTCAGCTGAAGATAGTGCAATCAACCTCTATACCTAACATTTTCTTTGGTACAGTAGTGCAATGGTTCAAAATTAAGGTTATATGTAACTGGGAACTTTGAATACACAATATGCTTGAACATGTCTTTTACTTTGGTTCACAAGACAACTGAAATGCATTTCTGGAATAGTTTTGTGAAAAAAAACTTGACCGAGCATGCAATATCTGACTGATTAATTATATACACCACAAAAAGGGAAAGAAAAAGGTAGACTATTGTCTGATAAAAACTAACTGAAGAAAAAAAGGTATACTACTGTGTAATGAAAACTAACTGATATTTACAATAATTGAAGTAGTGCAGCCACAAACTGCACTAAATATTTGTTTCATAAAATACTGTTTATATCAAATGCAATAGTTTAACCAGACCACTGATTTAAAATTAAATTATTCTTAATAAAAGACATCTTATTTGGTAAACTACAACTTCTTAGAAATTTACCAATGGATAAACTGAAAATGTTGAGGATTCCGAGGGGTTCTTTATACAGATCTGTCTTCAAGACTATATTTGTTTAATCAAAATTTGCCCAATATCATATTTAATTGTAAATGTTCTGCAATACCTGCATTCTGGGACTGGGTTAATTCATTATATGACCATGGGTTAAAAAAAAAAAAAAGTGTGACCAATTCAAAAAAGGATAAACTGAAATATTCTGGTGAACTTTTGCACAGGGTAGATTTACTTTTCCGTACAAGTTACTTCTATTCTTTACTAACCTTCATCCAAGTAGTTAAAGTGGGGTCAAGACGTCCGTTGAAAGTAACTGTGTCATCTACATGAGGAGAAAAGTTAGCAGTGATGTTGAGTACCTGACAGCGGATCATTCGCACATCCTGAAATACAGAAGAGAAGAATTAAGATGATTTAATATGAAAACCACTGCACATGCACTAATTCCTTAAATATAAGACATGCTCCATATCGATGTCCATCAACAAATACTGACCTAAGAATGAACCAAAGAGCTTATACTTTTAACGTATCTTTGCAATTATTAAAGGCCTAAAACCAATGTCCCTACCCCTACAATTAACAACATTTTATGAAGCACCAAGGAGAGGAAAAATCCTTGATATTATCACCCTTCTCTCATTGACTGATAATGCTTGATTTTGACTTTCACATACATTAGTGAAAAAGGCATACTTGACACATCATGCTGGAAACCTTGTGTTAGGATTTTTTAAATTAACTTGGGAAAAATGAAGAACAATTTTATTATATACTTAATCTACCCTTGCTCACTTAAAGAGAACTTTAAACCTATGCAAACAATGATGAAACTGATTTACCTTCTTCTTGTTGGGATCAAGCTCTCGTACAATGTTAAGATCAGTGCGTCTAATGTATGAATCAACAAGTAGGCCCAAATTAGTTGCATTCAGAGCTTTCTCAAAGTGTTGTCTGTAAACTGCCACCAAGTCTTGATTGCATTCTTCCACTTTACCTACAAAAAAAGGCAAAAATTTAATGAACTAACAACCTTGACACTAAGGGGAAACAATATTCCATTCCAAAAAATGAGCAGGAGCACAAAACAAAAATAAAAAAATATACAACCATGAAAAATAGGTACCGCATTATCTTTCTCACTATTAAGTATGATCAAATCACTGGGTGCTAGAATGTATCAAATTAATCTAAGAATATAGTACAGCATTCCATTCATCAATTCAAGAGTTCATAACAGATATACAAACCCATACAATTCAGTCCTACAGAAAATATTTAACTTTTTTCATTAAAGAAAAGGAAAACATAACCAATTGGTATTCAGTACCAACAGTACTGAATACCAATAACATCAAATTTCAAGACCCAATAAAATACATATGCTGTAATGAGACAGATTAGGCTCTTTAGACTCGAATTTTCCAAGAAGCTTACAAAAGCAATTCGGAAAAAAGCTGTTAGGTGAAAAACATACACAAATTGGTAAAGAAGTTTACTATTGAGTTTCACACAGTGTTCAAGAGTATGTGGTAATGTGTATTGTAGCAAACTCCATTACACAGATACTGTTACTTTACCCTCATAACTTATATTTGTAATTATAAGATTATACTAAACTCCTAGAGATTCTAATGACTTCATATGCAAATTTCTTCCTTTCAAATGTCATCCATAGAAAGTAAAAAAATGAAAAAAAAAATATTTTGATGTTAAGTAGCACTGGGGTGACATCTGGAGGCCTTTGCGGGATGGCTCAGATCCATCTTCCCCAAAAGTTGGGTTTGTTCAAACACACCATCATAATTTTTACCAATTTCCCCTTTAACTTTCTATAATAATAAAAGAGACAGAGCAATAAAACATATCACAAAGAAATTTATTAGTTATACTTTTAAATGGGGCAAAAAAGAGTATTAAATTTTTGGGAAAAATATTTGTTAAAAAGTCTTGGTCAATTTCTGTTTTTAGCGAAGTTCAACAGGTCCCGAGTTATATACTTGTTTTTGCCGTTTTCCTTTTTAAACATGCTACAAAAATTGTGAATATTCAACTTCAAAATGAGACCAGAATCAACATTACATCGAGTAAAATTTCATCCAACGCTAAAGAAAATTATTGCTAAGCTCATAAGTAGGAAGTCGCAACAAACTGTTGTACCACATACAAGTTTTAGACTCCCCTGGAATCTCATAGGCTCAATGTCTGCTAAAATTCCAAACCAATCACAGTAAAACTATGAAATCAAATTACTTTTTTCATTAATATTCCCTTCCTAAAGGTCTTAATAAAGTGACAATAAATGTTTAGGTATAAGAACAATGTCAATGGTAATAACATAGAGAAATAGAATAGAACATGAAAGTTACACCATTTCATTATTTCCCCAAACATTTTTTGTGTCACAGCTTCTTGTTTAAAGAACAATATGGGGTCAATACTAAAGCTTATTGTGAATCGGTCAATCACCTGAGAATGCTCAATAATTCAGGGAGTAAAAGTGACAAACATGACTCCTTTCACTTACCAGCTAAAGCTCATTGTGAATCAGTCAAACACCTGAGAACACTCAACAATTCAAGGAGTAGAGATGACAAACATGACTCCTTTCACTTACCAAAGTGATGCCACATGAGGTAGTCCACAGTGCCAGTGGTCATAGTGCCTGATCGCAGGTGTCGAATGTTAAGCTTCTGGTATCCCCATTCAATCCAACCAGCTTGCGTAGATGAACAGTTCACTAAGACCAATGCATCAACCTGTGAATACAAATAACCTTGAGGATAAAAAAATCTGATAACTGTGGATGAGATATGTAAATATCAAAGTGGTAAATAAAATCATTGCATTTGTGCATGAATTATTCAATCTATAATATCTATGACAGCAACATATGAGGATAATAATACCAAAGGAAGCCATTTGCAAACATTAGTACATGAAAATGTAAAATAACTTGGTATAAATGATCAATATATTGAACTTTAAATACTGGCAAGTATTATTCCATTGGCAACGTTTCAGAAATTTTGAAGAGAAAACTAATCACAACAATTTTTCAATTCACATCTGGGCCTTGAAATAATAAATCTATATTATACTTACGAGTCTGTAAGTGGGCAAGTCATCTGCTATACTAGATGGCCCTGGATGGTTATTGATAATCAAGGGGCATATAAAGCAAAAACATGACTAGCTTACAAAACAGCCAAACCTCACAACTGAATTAAAAAAAAAAAAAAAAAAAAAAAAAAAAAAAATCCTTAACAACAGGAGGAACAAAGTAAAATTCATATTGCTCCCCGAATCACTTACGTCATTTGGATATTTGATTGCATATCGTCCAAGCACATTGGCTCCAAGACCCACACCAAAACCAATAAAGCTACGTATATGAAAATGATTCTTGACACATGTGACTGTTTCGGAGAGCTCTTCAATGGTAGGATAAACATACCTGAAAAGATCAAGAAATCAGTGAGGGAGTTTCAAAACAGTTACACAAATGATTAATGGTAAACATGGAGTTGTACAGCTGCTAGTTGTGTCCATAAAATTGGTCCTATCATTTTCCCCTTCCAGTCAAGAAATACCAAGGTACAACAAATTTAAACATTATTAAAAGGTGGAGAGTTTCCTTCTCTATTAATTTGTTTCCACTTGTGCTGCTGTACTTTATATTTTTATTAGGTAAAAACATTCGTCTCAAGGAATAATTTCTTTTAAAAGCTAGTTTTAAACCTTAAACTTAACTTATTTAAACATCCATAAAAGTAGCAAAGGTACAGTAGTGGATTTTAAGTTCTGTAAATAACTATAGTTAACATGGGCAAATTGTTATAATATCTGTGCTTATGTAAGCAAGTTACAATTGTGTATAAGAAATGCACGACTACATGAAGAAACCACACAACAAAAACTAAGGTAATATAATGTTTGACAACACTGAAGCACTTAAAATACACTCCCTATGCAAATATTAACACCCACGTGGTAAAAATTTTTAGATAAGAACTAGTATATTTAGAAAAAACACTACATACTCAGACTATGAATGTACTGTTAACTTCCAAGGGCATGACCCAAATGAAATTTTAAACTACTATTGCATTATGTGGTAATTTTGCTCTTTATCTACCTTGGACCAGGCATTAAAGAATCTATAAAAATGAGTTGTTCATGTATGAGAAAAAAATATCAGTTTTGGGATTAAATTGGCAAACATTTATCAGCTGAATTAATCAATTGAACATAAAGAGAGCTAATCAGCAATGACAAAAAGCAGAAGAAACAAAAAGAGGTAGGTGCTAAAGGAGACAAAACTTCTTTCTATTCTTTTACAGAAAATGTCTCCTGAGACTCATAACAGCTGATTTTTCTTATCCACATACTGTACTTCACTGAACTTCAGAACAAAACAGGTAGTTTGTTTTGGATTTGTAGCATATACTGATACAGCACCAAGACTTACCCTTCAGGCAGTGTATGAGCTCCCTCTTCCTGACCTGGTGCATTTATGTGTACAACGCAGAAATTTGTGAGAATGTTTCGCATTTCTGGATACGAGAAGAATGCCTGAAAGAAAAAAGAATTTGTGAATTAGTTTTTTCAGCACTTCCTTCAGGTAAATAAACTATTTTTGAAGAAACCATTACTTAAAAACACTCAATCGCTGCTAGCTGTCTTTGCACTGCCTATAGTGTGGAAAGCAGTAAGAACTATAAAGCAATGCATTATGTATAAAGTATGGTATTGTATTTTGATTAGGAAACTCTGAATTATACAATCATCGCACAACACCCAAGTTTGTTGTAATACTTTCTGAATCAAGGACATGATTCTTTTCAGATTTTTAGAACTAAACCCACAGTACACTGTTGAATTAAAAAAAATAATCTCCCCATACCCAGTGAACTGAAATATGCTAGATTTTCAGAGTGTCACACAAACTCAGTGTTATATCATCTGCACAAAAGCCTAATGATTTGGATATTTCCTTGAACACTGGCAAAATCAAATAAACTGGTATTGCTATAGTTAAGCAAGAAAAACCAATGCCTTTATGAAATCAAAATTTTGTTGGAAATGTGTGCCTACATATTTCTTCTCATCATCGACAAATAAGGCTATAGTAACTGTTGGATTGTAGAATTTTTCAATCCCTGGATCCTCAAGCATACTCAAATCAAATGGCTGCATACATAATACAAAGACTTACCACTCAAGACCTTGTCTCTCCCCGCTCTATCAGTAACTGGGGGTCCAAAATTCCGATAATCTTTACACATGCAACTTCCAAGGCAAGTTGCATGCTTTGGAACATTGTGTGGGTAGTCATGCTAGATACTTACATGAACTTTTTGAAAAACATGACACCTAAAGAATAAGTCCTAAGAAAACAAAACCCTTCTTATGAGATGCTCACACTACAATACTAATGTTTAAACCCCACCACATACAAAGTATAAATTTACACCATCAGACATCAAGACAATATATATTCCTCTGTAATTGTAACAGAAGCTTCATTTACTTGCACTACAAAAGTAAAATGTGGGAGAGGCAAATGAAAGCATACAATACAACATGAAGTACACAGTATTGTTAACTCGTACATAATATACTCTGGTAAGTGAGCAATACAATAAAACTGAGTACAGAACAGTAATGTAGCTTGGGAAGCATCTATTCAAAACATTATGGTTAAAGATAACAGTATGAAAAATACAAGGTCATCTGTGTAATGACCAGAAGCAATTAAAAATAACCACAGGATCTTTTTCTTATATAAAAGATGACCTACGACAAGGTTGTTTTTAGTTAGGTTCGTTTGGTTCTTTCTTGCAGGTTTATCCTAAAAGTTATGGCCTAGAAACTACTTAAAAGACAAAATCAACAGGATTCCATCAAACAGAATTCTTAAATGCCTCTAAAACCTCAAACTTTCCTCAAAATATAAAAAACTAGGTCAGAAGCAACAGGACATTGTGCTACCTGGCAAATACGGTAAAGAATGTAGCAAATACAATCCATAGCCATGATGTTAACACAAACAAAAAACAAAAACAATTGAAAGTGCTGTATACATACAAAGGTCAGACACTGATAACATACCTGGAAATTCGTAACATGGTTAAGACCAAGATCATGGTAAGTGAGAATTACGGGTTTGGATGAATCCCCAGCAACGGCAACAACAATAGGCCCATGTTGGGTTTCAATGGTCTCCTTCACTCCAGACGTTCCATCCTCACTTAAACTACGAGAATTGGCAACAGACAACTGTACATGTCGAAGCTCAACGTCATCAAGGGCATCGCTGGGCATTGTCCTGGAAAGATAAAACAATCTTAAAACATCTATCAAGAAGTTTTCATTGTGAAAAATACAGAACAGATGGTTGGTTTGCATACTCTTTAAAAAAAAAAAAATCCACCTTGAATGAGTGAGTGAATCATGAAATTTAGTCAAACCAAGCACTGGAGCATTTTTGGACTTTCTGAGTTAAGGTAGTGAAAAGAGAGACAGTGTGGTTAGACACTAACATAAGAGATCCAAAAACTAAATGGGATGTCATGCAGGATTAACAGGTGAAGAGATTGGGCAGAAAAATGAAGAAAGGAAACAAAAAAGGAAATAAAAGGCTAGAAAGTGGTTGTAGCTAAGCGCCACAGGAATGCTGCAAACACCAGTCAGTCATACCTATAGTGCACCACATGAGGTGCATTGATGGCACTTCCCCCTTACAGGGGGTATGTCAAACTTAAAACTGATGGCACTTCCCCCTTACAGGGGGTTATGTCAAACTAAAAACTCTGTGCTGCCTGCTAAACAACCCAATAGAATAACTGCAGGTCTGCTGTACCAGGAAAAATCTAACAAAATCACCCAATAATTTCCACTCAACCTTATCCTTCTGCATCAAAGACAACTTTTTGGGAAAATCCAATCCAACTCTATACAGGATCCAATAAAACATTGTTTTTGGGGAGTACCTTAACACATTAATAAAATGGAAAACACTACAGCCCCATTAAATTTCAAGGCTCTTATCAACTGTCTCTTATGGTTAAATAACTTCCCTCTCTTTTTTTCAAAGTAGTTTGCCCTTGAACACTTTCCAACATCTATCAGGTATGTATTAGATAACATGCAATCAATTAATCCCCACACTCCATAAGGTGAGTAATATTTATCATTAATTTTGCACCATTTATTAAAATAAATATAAGAAACAGAGACACAACCCACTATATCAAAGGTCTAAGGGTCTCAAAGTATTAAAACTAGACAACAGTAGTGTATTGCAAACTATTTCTGTAATAAAATGACACCAATTTAAAAATACATTTACATCCATCCTTTACCTTTCTCATAAACCTTCCACTTATTTGTTTTCATATTTGGTAGCTACAGTAGTTAGTAAGTAGTGTTACCATTTACAGGACAGAACTGGTTTAGGACATTTCTCACACTATATTTTGTTTTCCATTCTCATGTAAAAAAAGGTTGAGTACATGATGTTTGTTTATTTTTCTCTTTACAGTAATAAGACTAAGCTCTACACATCTCTTTGTCTGGATATTTACTTTATTAATCATGCTAGGTAACAGCTACAGAAACTAGTGAGTTGGCTGTTACGCAACAGCTACAGAAGCTAGTGAAGGTAATAGTGACCAGTGTCTTTCACCTCCTTGTAACTTATATTTTAAGTACAAAATATAAAAAATCCATCAGGTATCATGGCTTGTTAATTTTGTTGGCTTTTGCTATTTTAAAGAGACAATTCATGCTAGTGAATGGCCTCGCGCAAACTATATTACACTGAGTGTTAACAAAATGAAGTACCGAGATGGCTGTAACTGGGTGCTGGTATCGAAATTTTTTCCTAATTAAAGGTGTGAAAATAGTGATCATACGTTCACCAAACATTTTTTAATACTGAACTTGAAGTTTAAGCTACTACTTTTATCAGAATCACTTTTCCTAAGCTCACATATCTCAATTACTGATTAAACTTTCAACAAATTACAGGAAAACTAACTTGCACAAACAGGGAAAATAAGCAACACCAATTTTAAAAGCTTTACGATGGTCAGGCTATGCAAAATCTCGGTTTCAGTTCTGCACAAATCTCTAGGTCAGGTCAGGTCAGGTTAGGTTCTGGCACCCTAAATTAGGTTAGGGAAGATAAGGTTGGGATGCATCCTCGTATTTTAATGTTATGGTTTACAGTTTCCTACACTAGGCTGGGTTAGGTAAGGGCCGATAACCAAAGTTATGATGTGGTATGATGATAACGTAAAAATGTATTCCTGCAATTGGCCTTGTAACACTTTCGTCCTATATAATGTGGTTTGTAAACTGTAATGATAAAAAAACCATCATCTTGTAGGTACAAACGGTACGTCCATAAGCCTATAAGAATAACCTCAGCCCGTAGGTCAAGTTGCTTAAGTGTTGATTTGCTTTAATGACAGCTTTCACCTCTGGTCCAATTACAACGAAAAATTCTCAACTTAAGCTTAAACGTACATCCAAAAGACGACTAATAATAATTCAACCCCTGAGTTTGTTAAGCTATTTTCTCATTGTAACTGATTAACTATCAAAACTCGACTTACGAGACTTGAGCCTTGGTCTTCCGGGTCATACATACCGATAATACATGTTTAACGGATAAAATGTCGATTTGTCACAGTAAAAACGGGCAGGACAACGTTATTGTGTCAAAATTTAGCTGCTGGAACAACGGAGTTGGTGTACTATTGCGGTTACATGACGATCTTCGCTTCCGCTCTAGACAGATACGAAGACCAAGTCAGCAGTCGACAAAACATCACAGCATGGACGACGGTGAAAGTGCCGTTTTCTCTAACATTAAATCTATCTAACTATATTTCCTGACAGTTTACTAAACGTTAACGGACTAACAAAGTTTTACATACTTTCCAATAACACTACTTATTACGTGTTTACATAATCCTTTCCTACTTTGTATAAACCCGAACATACGGCGTGTATGTTTTATACAAAAACAACTGACAAACACTTTCTACGACGCAGACGAAGCTTCGCGGAGTTAATGTAATGACATCTCATGATGCACCTATTTCATGATCACCCCATACATTTCTACGTTTACCCTTCGATTTCTTATTTGTTTTTTTCTACATCATGGCTAATTAATTGGCCTTTGTATGTCCTTTAAGAATTACTTATTCACAAACCTCAATTCCCATAACTATTTCAAGGCCTCAACATTATAACACGACTTATTGCATTCAAAGTTGTATATTTCATTATTTCAAAATCTTTTGATATAAAAGATTCACGAGAAAAAGTTGATGATAAAAATAAAAACGGGAATAATAATGTCTTATAAGAGTTGTGAACAATTGCCATTTTAACAAAAAACAGTCATTACAGTTAGCTACTTTGCTGATTCATATAGTTATTCTGCATCACTTGCTTGCTAAACAATAGTTACGAAGCTGCAACTGTCTTCTGATGCTCTTCTGCAACAAAATCCCTCCATAACTATTTCTGAAACAGTTGTACGAATAATCAGGGGAAGGCTAATCAAATAAATTACCTGACTGCTTTTGTGCTTAACGCTGACGTCGAAACTGCTAGTCATTAACGACTATGTATCAAAAGGTTTTATTTTGTTGATGTTGAAACTAAACATGTTTTGTTCTAGGGGGTGAACTTTTATTAAGAGATCATTGTTTGCTCTTAAGTGAATTAGCCTTATCAATTCTGTATAATAATAATACTTAAATTCAATACCAGTAAAACGTGGAAACGAGCATTTTCAGTCTCTACCCAAGTCGCTTTCACCTAGGCCTGGTCATTGATAAGTGGTTTGTTCCAAATATGTCTCGTTTCATAATGTTACATGAAAACCATCAATGTTTATCATCACAAAAACTAAAAATCGTCTTCAGTTATAATCTAAGGTGTGGACTAATTTATTTCTCAAACGGAAATGACAAAAATCCGTGAGATCGATAGGAGACTAACGTGTAAGGATGGTATAGAGTGACATACTGGCTGGGTGTAGTGACACTGTTGTCTGGTTTATTGGTGGTTCCTTACTGACTGAATATACATGTTGTTGTTGTTTCAGATTTAGCTGGCCTTGTGCCAGCACGGGCTCTTGCTCCTAGAGCACCCCGTAACGAATGTACAGAATCTTCTTAGTTGTTATTGGCTGGTGCGAGCCGCAAAGTAGTTTCTACACACAGACAGGCAAAAGAGGTAATGTTTCGGACATCTGTGTTTGTTGGCAGACAAACAGATGGCGATTGCGAGAGACATAACAAACGTACAATGATAAAACGTATATCAATGGAAAGACCAGGAAATTCCACATATGGCCAACTGTGTGAGATTCGAGACAGATTAATGAATACAATGCAGTAGCATAATATATGTGGAATGGCGAGGCGTTTGGCGTCTTCACAAACAAACATACATACCGTTTGATACAGAACTAGTAACAGAAGATTCGGTGGAACATTATGAATACATGAATGGAATGCTTGCGTGACATTGCAAGTAGTGGTGATTGTACATAAATCGAGACAACAATGGTTAGGGAGAAACAGACGGAAATGTTGTATGGTAGAAGTTGGGTGAAGTTGCGTTCCTTGAGAGAAAACGGGATGCTCTTGTTTTTGTCTTGTTCCCTCCGATGGATGACGCGCACACACGTGCGCTCGAAAGAGTGTCACTTCTCGTGAATACCAAATGGTACTGGTGTTATCAGTCTTAATTAGCTCATTTCCTTCGCTGTTTTTGAAAGGACTCTGTTACAAATGACATACAACAGCATTCCATGCCAAAACTACGGAGTATGAGAGGGTGAAAAATTTTGGTTGACTTTTGTAATAACAAGTTGGTTAAGTATAAACTGTATGCTGATGAGACCCAGTTCTATTTTTCCTGTCGAAACGTTAGAAGACACCATTAGTAAAATTGATGCAATAATGAAAGATATAAAAAAATGGATGTCGGCGAAGAAACAAACTTAATGAAGACAAAAATGAGTGTATGCTATTTGGATCTGACAGTGCACTAAGAAAATATGAACACTTCAAAAGAATAACTATTGGTTCGCCAACAATAAATATTGTAGCATCAGTGAGGAACTTAGGAGTATTTACTGATAAATTGTCGATGAAGAACCATATATTGCATATTACAAAAACCTGTAACTATCATATTAGAAACACTGCATTTATTACAAAATACCTAAACGAAGATAATCAGAAAACAGCAATTTGCAGCCAAATACTTTCGAGGCTTGACAACTGCAACGTTATATACTACGGTCTCTCTAAGTATCTACTAAGAAAATTGCAAGTAGTACAAAACAGAGCCGCCAGGTTAATAAAAGGACTACATTCCCGTGACAAAATAACCCCAGCACTAACTGAGCTACACTTGCTCCCAGTAAAAGCTAGAACAGAATATAAAATACTACTTACAGTCTTCAAAGCACTAAAATACGATGAACCAACATATCTGAGAAAGTGCTTAAGCTCTTTAGACCCGAAATGAATATTGTAATCAGACATGCAAGTGAAGCATACAGGCTATTTGAACCTAGAACAAATTGTAAGTCGGGAGAGAGAGCACTTGTACACTGCCCACCAAGACTACACAACAAAATACCGCCTGAAGTGAAGAGCATACAAGCAGAATGCAAATTTAAAAAGGAACTAAAGACTCTCCTATTCTGCAGGAGCGACGATGCTGACGAGAAAACACTGAAAGGCAATTATAAAATTTAAGAAGCACCTATTTTGAAAACGTACATGGGGCCGCCAGAGAGGGAATTATCTCTGTGGAGGGCTCTACATAAAACCAAACAAAGTGAAACAAAGTGAAAGTGAGGGATGTTCGAAGAGTTAAGTTGTTATAATGGGTCATCTACCCATCACATCCAGGCAAAGATGGCCGTGTTTTAAGGACAATAAATTAGCGTCCATACTCGGTGCTATTGTAGGACTTTAAACTTATATAAAGCTGAATATGCATGCTCATTGCTATCGTTTTGATAATTACTATAACCAAATGCTTCTAACCATACCACAATATATCTTCAACCTACAATATGATCAGAAAATTTCCGGGGGTGGCCACCATTTTATATTATACATACATACATATATATATATATATACAGTATATATATATATATATATATATATATATATATATATATATATATATATATGTGTGTGTGTGTGTGTGTGTGTGTGTGTGTGTGTGTGTATGTTTCTATAACATTTTTATATTCTCATTTATGTTATTATTGCCTCAAAGCTTCAATATTATTATTATTTTGTCATTATTTTTCATGGGGGCACGTGCCTGGTGTCTCTTCTATATTAAAGTCGTTAATGTCTATGACTCTGCTGCTTGTTTTCAAAGCTACATTTTTCTGGGTCACTTACTTTGGGAGTACTCACTCGGCATCAAGTCTGTCTTTGTTAGACTTATTAAATAAGATTTAGGGCAGCGTCGAGGCCAATGAACTTAACGCTAACCCACGCCACTTCCTCCCGGCCCCAAACAAGGACAATGAAATTCCTGCAAGAGCTCAAAAATCCTGTTGCTGTTTCCAGTGAAGAAGCTGAGCCAATATTTTGCTGGCGGAGAGTTAGCCTTTGCGCATTTCGTGGCTGATTAAATCAGGTCTGAATCATCACTTGAACGTGATGGCGTGCCTCTCGCACATCTTGCACAGCGCAGTCAGGTCATGCCCGTCCCAGATTGCCCTGCATTCGTTATGAGGTGCTGAAACGGGACCAACTGCTTATTTAAGCCGTTTTTTGCTAGCGGGATGCGACGAACGACGGACGCTGGCGCTTATGAAGGTCAACGGAGCTCGCCAATTCAAATGTATGAGTCAAGGAATTGGGAAGCAAGTGAAGGGAGGATGAGAGGGCACTTTGTCGTCGCTCTCTGTATTTTGATTTAAATGATTTTGTTTCCGTTATGAAACATTCATTTGTTGTCCAGTATCTCGATGATAAACAGATGCCCTCTTCCTTTGGGTGAGGGGGTAGGCCAAGTACATTCCTGTGTACTCTCACAAGAGCGCCTTCGTTCCACTTTCAAACATTACGATATACAGGCGACACAAATTCAGCCAAGTTGTGATCAACCCAAGGCAATACAACCAACCGTCAAAGGAAGAATGATGATCTCCACGGTACTGTATTTCGAACGCTAAATTACATACTTCCTGCGTGACTATTGCCTTCCAAAACCGGCATAATCCGGATGGACGACAAAATTTCCATTGTCCCGGACAGGAACCAATGACGTTCGACATTTTCCGTTCTTTGCTTTGGTCATGTTTTTTAGGAAGATGGTTAATCATGTTCAAGATTTGACATTCCTTGAACTACTGTCAAATCAGAGAATGTAATAAGACTACTAGTCTCTAGATTGCCATCAAAGAAATCTTACACAGATTAAGAGTTGCTTGGCTCTTTTATGTACTTAATGTATATTTTTCAGTCCACTCATGCAAATATACATACAAAATAAGGGACCACTCATGGGGTTAGGAGTACATTTAGTATGTAAATTGTGTAAGAATGTCTACATCCATACAATACTTAAGAACAGTCAGTTGCTAAACTCGCAAAAAGGTGATATACATTTTGTCCAATAGTTTGACTGAGTAATAACACACACACACACACACACACACACACACACACACACACACACACAGAGAGAGAGAGAGAGAGAGAGAGAGAGAGAGAGAGAGAGAGAGAGTCTAAGCTCACTTAGGACTCTCGGGACGAAACGAGTTGGGTTGCGCCAAGACATTCTGGGAGCATGTTTTCCGGTCCGTCGTTCCTTTAAAGATGGTTCCTTTAAAAAGACCAGAGTTACGAACTTTAAGAAAATTCCAAAGCCTCTAAAAACAGCCGATTTATTTTCCTGTTTCGACAGCTGGAAATATTAATTCTAATTAATCTAATTTTACTGCACGGGATCATTTCTCTCCCCACCTCCCTCTGCCCTGAGATCAGGGACATTATAGTTTTTCCTTTTCAGCAGGGGAAATTTTACGGCAGTTACAATTTTTACAGACATGGAAGTCTAATTTTTTAATTGTTATTTCGCTAAGGGAGAAATCCGTTTATATAAGATTTTTTTTTGGGTGGGGTTGCAAAGGGGAATTCATCAATTATTCAATATAGTTCTCACCACGCGAAAAATACTCGGAATTTTGAGTTTCTCAGTTAGGAGAGGTTATCCAAATAATTCGCTTTAACTAGGTAAGTGTTTAACATTTATTTTCGTAGTGGAAAATTTATCACAGTCATTTATGATTTCAACTGGAGGGAATTTATCGTAATATATAATACCTCAGCAGGAGAGAATTTATCACATTTTTCCCAGCAGTGGCAAATTAATCAGAGTTAATTTTAGGAAATTTTCATAATTTAATTTTTTTTTTTGTCAGCAGGGGACAACTTACCGTAGTCTAATTCCTGCCTGGTCTGTTAATGCCCACTATTTTACAGAATCCATTACCACAAGCGGATCAAAGTAATCCTTTCCTTTAGTAATGGCGTACATTATTTACTAAAAAAACAACATCTTCCTGTTAAGAAATTAAGTGAGGTTAAAGTGAAAATGACTGGTAACTCTAAATGTGCATAGGCGTTAATTGGTAGCTGAAGCAGACAGCAGTGGTGAATTCATCTTGCGAGAATGTTGAATATCTGGCGCTGTGTTCAACCAGTTCTCCGAAGCAAACATTACAGAGGCTGTTAAGTACAATGATAATGTGATCTTTTCTTCCAGTGAGTTTTTTAAATTTTCTAATAGCGTTCTGTCTAATTAGCTTCAGTACATCAGAAAAAAACATAAATA
>NC_089789.1:7201614-7216614 GCF_040412425.1 Macrobrachium rosenbergii | reverse complement strand
CTACCCACTGTAAGGGTGTCATTGCTTCCTCGTTTCTTTGTTTATAAATAAAATTTCAACTGAACGAATCATAGCAGCTACATGTGAACCGAGGTCCTTCCTTTTCAACAACTATATTAACCCCTGGCAAGGGTTTAAAATTTCCGTTTCCTTCATTCCATCGCTTTGCACACACCCTTCTTCAACCTATCATCCTCAATTTTCTCCATATGACTAAACCACCTCGAAAAACGCCCCGATTAAACTTAGCCAAATAAACTAACATTCTCGCCCCTTCTACATATCTCCACACATTTCCTCACCCCTTCAGCTTTTTGTTGGGCGAGCGGGTTCCGTTCTCAGCTACCACTCTGTTGGCCGCGAGTTCGAATCTCCGACCGGCCAATGAAGAATAAGAGGAATTTATTTCTTGTGATAGAAATTAATTTCTCACTATAATGTGGTTCGGATTCCACAATAAGCTGTAGGTCCCGTTGCTAGGTAACCAATTGGTTCTTAGCTACGTAAAATAAGTCTAATCCTTCGGGCCAGGCCTAGGAGAGCTGTTAATCAGTTCAGTGGTCTGGTTAAACTAAGATATACTTAACCTTTTCCTCACCCTTTCAGTCCTTAACGTACTGTACGTACATACACTATAACAGTATTCATCTCAATTCTATTTTTTCTCATCCACAAATGCCCTCCAGGCCAGTGACTTGCCTCATTCTTGGCAATATAGATTTTGTGTGGGGTGTTAATTTTGCCGATTCTGACACAGGTAGCAGGACGTGGGACCGAATACAAAGGGGCTATAGGCCTACCCAGCAGGAGGCAGAACCAACCCCAAATTCTTTAGTCTGCATTCCACTCGACAACAGTCGAGCTACATAATGTACGGGCTAACTTTCCTTAGCATAAATAGCATTGGTTTCCTGATAAACTGTGTACATCGCGTACCTATTTAGCCAAAAAATAAATACAAAATTTATAATTATTCCCCAGAAAAGGAAATGCAAATGTAAACAAAAAAATTTTCCACCGAGTTGATACTTCCACAAATAGCACGCAAAAATTTTGGAGCATAATAATTTACATCAATAGCCTACGAAACAATATTCTCTGAACGATTTTCCTTCTGAAAAACAAACTGACAAAAATACATCCTGGAGAACTTATTAAAAGCGAAAAAATTCCTATATTTACATACAGGAAAACTCATCATGCTACATCAGTCCAAATCCACGGCATTACTTTGGTCAATGGCAAAATCCTTTTAGTATCTTCAACTTACAGGTCTATGCTGCTTAGTCTATCGAGCGATGCCGCCCCTTGACTCTCCTGTCCAGAAGCCATTTTTACGTCAGCTCACTCGTTCGTTGTGCCAACAACTTTCTACGACTAGAAAGTATTGATAGGTGACGCACTAAAGCTTAATTAGCAATACTTCAGAAAATGATCTTTCCTAATTACCGACTTATAGAAACAAAAATTTTCAAGCACAAAGTTTCGTTTATCGATTTGACTTATTTTCAAGACGTTCGCTCCACAAGGCCGGACACTATGACGCACCAATTCCCGCCATTGTTGTCCTTCAACTGTTCTCCCCAAGTCTCAGACTCCTTCTCACTCTGGTTCAATTCTGACTGCCACTAACCAGTGTGTTTGGCATAAGAAGAAAACATCCCAGTTGGTAACTCATCACAAGTCCCATGTCATCCAGCTAAAAAGGCATTTTCATTGGGTATTGTCCGGGACTTTCAACCATACTGTAAGCAAGAGGCATACAAAGAGGCGCCGGCCAGTCTACGCGGACTGAGCCTTCAAAAAATATAATAATGACAATGGCACAAAACTGGCGCAGTTATAGACACGCACGACCAAATATAATCGCAATAGCAAGATCCGGTGGTGACAGCTCAAGCAGGCCCCATGTTTTTAGGGAAACACGACGGCAAAACAAAGAACTTTTTAAAAGAACAAAACAAGATGCCCATTGTCCCTACTAGTCTAAAGGAAGCTCTTGTCAGGGATGTCCTAATCTCGAGATGTGATTAACCTCCCGGCAATATCTAGCCAGTATACAGTATATGTTTAGAGTATGTTTAAGGGCTGAAAATGAGTTTTCTGGTCATTTTTTAATCGCATTTCGTAATCTGGCCCCTTGAATTGTTTGTCACTATTTCCACATTCATTTACCATTTTGCAAAAACCTTTCACTCTAACATAAATTATGTTAACATTGTTTTGAAGAGTAAACATGTTTAAAAGGACCCCTTGCAAACAAGCGGAACATAACGTACACTCGAGTACACTCCATGTTACAGAGTGGCGGCGTTTGGCAGCTAATGCAAATTAAGAATTCATCACGCAAGCAGGGTGGTGCTTCCAAAGTTAATGTCATCTCATTTCGACAGCATGTACAAGAAATGAGGAGCCTTGTGATTATTGAGATGCACCAAGCAAATTGGGGTGTCTGAATATAACAGCTATTATGCGAGTGGTGTAGAAGAGTCTATGACTGCATACCAAAATCTACATGTTCACTGGCCTACCTACCACCAATGAAACTCCTACATCAGTTAGCGGGGCCTTAGGCCTACGCAAGTTTCTTACCCGCCATCCCTCAGCGGCTTGATATTTTATCTAATTCGTTACTTTCCGTATTGTTTCATCGAAACTTGTAAACAAGCTTAAATTCTTTGAAAAAAGGCTCGTCTTTATCAGGAAATCTTTGAAGCAAAAGGAACCTAACTAAGCAAGTTTCACAAATTCGGTACTTCTGGATTTTAGTCGAACACTACAAAACGCTATAGCTCTTTACCAAGTTCAAAAGTCAATTGTAAATTAAGGAAACAAAAAGTAATTTTTCGGAAGACTCCAGCCAGCCATTTCGAAAGACTCCAGCTAGCCAATTTTGCATAGCAAACCATTTTGGGTTTTCCATGCAAAAATGGCTACGAAGTGACAAGCCACTAAAAGTACCTAAAAATACCAACCTAACAGTTTTGCCATATTAGCTATGGAGGTGGGTGGGGGTCGGTATTGTCTTACCTTATAAGTGGTAATTTGATTAATTTTTTTAAGCATTTGCGAAGGTTATGTATTGAGATGAAATTTTGTGTTTTGGTGTGTTTTACCCACGAAAAATATAAATCATAATGTGGGAGGTGGCTGGAGTCTTTCGAAAAATACCCCAAAAAAGTATGGGTTGGAAACAAAAGCGATAAACCCCCCAGCGAATTATAAATCCAAACTTTTGGGTCGGGATTAATCATATGTTCATTAAGGTTACTTAAGGTTTTGATAAAATTTCTCTTGATAATCAGTTCTGCTGTAAAAAGCGCTTAAAAAAATAATTCCACACACCTGAAATATACTTATCTACAAACTAAAGTCTCCATGAAAATAACTTGCAATATCTCTAAATCCTTTTCTATATATATCTATCTCTTTATCAGTTTTATTCACATCTATTATCTTGGTCCGAACGAAGTTTAATTTCTGTAATTTCCAAGTTTCACTTTAACAAATATCTCAGGGTAAAACTTTACTTAGTTGCGCGGCCTGATTCTCGCCAATCGTCGACCGGGACAGGTTCCTCATACACAAATAGACATAACCTTTCCTATAATGCCAGGTCCTAACCTACCAGATCTTACCTACCTAACCTAACTTAGGGCGACGTGCACTGACCTGGCTGGGGAGGGAGGAACCCCCCCCCCTATTCCTTCGTTGGAGGGGTGGATAGAGCTTGCGCCTGGAACGCTGTTGGCCCAGCGTTCGACTCTCCTACCCGGCTAATGAAGAATTAGAGGAATGTATTTCTGGTGATAGTAATTAATTTCTCGTCATAATGTGGTTCGGATCCCACAATAAGCTGTAGGTCCCTTGCTAGGTAAACCAGTTGGTTCTTAGCCACGTAAAATAAATCTAATCCTTCGGACCAGCCGTAGGAGAGCTGTTAATCAGCTCAGTGGTCTGGTTAAACTAAGATATACTTACTTTTTTCCCCCAGAAAAAAAAAGGCCGTAACCTGTCCCGGTCGGCGACTGACGGGAATCAGGCCGCGCAACTAAAGTCAAGTTTTACTTTTCCAGGCAGCAGAAGCTTGTCACCGTTTCACGCACGCAACATAAACACATAGGTAATTCCCACTGAATGCAAGTTATTCCCGTAGTATAGTGAATTGGACAATAAACGACGCTTGTAGCTTAATATTTGTGAATATAAAAAAGTCATGCGTGTGTAAGACAAATACATGCACACAAATACAACACACGGACACTAGCACTTAACGTCATTTCAAAACGAGTAACTTTTTTTTGAAGATCATACAACCTTCTTGTCTGTTAAAACAAGAACCTGAGGAAAAAAATAAGCTGTTATACGGCTTGAACATCAAAATAAAGTAAGACAGAAAAATTTTGGAACACATTCAAAACAAATAAATACCTGTTTAAAAACCAAAAGCTAAAAACACTGGAGTCCAGTGGGGTCTCTCCTTCTACTGAGAGCGGTCTTGATTAGAACACTACCCAGATACTAGTGTAGCCAGATGACCAACTCCGGGGTGGGTAGGTAGGTAGGAGGTTGTATGGTGAGGACAGTAAACTAAGCGAGGTTGTTAAGATATGCATGTACGGCCATCCGTTTCTGTTCGTAAGGTGGTTCTGATAAGTGACTGTTTGCTTTCCCTGATCTTTCAGCGGTGTTCCAACCATCGTTCTAGTATCTGGAGCTTCTTTGGCCTAAAACGAATTGCAATTCTAGCAAATGCACTCGTGCAATTAAATAACAGATGTTGGATGACAGCAGCTTAGGGGTAGGGAGTATCAGTAGGAAATTTATGATAAGATTTGGAAATTTTCATCACATTCAACTGAGCATAAAATTCCCTTATTAACTGTTCGGTCTTTGTGGAAAACTCGGCATCTAGGAAAAAGGATAATTTCTTCACGGCCTTTTAAAATATTCAGCGTTGTCCTTTATATGGTGTTTCATCTGATCTGATGACGAATTATTTTTATCACTCGTCTTTCTTGACAGGAGACCAGTAAGAACTGACTCACTGCCATTCCAGTGAAATACAGAAACCATTTCCAAGTAGAACAACAACTAAATGAAAAAAACTAACTTTGATAAAATGAGGGACATTGGTCGAGGATGGCCTGACCATGACCGCGAGGAAAGTGAAATTCCGCAACAGAAACTTTCTTGGAAGCCCAGACCCAGTAGTTTTAGGGTAGGATCAATACAGGGATATCATTTTACATACAGACATTTTTTTGCGGAATGTTTTCAAGCATTTTTTTTATAATTCTGTTCACGAATGGGGCTCAAGTCTTGAGATACTATCTTTAGGCTTTGTTCAAGCAATTCTTCATTACTTCACATAAAAATATTGGAAGCGCAATTGGAATATAAAATTTAGGCCAAAGGCCAAGCGCTGGGACCCATGAGATCATTCAGCGCCGAAAATAATGCTGGAACAATTGTTGGGAACGTGTGGAAAGTAAGATAGAAGAAGGGGAATGAGAACGGAGGTATAGTAAGAGGAATGGAAGGGATTGCAGCTTGAGGCCGAAGGGACGATGTAAAGAACGTTAGGTAATGCCTACACACTACCCCACTACGGGGCCATATAAATATGGCTCATGGCTAGAGAGATCGCTTTTTCATTCATTTCATGGAATTGCATACAAACGGCGCAGAAGCCTAAATACATAAATCATATTCAGGGTAATTCTCTCTAACGATGGAGTAGAATGCTTACCATGTTTCAAAGCCAAGTCTCATTAAGAAAAAACGTCACATCTGCCATTTCTACGTAAGTAAATTAGACTGGGCACGCCCCTTTACTGTAGCTAAAGTTGCAGCCATCGTATCCTATATAATAAAGGAATTTGAAGAATGAAACTCGAGTGTTGAGAGAGAGAGAGAGAGAGAGAGAGAGAGAGAGAGAGAGAGAGAGAGAGAGAGAGAGAGAGAGAGAGATTCCTTCTCTCAGGTGTTGTTTCATTCCGTGTCTGAAATGAGCATCAGGCCTTAGCTTCCTACAACAAATTTAGCGAAGCCCCATCTTCAAATTATTTCTAAATTTGAAACAAGTTCCCTGCCTTATCACTATTTAATCTTAAAAAACAATGCTTTTAATGAAATGTAAATTTAAAATATAATTTTTACTTACTTTATACATTTATGATTGTAACGCAAATAGTATAATTTCATGAGGTGTCTACTGTCATGGAAGTGTTAACAGACCTGACGTGAAAGGTACCTAACCAGCTCTACAGTACATGAATCCCATTTCTATGTAGAATTGGAGCGAAATAAAGATAAGGCCTTTATCAAGACCTTGGAAAATCGGACTCATGACCAGATTAAAGAAAAATTTTTTTTCTCGCGGACTAACTGATTGATAGTTTTGCAAACTAGCGTCACAATAGCTATGACCATCGACACCTGATATATATATATATATATACTGTATATTACATATTGAATAATATATATATATATACATACATACACACACACACACACACATATATATATATATATATATATATATATATATATATATATATATATATATATATATATATATATATATATATATATATATATATATATATATATATATAAAACCACTGCATCTATACATACTTTATAGGTGCCTCAACATTTACACTTCCTAAATCTGTCTATACAAACTTATGGTAATAATCAACAATGAATTACATCTTCTGAAGAAAAGCACGTTACCCTCGTCGACAAGCTTGAAAATTACAGCTGCAAGTATTGACATCATTTCTTGCAGAATCAGTCATTTCTGAACGCATTTTGGTACCTGTTTTTCTCTACCAGTTGGAATATGCAGTAAATGTGCCTCGCTGTCGAACTTCTGTTCCAGAGGACCTTTATTCCTCACACCGTTGGACTGTGGAACAGCTTCCCTATAGAGGATGTCGTGCATCTGGAACTTCACAAGTTCAAGCGAAGATGCAATGCATTACTGCCCTATTATAATTCAACCTGCATTTCAATATTTTACTTAAATTTTTATTGACCTGTTAATTTGTTAATTTATCTGGTTTTCTAATAAATTTCAGTATTTCTCATTACCTTCCGTTACTTTTTCCTAGTGAACACCATAAAATTCTTTGGAAGCTTGAATTTCAAGTCAATGGCCCCTGTGGTGGGTTGTTCGTTATGAATAGGGTTAATCTCGTGAATAATAATAATAATAATAATAATAATAATAATAATAATATCAACTTGCGCACATACAAGAGACTTGTGGTGTTCAGAAACAACTGAAGTTTGGTCCAAAGGCTAAAAAAAGGACGAAGTACTTGCATTTCCTTCGAATGAAAGTTCGTGCTGCCGAATAAATTCAACGAAATGACAATAACATGTTACCCATCTAAAAATCATAGAGGTCTGCCAGTGTGTGTGTGTGTGTGTGTGTGTGTGTGTGTGTGTGTGTGTGTGTGAGAGAGAGAGAGAGAGAGAGAGAGAGAGAGAGAGAGAATTACCAATGCACTTGGAAAAGAATTGAAATTAAAATCCATACGGCGCAAGGATATCATTTAATAAGGTGAAAGTGAATATAGAAGAAAGGAGGCCGCCCTTGTTCCCTTGCCGAAATCCTTTCAATGTCAAAATACCCTTCAGCAGGCCATAGAGACTGTTGTGGGTACTAATGGGGACACACATACCCCTATAGCCACGTGATGACCGTCATCTCTCCGGATACCTCGTGACTGTCTACACAACTAGAGACATGAGCAGAAGTGACCAGGCTCACTGGCGAAAGTGGTAAAGAATGCTGGTAGATTCAACACTGTCCTCTATATAACTACTGGATGCATCATCTGGCTGGCAATGTTCGACTCAAGATTTACTTTAATTGACATTCAGCTTAAATAAGAATATGACGTACGAACATATATGCACACATACCTACGTAAAGTCATTCACACAGAGATGACGAATGGAGAGTAATATATATATATATATATATATATATATATATATATATATATATATATATATATATATATATATATATATATATATACATACATACATGCATACACATTCACACACTAACCGTCAGTTTCCAAACCAGGCAGCGGTTCGAATCCCCTTGGTGACGAATCCTCTATCATTTATAATTCCCTCTAAGTGTAAGTTTTTCCCGAGGTTTATTAAACTGGATATTAAACGACATTTGCGGCTTAATTTTTGTGAATATAAAAAATGTTACAGTATATGTGTCACAATACACACACATATATATGTATATATATTTATATATATATATATAAAATGCATCCAATGTAATTATTAAATATCTTAAAAGCGAAACCAAGGCGTTGTTAGAATATCAAGCGCTATTATACAGACGATACAACCCTTACAACACAATCTCTCACCAGATATTTTCGTTTTGCCAAACATTCACGTGGAAAGATTTCGAGCCACCCCGAGTCTGGCAGAAGCATAAGGTTTTACCAGGGGAAGAGCTGTATCCAACTTTGCTGGTTAATAATAAAACACCCCTTAACACGAGCTGGTTGTAAGGTAAAGGAGATGTACCGTTTCGGCAGGACCCGTTAAACAGGAGGGCCCGGTCTTCAAGGAAGCTCCTCTTCAACATTTTGGACGAAGAAACACGAGAGGTTTGACTTACAACTTAGCTTTTATATATATACATATATATATATATATATATATATATATATATATATATATATATATATATATATATATATATATATATATATATATATATATATATATATATATACACATACACATATATATATATATATACACACACATATATATATATATATATATATATATATATATATATTAAATGATTAAAAGAAGTCTGTGCAGTACATCGGCACCGTGTCCGTCTGACATCAGTCGACAGCGATTGGTAGGCTCCCCTGTTTTTCTGGAGCTGTAACAATGAGTTCCTTGGGTGGCCTTTCGGGAGCAGTGCACCTTGTAGTCACACAGAGCGACGTTATTCAGAGAAACGATTAACCAGCCACACGCCTGGTTTTTCGTCCTTACTTCTCAAAATATGGACAGTTTCGCCTGTTTATAAAATCTGCACTTAGTGGTCAGTTTCGTCCCTATCAGATATCCATGTTCATTTGTATTAAATGACCACCTTCCTCTGCCATAAATGGTTAGCTGTATAGTCACCTTCGTCTGCACTGAATGGTTAACTTCGCCTTCTTTAAAGGGTAACTTTGTCTGCATCATTTAATCAACCCCCTTTAAATCTAAATTGCTAACTTCGACTGCATTATATGGTCAATATCCTCTATGTGGTCAATTTCGTCTGCATTAAATTGGACAACTTCCTTTTCATTAAGTGATCAACTTTGTCTGCTTTAAGTAGTCAACTTCCTCTAAATTTAAATTGTTAACTCCGTCTGCACTGAATGGTCAGCTTCCTCTACATTTAAATAGTCAACTTCCTTTGCATTAAATGGTCAACTCTGCCTGCTTTAAATAGTCAACTTCGTCTGCATTAAATGGTCAACTTCGTCTGCATTTGAATGGTAAGTTTCGTCTACATCAAATAGTCAACTTAATCTGCATTTAAATGGTCAACTTCGTCTGCATTTTAATATCCAACTTCCTCTGCATGAAATGGTCACATTTGTCAGCATTTATAGTCAACTTCATTTGCATGAAGTATTCAAGCTCATCTACATTAAACGGTCAACTTCGTTTGCATTACATATTCAGTTTTGCTTTAAATGGTCAAATTTCGTCTGCATTAAAATGTCAATTTCACGTGCACTCAATGGTCACAGTGAATGAAAACAAATATGTGAACATGTCATTCGAGAATGATACCTTATATGATCCGGATTCTTTTAAAATGAATCACAGTATATAATCTGGATATGACGCAATTGAAGCGGCGAGAGGGACAAACATAACATGTTGGTTTGATCTAGAAATGCGCACAGCAACCGCTGTAGATAAGCCCCCGATATAAATTGGTTAAGAACTGAACAAAAATCATGGCCTGGCAAAGCACTGACTTCTTGCGTTATTGTCATTTCCTTGATTCTCAAACGATGCCAGTGCAAGTCTACACCTGAGTTAGATTCACAGGTACATGTGCTTTAGATGAAGGAACAAACACAGGTACATGTGCTTCAGACAAAGGAATATCATAACTGTCAAAAGCTTGGATAAATAGGCGTTCAGCTTTGAGCTATCACATCGAACTGTGAGCTTGAGTGTTTTTCAAAACAACAACCTTTAATTCTAGCTTATTTTCAATGAAGCAAGCCAATGCGAAGACTAAACTTCGAAAATGACTGCTAATGCCATGGGTCCATCGAGCACCGCTACTCCCCTTAACCTCTCTCCCTTCCCCAACACCACAGGCCGATGAAACCCTCGTACCTTTTTCGAGACAAAGGAAAAAAAAAAGAATCCAGAAAAATGGAAGATCCTTGGCAGCAGGACGTAGGGTTACGAAAACCCTCCACCAGTAAGGCTACGTGATGACCCTAACGTCCCCCAGCGTCATAGGAACTAGTACAAAGAACGAAGCCTTAGAAAAGACCCCCTTGGGGAGTCTTCGCCCCTCTTTCTCTCTCTCTCTCTCTCTGTCTTGCTTCTTGCTTAGTGCGCGTGTGTTGCACAATCAGCGATTTCTTTTTTGCCGAGCCTCAAGATTTTCCCCTGAGGCGTCGCTACAGGAGGTTCAGAAAAAAGTCCATTTCACCCTTTTGTCAGAAACGATTCATCATATTTGACTTAAGCCAATTATAGCATTTTTTTAAAATTTCGGTTCGTTAATTATGGCCTTGGAATATTGCTAGCTGTGGAGATATGACATGAATGAAGTAAAAATCAGCTGCAGTCAAAATCCTTTGAATTCAAAATCATTCTAGATGGAAAATTCAAAATCAATCTAGATGGAAATTTCATAAACACTAAAAGGAAAATCCAAAACCACTCTAGATGGAAAATTCAAGATTGCTCTACGTGGAGAATTAACGATATCTCTAGACGAAAAATTTAAGATCACTCCCGATGAAAATTTAAAGATAAAATCTAGATGGAAATTTCGAGAAAAATCTAGATGGAAATTTCAAAAGCACTCTAGATGGAACATTAACGATAACTCGCGATGAAAAATTGAAGCCCACTGCACGGAAACGGGGTTACCCGACGAAACAACTGCAAGTCGAAAGGAGAGGACAACAATGGCGTTTAACTGCGCATCAAAGAGCCACCTTGTTTCTAGACGCAAGAAAGGTGTACAGTAGTAGCCAGTACAATGAGCCCATCGAGCCTTATACAATCAGAGGTCCCAGTTGCCGCTTCTGAATCGGGTACCTGGAAATTTCATTGGTTCCATACTGAAAGTGGATAACAGCTGATTCGTTACCGGAAGAAAATAGCTACTTATTCTCGACTAAAATAACTTATAGCTGATTTCTGGATACTGTAAAATAGCAACAGACTTTTTACTGGAAGAAAATAATAGCGAATTATTTTATAAAAGAAAATAACAGGTGATTTTTAAGTAAGAAAAACAAAAGATTTACTAAAAGAAAACAGCAGCTGACCATTACTGCATTGTTTAATAGCAAATCTTTTAATAAAACAATATAATAATGATTCTTTACTAAAATAGAATAGCAGGTGATTTTCTTAGTAGAAACAGCAGTTAATGCCTTAGGCAAGATTTATATAAAAATATCTGATTTTTTCTATCATAAGAACAAAAAAAAGGTCATTCTTTATTGAAAGAATAAAACATGTTTCCTTGTTAAGAGAACAAGAAACCGCTGATTCTGTTACTGAGAGCAAACAGTGTCCGAAAGACCAGGAAGGGGGATACAAAAAACAACACTACTACAATGGAGACCGAGAACGAACCCAAACACGCCACGAAAGCAAACGCGAAAACACCCCAAAAACAAAAGAGACCAACTAACCGAAGAAGAGAGAGACAGAGACAGAGAAAAAGTTCTTTTGATGAAAGCGAAGCCTCACAAGGAATTACATCAGGGGGATTAGACCCCACTCTCCATGACGTCATCACATCTGGCTGGCTTAACGCCGTCGTGGAGTGCAATGCTGGCAATCCTCAACCAAGAAAAGTAGGTGTGTACTAGGTGGTCGCGTCTTAGAGAGCGAGAGAGATTAACGATGGAATGGAGTAGCAGGCACTAACGGTTGACATTCAAAGGACTTCTCTCCAAATGAAGGTCACGCTTGCTATATATAAATCAAAATAGTTTTTTCTTTTCATTTCTTTAGAGGAAAAATAATTCCACGCACCTCCAAAATGCTGAAATTTAATGTAATCTATAATCTGTACCATCCCCGTACTCAAGATGGAAAGAAGCATGATTATAGAATTTCCTATACGCTATGTTTTATATCCCCAACTTTAAGTAATCAATTTGTTAAGAAAGTTACGACGTAGAAATTGTTACTGAAATGCTTGCGCCATTTTTTTTTTCACATGCCATGATTTTTAATACAATAATACCTAGAGTACGCAAAGCAACATTTACGATGATTATTTGAAAGCATCGAATACTGGAATACTGTTGACTAACATAGCACTGCACTGGGCTCCTAAAACTTTTTTTGATAATACTTAGATGCTAAGGAAACTTGCCAAGAGAGCTGAGCAGTTAGTACACTTTGATGACACTTTATAATACTTTCACACTAAGGAAACTTGCAAAGAGAGCCGAACAATCAGTAAACTTTGAGGAAACTTTATAATACTTTCATGCTAAGGAAACTTGCAAAGAAAGCTGAACAGTTATAAAACTTTGATGACAAACTCTGTAAAAAAAAATAAATTTACTTTCTACATCATACTGCAGGCACTCCTCGAAATGTACAAACAATTATGACCTTACAAACCATTGTCATTACCATTACTAAAATTTGTGCTACACGTTAAAGTAGGCTTTGAAATGAGCTGGTAACAGCTAGATCTCAGTCATTCACTCATTCTATTACTTCTAGTTTAAGAATGTGAATTCACACAGACATGTTACAATTCATACAGACCCTGGTAAAGCCCTAGAAAAATTTAGGTAATGACGCACAGACCATAACAGACACTGTCAAGGTCACAGAGAAACGAACTGACGAGGCAAGATTACTTGAAATATTCGTGATTACGTCGCTCGTTATTTTGTACGTTTGACAAACGTACCATAATTTGTTCTCACGTCAAGGACGGCCACTTTTGATCACGGCGAGTATCTAGCCGGTTCACCGGTTAACGTCACATGTTCAAAGGGCAGCAACTTAGAATATAAACTGTTTTGAATAAACACACACACACACACACACACACATATATACATATATATATATATATATATATATATATATATATATATATATATATATATACATAAATTTGGAATTTCACAGTCTTTTGTTTAAATTCTGTTGCTTTGAGTACATACTCAAACATACACACACATACATATATTTATATATACATATAAATAATAATAATAATAATAATAATAATAATAATAATAATAATAATAATAAAAATAACTTTGAGATTCTACAATCTTGGAATTGAATTTTATTGCTTTGAAGAACATACTTCTCCTAATTTGTTTAACCTATATATTTATTTTCTGCTACGTGAAGTGACCGATCCTGTAACCAGGTATGAATATACGACACAAGTAAAGGATGATGGCAATCTCATGCACTAAAAGGAAAATTATTTTATTAAAACAAAACTTTAATGTTCGTTCTGAATTATGTAAAGATTTAAAAACTACAATGAAAGACGACAAAATATTGGGGATCTATAAGACTTGTCAATTTCAGTGAGTGGTACTGCCAACTCCAAACATTGTCATCCTGCCAAAATCCAGTGGTCTGAGAGAGAGAGAGAGAGAGAGAGAGAGAGAGAGAGAGAGAGAGAGAGAGAGAGAGAGAGAGAGAGAGAGAGAGAGAGATTGTTATATATAATATTCATGTCTTCGGTGCTTCAACAATGTCGAACGGAGAAATGCTTTGATGAAAAAGGTAACATGAAAGATTCTCTTTCATACACGTAATAGCGTTAATGCGTAGTTACGCCTACAGCCAATCACACGAGTAATGAGTACACCCATTGCACATAAAGCAAAAAACAAAAAAAAAAAACACACACACACACACACACACAAGGCAGGCTGCTGCTGCTGCAAACACTGAGCTGTTTTCTATCATCAGGTTTGATACTATTCAGTTTGTTACGAGTTATGTCTTGGCTACGATTGAAATATGGAATAGTTTGCTGCTGCTGCTGACGTCTCACGAATTCAGGTGTATCGGTTTTATTTTTTATTCCTTCGTATGTATTTATTTATCATCTTATCCTACAACTTCCTTTCTTTACATGCTGATTTTCCTTTGGAGCCCTCTTGGGTTTATAGTCTGTTGATTCTGTCCATAAGGATTTTCAGCTGAAGATTTAAAAGCAAAAAAAAAAAAAAAAAAAAAAAGCAAACAGTTACATCAATTAAAGCCAAAAGGAACATCAAGCTGGTGTAGATTACAAGATAAACTAAGACTGGCAATTTAATATCCAGGTCTTCATAACGAGAGATAAACTCTGGATGCAGGGAATTTCCAGATTCTACTCTCACTACAGCACGTACAGTGATCGCCATGAATTTGTAAAATATTTATTAGCAGTTTTAAAATTGAATAAACAAATAAATAAATAAATAAAAATAATAGAAGGTGGTCTAATACATGCATGCTCATTAACAAAGTAAAACCTTGAGGAAGAAATTAAGGAACATCCTGTTTATGCATCCCGACCATACTACCAAAGAGGGCATGGATCTGGTTTCAAGGCAGCTTTGAAACTGATGAAACTTTATGGACAGGAGTTTCAACTTCGATTAAACAACTATCACACGCTTTTGACACTGATTGCAGCTCACGTTTAGTTTTCTGTAAAAGAAAACTATT
>NC_089789.1:7191614-7199114 GCF_040412425.1 Macrobrachium rosenbergii | reverse complement strand
TGGACTTGCAATTTAAGCTTTCAAAGAATATGGTGTTCATTACATAGAAGTAACAGAAGGCAGTGGGAAATACAAAAAGACGAGATCAGTCATGAGAAGACACAAAAATAATTAACAAATAAATAAATAAACACATAAATAAATAGAAAAAAAGTAAGTAAATGATCAAAATAGAAGGAAAACTGTTTTGAGGTGGCAATGCGTTGCATCTTCGCTTTAACTTTTGAAGAAGTTCCAGTTGCAAGACATCCTCAGGGGAACTGTTCCACAGTCCAGCGGCGGGAGGAATAAAGGACCTCTGGAACTGAGAAGTTCGACGGGGAAGCTCGTTTGCTTCTGGTCACTGATGAAGGAAAGCTTTCTTATGACGTCACAGGGGTGTCTGGTAGGTTGCAATCAGCTATTTAATACTGTGAACAGACTTGACCTGATGGCAAATAACATGAATTATACCGAAAGTCACCGAACAAGAAGATCGAGTTAAAAATATCGATCCTGAACGTAATCCTTGGCGATAAGACCAGAGATATTTAGCGATGTGTCACAGTATAACAATGGCTATAATTAATACCGTTCCTAGCAAGTATTTAAAAGTATTTGTAGCGAGCACAACGCAACATTTAGCAGCGTTGCCATTAGAAAACAGCAACAATTAATATTCGCTGATAGTAAAACAGCTGTAGCCTGCACTATTATCCTTATTGAATGCGCAGAGACAAAATAACAATATTACTTAACATTCGCACCAAAAATAATTATATTTATTAATATTTACACAGGAAATATTGACATTTACCAATCTTCGCATAAAAAAAACGATGTTCAGCAATATAAGCAATAATACATACGGTTACCGAACAATAATCGCAGCAAAAAAAGTTATACTCGGTAGCATTTTTTGTCAAAAAAAACAATATCTATTAGTTTTGCAGCAAAAAAACACCAACGTACTTTATCACTATCCATAAAAATAAAACTGCAAGTAATAAAAAAAAATTTAGAATAATCGCATCAATGAAACAGCAGCTGGATTAACCTACATTTGCAGAGAGAAAACAACGATAATTTAAAACAACTGCAGTCGCAAAATAGCGATTCTATCTACAAAGAGCGAGGAAACAGACACGAAACATTATTCTCATTAAAAAAAACAAAACCGCGACCAAATGTAAAGAAAATATATCAATATTCACTAGGAAAGTTTGTTATCAGCAACCGGGAAGAGCGCGTCTTTCCAGCAGGGGGCAAGAATTCCACGACAGCATCTTGCATCTGGAACCGTGACAACTGAAGGGCATCCCCCAAGCGGTAATTTTTCGCAACCTCCCTCAGCGATTAGCTAAGATAACTCACGTTATCCCATAAAAAAAAAGTTCTTCCTCCCAGGCCCCTCCCCCTCCCCCTCCTTTTCCCTCTCGGTGACAACCTTTCATCACTCAAAAAGCGTGTTTGTAAGTTGTTTTCGGGTTTGTATGGTACAGTAAATCATGGTCACTGCAATAAACTGCAAGCATGCAATTCGCCTTTCTTCTAAACGAAGTGGGTTAGTGTGTCTGGTAAGTATAACATTAGCCTAATAAAGATACATATTGTACATTTGTATTACATGCATGATTAATTACTGACATATTACAGTATACTTGTATTCAATAAATTCTTTTCAAGACGTAAATACGGATCGACAGATACATTTTTATGGAGCAATATGAAGACATCCTTAATTATAAATAAAGACAAAATCCACGAAGGAAAGAGAAACAATGGAGTGCTGCAAGGCCTTTCGACTTATAGTCCTTTACTTGCAGCACTCCATTGTTTCTCTTCCTTCGTGGATTTTGTCTTTATTTATATATTCATCACGTTCCATATTTTCGTGATTCAACTATACATCCTTAATTATATATTTTCAGAATAAAATAAATGGCTACTTTTCTTGGATCAGAGGAGAGTGCAATCACGCTGTGAGTGTTTATTTTTATCAACTCTGATATAACAGCTACAGGAAAACGCAACATAATGGTCACTGCCACATTCATACTTTTACTGCTGAATCATGGATGAGCCCCTGTGCAGAACACAGATTAATATAAAATGTTCCTTAAATAAGCCATAAACTAAAATATATGTATAGTGCTTGGGAAATCACAGGTCATGAAAAGATGTATTTAATCACCGATCTTGAAGTTCACATTTAAGGGCAGGCAGGTTCAGGGAGAATGGAAAAATCAAAAGTAATGGTGCACATCTAAAAGATGTGTTTGTGGAGAGAGAGAGAGAGAGAGAGAGAGAGAGAGAGAGAGAGAGAGAGAGAGAGAGAGAGAGAGAGAGAGAGAGAGAGAGAGAATTTTTATTTTATTTTATTGCACCTGGCATTCTTTTTCATATACGAAACGCTCTTAGGAAGTCACATTGCAGTTAGCGTACACTGAACACAATGTATTCCAAGAGCGAATGCACAGCACAAATCAGTAGTTGTATACAAGAAAACAGTAAAGCCCAATATTTTCAAGTCCATTTATAAAACTTGGATGCACGTCCCCCAAGCCTCCTGAGAGGAAAATTTCCTACAAAACACACCTACGAGCAGTTGGGATAGCTCAACTTGCTGATATGATATACCTAGTCAAGATAGAGCGAAGTGTCATTAAATAAAAACTAGTGTCATGAAATCACTGAATCAAAACTTACAGCAGTGGGTAGGTGTCTCCGTCACACGGTGTTGTGGGTATGATGGCAACATTGGGTCTTTCGGGAACAGTGTCAACCATCTTTCTGGTTTCTCTGGGGGAGGTGAGGGTCTTCGCGCCAAAATTGCAGAAACTGGGATGCTTGGGTCCAGAGCGCCACTCTTCAGCGCTCAGAGCTTTCTACCGCCTAAATGTAGACCAGACTTGCTTCTGAAACAGTAGGTCTCAGAATTCTACGTCTGGATGCGACTTTATTTCGAAGAATATGGCAACTTTTCTCGTTCCCAAAGTGACTGGAGAGTAAATGTCCACCTGGATCTGATACAGACGAGTCTTGAGTCTATAAAAAATTTTCAGCAGCGTTTTTGTAGTTTCTACCAGACAATCTTGAATTGTAAGTCAATCAGTCTTTGCGTAAAAATTCAAAACTTCTTGACGTTAAAATATAGGATTATTAACTCAACCTTGGGTTAATTATAGTGCTTGAGATGATCTAAGGACATCCAATCAGTATCTAAAAGTTTAATACTAATCACTTGATCATCACAATCTAATTGGCAGCTGTTTCCAAGACAATTTCTTAAAAGGCACTTCGAGGAATCAGCTACAGGCGCCTGATATTTATCTGCTCGGAAAATAGAAAATCTTCCTGAATCAAAATGAATATATTCGACCTAAAATATTGTAGAACCAGCAAAAACAAGGAAGTTTTTGTTGGTTTTCTCGTTATTTCCAAAATCTGTCAATACCCTTATCTCTTCCAGATGAGATATATATATCTCTCTCTTCTTCTTTCTTCTTCTCTCTCTCTCTCTCTCTCTCTCAGGTCCTCCAATTCGCTCGCCCTTCGACTAGGACTTGGGCAAACTTCCAAGGACGAGGTCTCTCTCTCTCACAGCCAACTGAGGCAACGAGAAACACGCCTTCACTCTCGACAGGTCGGACACCTTCTCTCTTATTTCAAGCCCGGATTGTTGTTCCAAGGAGGGAGGAGGGCAGAATCACTACTAAGGGTATGGGAAGGGTATGGGAGGGGGGGAAGGGGTAGGGGAAGGGAAGGGAATGGAGCTAAGAAACCCTACAAAAGTTCACTTCACTGTTCTGTCGGGAGGATCAGGGCAACGGAGTGGTGTACAAGAGGACGACACAAAAAGACAACAAAAGACAAGAAAAGTGCTCTTGAGAGAGAGAGAGAGAGAGAGAGAGAGAGAGAGAGAGAGAGAGAGAGAGAGAGAAACTGCATTGGTGAAATAAATGACATACGATAAACAGAGAAGGATAAAAAGAAGTTATGAATAGAACAGAATAAAGAAAGACGGTTCAAAATATACCAGAAGTATAAGAAGAGGGGATGCAAACGGAAAAGCTTAAAAGCTATCAAAACTTGAAAACAGAAAAACAGAGGGCTTCATATGATACGCAAATAATAATAATAATAATAATAATAATAATAATAATAATAATAATAATAATAATAATAATAATAATAAACAGTCTATACCACATTTACTAAAATATATTTTTACGTATGCGTAAGCAAGAGTGCAATTCGCATCTGGTTCAGATGTCACTCGAGGGAATTCAGAAACGCAATTTTCGCAGCATAGCTTTGGCCACATATAACGCTCTGATAACTCACACCAAATGTCAATAGCAGAATGTATAGAGAAGTGGAGGCAGAGAGAGAGAGAGAGAGAGAGAGAGAGAGAGAGAGAGAGAGAGAGAGAGAGAGCAGGAAGTTCTGTACCAAATATTCTCGCGTTTATTCACAAATCTCCAGGGGACGAAGAAGATGTGTGTATATAAACACGCAAGGCTTCGTACTTGACTTCTGCCTGTTCTCACTTCAACTTTATATATTATATATATATATATATATATATATATATATATATATATATATATATATATATATATATATACTATATATATAATGTATAAACTTAGCAACACAGGTTGGGATTTGTGTGAACTCTTAGACAATAGTTGTTAACACATGTGGATACTGTGGATATATTAACAGCTAAATTGGAGAAGCGACTCTCTCTCTCTCTCTCTCTCTCTCTCTCTCTCTCTCTCTCTCTCTCTCTCTCTCTCTCTCTCTCTCTCTCTCCAGTAGGATGATTCCTTTTCTGAGGGAATTTATCATTTTCGGAAAACTATTGCATCGTTTCCTTAACAAAACTATTAAAAATAATTTTTAAATTACCTTTCACTGATAGGAATCTTTTCTCAACAAAATCGAACTCTGGAGACATTTCTTGAAGTTTCTCAACATTTGGAAGATTTTATTTTGAAAAATTTAGGTTTGAGAATTGTCTTTAAAACTCATCCAACTCGTCCATTTCAGAAAGCAGTTAATAGAGGAACTACGTCCGTATTTAAATGAATGTGTCAATTTAAAGTCTAAAATTCAAACATTTAAATACAAAATCAAAGTAAGAAAAGTCGAAATAAAAATATCAAAGGTAAATATTAAAATCAGGAAACTACAATCAAAATCTAGAAGCTAAAATCAAAACGTGAAAAATAAAAAATGAAATATGGAAAAAGTATTAAAAGTGAAAACTAAAATTTCAAATTTGCGAACGAAAAATCTAATTTCGAAAACTGAGAATTTATAAAAAATAAAGTTGAAAAAGAATTAATTCTAAGACAAAAAAAAAAAAAAATATCGAAAATTTGAAATTTCTAAAGAAAAAACCGCGAAGTTTATGACTCTGGGGAAGGAACACTTCGACTCACACTACAAGTTTCTGAAACTGAAAGAATACTTCAAGCATCTAAAAACCCCGAGAGAGAGAGAGAGAGAGAGAGAGAGAGAGAGAGAGAGAGAGAGAGAGAGAGAGAGAGAGAGAGAGAGAGAGAGAGAGAGAGAGAGAGAGAGAGATTCTCAAAGCTCTTCAATATGACTGAAAATGTATTTTTTCTATTATATGAAATTCGGATTTTAATTATTTTTACAGTGATTTAAGATGAAACATCAACAGTGATAAGATATTCTCTTATGTACCACTCACGTGCCTTGTCCGAGTGCCTGTATTACTATTTTGATCTCCTATCACAGTAATATGCATAAAAAAGATCGTCCCATATTTGTAATGTTTACGTTCTGAGAATCAGCTGACTGAAGCTGCTCACTACTAACGAAAGAATTAGGAAAATAATTTTTAGTTGCTAAAAGAAACAAATTTATCAATGAAATTATTTTTAATTCTGTACATAAAAGTTTATGATACAGTAATTCATATTTCATTGAGAGAGAGAGAGAGAGAGAGAGAGAGAGAGAGAGAGAGAGAGAGAGAGAGAGAGAGAGATTCTCAAAGCTCTTCAATATGACTGAAAATGTATTTTTTCTATTATACTGGGGCTTAAATTTCCTCCGAAGGACAAAGAGAGAGAGAGAGAGAGAGAGAGATTCTCAAAACTTATCAATATGACAGAAAATTTGTTTTTTATATACTAGGACTAAAATTTCCTCCGAAGGAGAGAGAGAGAGAGAGAGAGAGAGAGAGAGAGAGAGAGAGAGAGAGAGAGAGAGAGAGAGAGGTTCTCAAAACTTATCAATATGACAGAAAATTTATTCTTTCTATGCTAGGGCTAAAATTTCCTCCGAAGTATAGAGAGAGAGAGAGAGAGAGAGAGAGAGAGAGAGAGAGAGAGAGAGAGAGAGAGAGAGAGAGAGAGAGAGAGACCAATGAATATTTAATCTAAACCTGCCCGGCCCCTTTTCCACAGACCCCACTCATCCAACTGTATCGCACGATTTAATTTAGTGCATACCTTTATTTTCCAAGGCACGACGAAAAGCCGCTTTGAAAACTGTTGAAAAAAACGCTAGAAGATGTGAGGCGAAACGTGAAGATATACTAGGAATAAAAAAGAAAGTGAGGTATAATTTCAAATCTTTACAGCCAAGCAAGTTAAGAGATTTCATTTCTTACGTCAAGTTCAATGTGACTATGAAACCGATGGACTTAATGCACTGTCATTAAACGTCTAATAAATATCAACATCAAACTTTCCCACTCCATAAAAGACTTGTTGATTCATATTTTATCTTGTAATAAACTTGTTAAGTAAACGATCGATAATACTTAATGCCATAAGTTTGACAAGAAGGGAATATTCATTCTGTCGATTTCTGCTTTTTCTGTTCATCTTAACTTGAAAGAAAAACTAACTTTAGTTTGATGTCAACTATACAAGTGAAGGGGAGTATAACAGAGACGAAAAAACGTAATCCAATACAATGCAAGTTTGATTTATAAAGCATATAAACAGGAAATTATGACCAAGTGTTTTACCTGCAATTCTCGAAGCTGTTTTCTACGTTAGCTTTGAATTTGTTTTTTTCAATTAAAAATCAGCCTTAATGACACAATATCAGCAATTCGATTATATTTAATCAAAAGACAAACAATAATTTGGAATGAGGGCGATATACGATTGGTTAATATTGATCTGTTTACGCATACACAAGAAATGGAAACGCACACTGTGTGAACACGAATACACACATTAACGAAGAACCTATTTATACAAAATAAATACACACAATACCAAAATCACAAAAATATTCGAGTCATATACTGATAAACTTTTATTTTTATAGCATCTATAACTATCAATAATCGAAGAATTTCTTTAGATCAAATATGAACAATGCTTTCAAAGTGACTTCACACAAAAACTATCCTTCTGTATCTCTGTCATAAAAACCGAAATCCCCTGACAGAGCTCCAAGCTGCTTTATTTATTTATTCACTCAGTCAGTTCTGACGCAAGAATATCTGCCAAGGTCTGTTCACTG
>NC_089789.1:7171614-7186614 GCF_040412425.1 Macrobrachium rosenbergii | reverse complement strand
CTGGAATTACGACACCAACTAACATGAAGCACTGCGTTCAACAATTTTCCATTTTCCTAAAAGAAAAGTTCACTTGGCAGAATCATAATTATAACAGTAAGATTCCCAGCGAATCTATAATTCAAACCAGCAAGCTTACAGGCTAGCAGAAGCACACAAAAGAGATACGGATGTGTGTGAAATTTGCAGGTTTTCAAGCTACGGAATCGCGTAGATGACGGAATTCTCATTTCCTACATAAATTTAACAGACGAAACTCTCATTTCCTACAAACATTTAACATAGAAGTTTCTTTTACAAATGTTAAAACGGCTATTAAGGGGTTAATAAATTTCATTAAAGCAGATACATTTGGTGGAATGCACGTAACGGAGATCTCAATTCTTACGTACATTTAACATAGAAGTCATTTTCAAAATATGTTAAAACGGCTATTAATGTCTTATGAAATGCCATTAAAAATCAATAATATTTGCCAAAATCCTGCAAAGACATCTAGTCTTTTTCACAGCGATTATAAAAAGCCGGATTGAACCTTTATAACAACTCGGTGTTAAATTTTCATTCCCGCCACCCAATCGCAAGTGACCTTGGCCGCTGGAACTTTCCAGCGAATCAATTACCAGACCACTTCAAGAAATAATGTTCCGGTCTGGGGTGTCTGATCCAGCCCCAAAAGCTCAGTGGCTTTTTTTTTTTTTATTTTTATTCCTGGTGACGGAAGTTGTCTTAGCATTTTATATCATACTGGCTTTCGCTAAATTATATAAAAAAAAAAATTAATAAAATTATTATTATTGTCTATCAGCGAAATTTAGAAATTTTTCGTTCCAAACAAATCAATTAACTTTTTCCTTTTAAACAAATAAACTAACGGTAGGAAAGAGACGTTTTATATCTCCAGCTGCTGGTCGTAATCGCATTATTAAAAAAAAAAAAGACAACGCGATGTTTCAAAAAGCCTACATCAATGTACATTTCTCTCTCTCTCTCTCTCTCTCTCTCTCTCTCTCTCTCTCTCTCTCTCTCTCTCTCTCAGCGTCGACACTTCCCAGCACCTCCTCCTATCGACTGCAGCTCTCTCTCTCTCTCTCTCTCTCTCTCTCAGCGAAAGCGCTTCAATTAAAATACCAAACTCGACCCCTTCGGACGCCAAGTGCTTGAGAGAAGTAGGTGCCTTCGTACACGCAACTATCGATCTCCCTCCCATCCCACTGCAGAATTCAAGAAGATCGACCTTTTGTCAATCACGACAAAGGTTCTTAATACTCTGACGAACGTTTGTCGACGGGGGAAAGGGAGGCGGCGCGGGGGAGGGGGGGGGGCGTGACGTAGCAAGGGTGACGTACGCATCTCGATTGTCATCAACTTGATCTCCATATCGACATCGACCTTAAGTGAAGGAGGCTCGATCGTGTGACAGGGATCAACAGTGTCAGGTATCAGGTAAGGAAAGCTAAGCTAAAGCTAAGCTACAACTAGAGCTAAAAAAGTTAAAAATTACATGGGCAATACAGAAATAGTAATGTAACATCCTCAGCATACACCAGAACTGATAATGGCTGCTGTATCGTAATACATAGCCGGACTTGTAAATGGATCCATCGATAAGGGAAATTAGTCCGTATGCTTAAGGAGCTTAAGTGTGACTTTGGAATACTACGCAATTCACGTGTTACCTGAGAAGGAATTTCGAGACCAGCAGGCATTTGTAATTAAGACGGTTTTATTGGATATTTGGGCGAATACTTCGAACTTCTCACCCGACTTTGGTAATATTACAATGTTAACCTTAAAAAGGAAGGAGAGATAGCATCTTAGACTTTTTAATTACATGGTTTAAGTAGGTTTTGTACTGGTGAAAAAGATATTCTAGTATCTTTCCACGTGAACTAAATTTTATATTCGTGGTAAAAATATTCTCACCAGCTTCTTTCGAAATGTGAGCATTTTTCAAGTCAATTATTCCCCAGCATCTTTCAGAGTTATTTTTTCCGTACTGCAACAACGTACAGCTTCTTTCAATGTGGATATTTTCACGTTACAATACCCTGAAAATGCTAAATGAATACTTTGGAGGCGACATGTTCTCCAATTCTTTCAAAGAGCGAATATTGAAACAGCCAGAGACAGATGTCTACGGAGGCCGCATTGAATATGATCAACACAGAAGTATTTCTAAACTTAGGGATATTTCTTTTCCTCCTCTGGATAATGTATTTTCAACACATGTTCACACTGACACCGCTGTGGATTTCTTCACCACTTACAGCATTACCTTTACTGTAAGGAAGACGAGACTGCTCGATACTCAAACCCTCAAACTTAGGGCTTTATTAATAACAATAAGTTCGGCAGTGAGCACTCGAGCTGCTTTTTTGTTGACTTGAAAAAAAGGATACTTCTCAAGTTGGTGAAACGATACTGACAGGTGTCAGCAACGCTTCAGAACTGCAGATAACCAGCTGAAAAGGGCAAAGAATGAAGATGATGGCGACTGTGATAAAGTGACAGAATTTTCTGGCAAGAGGTGGAATTAAATCATTTCGAGGTTTCACTCACACAAGCATGGACAATGGAAACGCTAATAATAGTTAACACATTCGTCTTTATAGCTCATTCGTCCGTCATCAAGAACCTTCATTAACATTCATTATCGTATAATGAAAAAAAAGTTATTAAAAAAACTTTACTCGAAATAAAATAAAGATCATCGAAACCTATCTTTAATTTCAATGACATTTAAAACGAAATTAGAATTGGCCCTTATCAAAACCTGAATTCTATAGATCAAGACCTTCCTGGTTCTTGAATAACTGAAAAGACAAACTCTCTGTCAGTCAGACATCGCTATAAAATGGCCCTATCAGCAAGGCATACTTGCAGGTTACCGTCATGACCTTATCACTGGTTGGTTCCAAAATTTGACAGCAGAAAAACATCACGAAATAAGGTGTTTTGTACTTGTTACGAACTTACTCGTACACTCTTTGCTAGTTCTGTCTTTCTGTTTTAAAAAATAAATGAAAGAGGAGAGGTTCTAAATTAAATACAGATGATTAATAAATAAATAAATAAATAAAATAATACACGAATAAATAAATCGAAGCTTTAAAATCAAAAAAGATAAAAAAGTGACAGTGGAAGACCGTGGCCCTTAAGCCTCGACACACCAATGGTTTTAGGACCATTGATTGTATGGTTAACTTCCGGCGAAAAAAAATCGTTAACTTGAACACCTCAAATGCATTACCAGTCACAAATTATGGAATAGGTACTACACTCGGTTGTGAAAAATAATAACTGAAAGGAGTAGGGGGGGAGGGGAAGGGAGTAGTCACTATCAACATTTAAGGAAAAAGTGATGCGCGTCGGGTTTTATATCACAATTTCAACCAAACAAGTAGGAATTTCAGAGATATATTACTGTCCATCCCAAGAACTAAATAACATTACTTATATAATTAACAAATCATTCGATGACTTCAACAGTTTCAGAACAAACCTCTGTGTTTCCTCTTGATATGTCTTATTTATACATTCGTTCGTTTACTTATTGTTATGACTCTTAGTTTATTATGAGTTTTAATATTTCATTATTTATCTATCTATTCATAAACCCATAAATTTAAATTTCAAATGCTCGCCATTTGGTCTATTCCACTCACACGTCCCTTCAATATCCCAGACTGAGCGACTCTACAAATCCCGCGACATCCTTTTAATCTCTTCCCGGAGAGAGAGAGAGAGAGAGAGAGAGAGAGAGAGAGAGAGAGAGAGAGAGAGAGAGAGAGAGAGAGAGAGAGTTGGGGGAAACGGTTTTGAAGGAAAGAATCATTTCCGAAAATCTGAAATACTTAGGGCCATTCTAGAGAGAGAGAGAGAGAGAGAGAGAGAGAGAGAGAGAGAGAGAGAGAGAGAGAGAGAGAGAGAGAGAAAATCATTACGAACATCTGAAATACTCAGGGCCAGTCCAGAGTGCCATAAACGTCACCTCCAGGCAGACTTCATAAATGGAAAGGAGGAGGGCCAAGTCAGCAATCGTTTCTTACAAGGCGTCCTTTGCAGATGATCTCTGCGCGAAAGGCTAAAGAATGAGAGAGAGAGAGAGAGAGAGAGAGAGAGAGAGAGAGAGAGAGAGAGAGAGAGAATGATTCACTCCCTAATCTTGCTGATACTGAATCCACATTTTGGGCGACGAACGGAAACTAAGTCACGGCTTTCCGTAGCCCATAAAGTTGGTGTTAACGCGACTTGCGACCGCTGACTAAACGTGCGGAAGTAATCCGCATTGTTGCGGGGGATTTAAGTCCCCTAAGAGTTTCGCCTCAGCGACGATAAGCATAATTCTCCTTCTTATCTCTGCCTAAACCGATGAGAAATGATGCAATGGATTTTTAGTCCGCGATATTCAGCTGACTATCTCTGCTATACTACACACTTCAAGCGAAGATGCAATGCTTAACTACCCTATAGCAATTCACGTTGTGTTTCGTATCTACTTACATTTTTATCTGTTCTTTATTAATATGTTAATTTATCTTTTTTCTTTTCTAATAAGAGATCTCTTCTTTTTTGTATTTCCTATTACCTTCTGGAAGCTTGAATTTCAAGTCAGCGGGCCCTGTGGTGGGCTTCTTCCATACGAATAGGGCTCATCCACGGAATAATAATAATAATAATAATAATAATATAGATGGAGTACCTCTTTTAGGGCGGTGTTATTGAAAACAGTTGCTGGCCAACGGCATCTAGCTTGTACAGAGTCTTCGTTATAAGAACAGAGAAGACTCTCTACACGCTGCATTTGTAAAAAATACAACAATAATAATAATAATAATAATAATAATAATAATAATAATAATAATAATAATAATAATAATAATAATAATAATACTATTATTATTATTATTATTATTATTATCATCATCATTATTATTATTATTGTATTTCTTTTTTACAAATGCAGCATTTCATAACGACAGCACAAAAGCACAAAGCATCGCTTCGGCCCTTAATATTCGGCTTTGGAAAATATGCCAAACCGAACTCCTTTATTGTTTTTCGCCTTGATTTATGTTACAACATGCCACTATTTTTCTTTTTTAATCTCTAACGCGATTCTTTATTTATCAGCCGCCTTCTACGCACAAAAGTAATTTTAATGTTAATTTACAATAGGTTCTTTATGGCGTGAAATCAGTTATAAAGAGATAATACCAGTTAGTGGGTCAAATAGTTTTCACCATATTTGTTAATATGCTTAATAATACATTACGTATACTTTCCACATATATTTCGTGATATACTTAATACTGCACTATATATTTTTTTCATCACAATTTTTGCTAATATACTTAATATTTTACTTTATATATCTTCCACCCTAATATTTATTATGCTTAATAATATATAAATAAATAAATATATACACACACACATATATACATATATATGCACATATGCTTTCCACCCTAATGTTTGCTAATATACTTAATATATTATATATGTTTTCAGCCCTAATATCTGCTAATATATACTCAATAATATACTATATATACTTTCCACTGTAATATTACTAATATACTTTATTACATATGTATTTTCCACCAGAATAGTTACTTATATACATAATACATTATATACATATATACAGTATATATATATATATATATATATATATATATATATATATATATATATATATATATATATATATATATATATATATATATATATATATATATATATATATACTTTATATATACTTTCCACCCTTCTACTTGCTAATAAATTATATGTAATAATATACTATACATATTTTACACCATAATATTTGCTAATATACTTAACAGAAATAAGCGAAATTTCTTGCGAGAAACTCAATTAATTGGTAAACAGCAGCATCCCACAGTTATGAAAAATTCAGGGCACAGTTATGAGGCAACACGTCTGACCCATTCTCTGCCCTAAACTGAAGGTCACTTTCTATCTTTTTCTTTCTACTTCAAGGATGGAAAAGTACCAAGTGGATTGGGTGTAACTCAGTGGTTCTCAACCTGGGGGGCGTCAGCAATTTCCAAGGGGGCGCGAGCCCTATGGAAAAATTAAAAATTCTCTAATCATATTCGTTATTCTCTAAACAAGAGTCGCTAAGCAGCAGCGTCAAGTATCTCACTAGTTCATTCCCAAAAGAATAACAACACCCCTCCTCTTTCTCTTGTTTTTCATTTTCCTTTAAATCTAGGAGGGAATTTTACTTATAGATGCAAGGGGGGCGTGGAGGGAAGGACCAACTCTTAGAGGGGCGTGGTAATAAAAAGGTTAAGAACCACTGGTCTAACTAGTCCAGAAGAAGATATGATACTTTCCAGAAGTTTCATAAGGTTTGGCAACAATCCACCGTAGACTTTTGTATGAAAATCATACAGTTAATTTTTTTAAAGAATTATTTTCGATAGAGGTTTTCGTTTTAGGTAAAGATGTCTCCTTAAAAGTTATTAAAGACATTTTTTAAAAATACGTTTGTCACTTCTTTTTCACCAAAATTTTTCGACTTACTTTCTCTTTAGAAAGTAGTATTTTGTATTTAGCTGAACTATCAATAACACAAGTACGATTTCGCCGCTCCCGACGGGTAAGTAAGTACGGCATTTTCGAAAATAACGTATACTTCTTGGTGGCTCAATGGTTTGACCGTCGAATGGAGTCGCTGGGAGGTGCCGTGTCGAGGGATCGAGACCAGGCGGTACCGATCCATTATGTTTTAAAAAAATGGTCCTTCGTTGATAATTCCCCATCGGGGATATTCCGAAATAGCGTGAATTACATATTAAGCGACATTTATAGCTTCATGAACGAACACACACCTATATATATATATAATCGTAAAAACAGCAACTATAGCAACTGAATCCTAAACCAGTAAAAGTCTTCTTTCTAAATGCAGAAGAATTAAAACAACCATTATCCCTAGTAACAAGATCGTCCAGGAAAAGCAATTGATTATTCACCTCTTTTTCTACGGTAAACTTAATGTTATGATTAGTATTAACATATGCTAAAAACGAGTCAGTATCACATTCATCTTTAAATAAGGCGAAGGTCTAATCAATATACCTACCATAAAAGAGTGGGTGGAACCTAAGTGGACATTCATCTAACTTGCGTTTTTCCTTCGAGCACATAAAGATGTTGGCAAAAGTAGAGCCCAATTACAAAAGTTCCTGTTTTTATGATTTTAAACTTAACTCTGCTTTTAATCTCCTCCACTAGGCGTTTTATATATATACACACACACACACACACATATATATATATATATATATAATTGTAATAGCCATAATACCCTCTTAACTTTCTCGAATTCTTCGTACTTTTTTGGATAAACTTGTCACTACAAAGCCTTAAGATCCTAGTTCACGAAATATGAAGAAATTCTGATGCCCGGTAGCGGGAAACGAACCCGGGTCCACTAATCAGAGCAAGGTGCCATTGTCCACCTGACCTCATTCTGATTAGTGAACCCGGGTTCGTTTCCTGCTACCGGGCATCAGAATTTCTTCATATTTCTTGCACTTGGATCTTAAGGCTTTGTAGTGACAAGCGTATCCAAAAAAGCGCGATGAATTCGAGAAAGTTAAGAGGATATTATGGCTATTATAATTACATATGTATCTGGAAAAAGTGACCAGTAGATTCTACACACACACACACACAGACACACACACACACACACACACACACACACACACACACACACACACACACACACATATATATATATATATATATATATATATATATATATATATATATATATATATATATATGTGTGTGTGTGTGTGTGTACTATTAGCCACAATGCCCTCTTAACTTGTCGAATTCTTTGAGAAGTTAAGAGGGCATTGTAACTATTAAATTACATATGTGTCTGGTAAAAGTGACCAGTAGATTCTACATATATATATATATATATATATATATATATATATATATATATATATATATATATATATATATATATATGTGTGTGTGTGTGTGTGTGTGTGTGTGTGTGTGTGTGTGTGTGTGTGTGTGTGTATGTGTGTGCATCTACCAGTAACACACACACACATATATATACTGTATGTATCTATGTATGTATGAATGTATGTATGTCTGAATAAATGGGCGTGCCACTACTCACGCTTTCATGACGACAGACTGCACAGGTCAAGGTGGTAGACTTACCTGTAAAAGAAAGATTTAAAACAATTAGACCAAAAATGCTTGGGCAAAAAGCTACAAATAATATCCTAAAAAATATCATATTCAGTGTATACCAGTACATACTATAAACAGAAGCGGCCTTGAACAAAAATAACTTTCTGTAAAATTTAGGAACACAACCACGAAAAATCAATACCAGAATGGGCTAGTTACCCATTTATAATGAAAAGAAAACGTTTTCACCAAAACAGAAAACGTTTATTTCTCTCCGTATACTAGGGCAAACTGCAGTAGATAATGACTGCCAGGCAGTAAAACGCCAATACAGTGCATAAATAAATAATGTAATCGATTACAGTCACGCCGTGAGTCTGTAAATGCCAGCAACACGTTCTAGAGAGAGAGAGAGAGAGAGAGAGAGAGAGAGAGAGAGAGAGAGAGAGAGAGAGAGAGAGAGAGAGAGAGAACTTGAAAAAAAGAGGTTTACGTACACTTATGAGCCATGTAATTTTCTTTTTGACGAGGTTACAATACTTCACATATATATATATATATATATATATATATATATATATATATATATATATATATATATATATATATGTTTTTACAAGATAAATTTTATGGGTGATCTATCTATCTATCTACTGACATACAACAAACACACACGCACACACACAGGGAAACATTGGAGTGCTGCAAGGCCTTCCGACTGTCCGTTGTCCTTTACTTAACAGACTGAAGAAAATAAAAGTGAGTTTACAAAGAAAGCTCATATAAATGACAGATGGGGATTACAAATGAAAAAAAATATGTACCTGGGATCCAACACAACTGAAGAATTAGTAGAACTGCCAAAACAGGGTTAAATATTTAAGAGGTTTTACAAAGGATTAGGATCAATCGTCGAGAAGCAGGGACAGGACGATTAAAAGATTATATAAGGGGTTGACTGACCACCAAAAAATATTTTAGTACAAAATAATTCTCTTTTTTGTTAACAGTAAAAATTTGTGCAAGATGAACATTTTTACAAATAAAAAAATTATATTAAACATACGAATACATAGAAAGTATAAGATAACTAATTTGTAAAGTATAAGATAACTAACTTGTAAGTGAGTCAGTGATTTTATCTCTTAGGTCATTCTTGAACATTTTTCTAATACAGGGGTCCAAATAATACATGCCAGCGGTAAAGTTAAAATTACAGCTGGAAGTAAGCTGGATAACAGCGGACTCCAAAAGAATTCTTGAAGAGAATTCTTTCGATCTGGCAATCACTGAACTTTCAGTCCAATTTATCCTGGGAGAGTTTTCACTTAAGTGAATGGATGTTTGGTCAGTTTTGACTGAATACTTATGTTGCTTAATACGTACATCTAAATCTTTGCTAGATTGGCCAGTATAAAAAAGGGGCAGTCCAAACATGGAATTTTATATATTATGTTGTTGTTTTCTTTAGGGCTATTTTTTATCAACATTCCTTTCAGTGTGTTATTATAGGAAAAAACGAGGTTGACATTAAAAGATTTTAACAATGATTTTATGTTTTCAAAACCACTAAAATAAGGCAAGCTAAGAATGTTCTTAGGGGTTTCTTTCCCCATATTACTTTCACTATAAAACTTTTTGTGAGCTTTATTATAACAAATATCTAGTATATGTGAAGGATAACATAAATCTGTCCCTATTTTTCTTACGTATTCAATTTCTTGATCCAAATGGTGGGGACTCATAATACGCAAAGCTCGTAAAAACATAGAAGAAAAAATTGATATTCATCACCTTAACATCAAAATGTCAATATCATGGCCTGAATAAAAATGGTCATAAGTTAAGTTGGTTGGTTTCCTATAAATACTAAATTTGCATTGAAATGGTTCTCCATGTATTAAAACATCTAAGAAAGGGAACACATAAAAAAATATATATATATATATATATATATATATATATATATATATATATATATATATATATAATATATATATATAGTGTGTATCTGTAAGGCCACATGTCATGCAATCACAACATATCAATTATCTAGCAGCAATTCAAGTCTTGTTTCGTTAGTTCCTCTACACCTCTCAGATTTCACAATTACACAGTTCTCCATCAGCTAAACAGATGTACTAAAAAAATTAAGTCTTTCCCAATGGCAGATGAAAAATTAAATCATCAAGGTGACTTACGTCATCCAACCAGAATATCACGTGGAGAAGCAGGGTTTACCCGTTGCTAAAGGAATATTAGAGAGAGAGAGAGAGAGAGAGAGAGAGAGAGAGAGAGAGAGAGAGAGAGAGAGAGAGAGAGGAGAGGATTTGGGATGGGGAGGGTCAGTTTTTTGTTTTCGAATGAAGTAAGCCACTGAAACTTTCAACACGTAAACAGTATTGCTGTCCAATACATATCAATCCATGACTTAAGCCAGCCTTGCAACATTGGCAAGGCAACAAGATAACAATGCATTTTGACAAACACTGCTAAATCAATATATGTCCCCTGCTGACTCCCACCCCACTTCTCTCTACAAGCATTGAATGAAATCAAGCAAGCAGATGGGTACTCCCCCCTTCAAGCACATCTGTGCATAGTGGTGCCTACCTTTACACGAAGTTTGACCGGAAACACTCGAAATGTGTAAAGACGTTGCCGTGACAATGTAAACGGAGCAAACACACTGCACTGACAGGCAGGCAGGCACGGACGATTGCCTTTAAATACACGATGGTCTACCTTCCTTAAGTTTGAATGAAATTTCTTAAACCGTTTAGAAGTTGCGATGACAAGGTCAGCGGGACAAATACACTCCACTGACAAGCACGCAGAAGAACGATTTCCTTTAAACTTATCTGTCATGCTGGTCTACCTTTTCATCAAGTTTGTTAGAAGTCCTGCCAAGCATAAAGGGCTTTCGTAAATGGAGAATACATGCCGTTATGAGGTCCATACCCCCTGTAGTTCAAAAATTAAGGCCAAGGTTGAAGCTGCGACCGAATGGATAATCAGATGGATGACCTTCCTTCATGAACAATTCTGCATATAATGTTCTACTTTCGTACCAAATTTAACTGAAATCCTTTCAGCCGTGTAGGAAGGGTCAAGACGCACTGACGAAGAACTACAGAAACGATCTCCCTTCTAGGTACATTTACTGTACACATGATGTACTACCCTTCTATCATGTCTGACTGACATTCCTTCAACCGTGTAGATACTGTAACGACAACGTTGCTTGATAAAAGCACGAACGGACAGAGAGACAGACGGAAGTACTAACAGAAGTATATGTAAATGGAAGGAAAACACTACAAGGCCCTCCTATTGTATGGGTAAGGGAGTAATTTACGTAAAACTCCCCCGTTTCACCTGAAGAGTTAAAAAAAGCATGCAAACTCTAGTGTAGGGTATATCATTATAACCTATGCCAAAGAGGTTGTTTTTGTTCATTTTGTACGTTTGTGTGTGAGCAGGATTACGCAGAGAGTTTCGTGCGGATTTTTAGTGGCTGGCACCATGTCAGGAGAAGGAATCTTGGGGGTGGGGGCCGATTAGACGTCTAACGCCTATCGAGATTTGTTGGAAACGTTACGGATTCACATGACACTTTTCCCGCCTCACTTTATGACCTCAAAGGAGGTTATGAAGGAATATAAAACCCTCAAAGAGGAGGGGTTGGCGTGCTCTGCATTGGCGGAGGTTTGCGGTCTGCAAACGTCCCTGTACTTATTGTCATTATTGTTGTTATTAATGTGCAACCACCTGCAACACGGCGAACCACCCTCCACAGAAGAGAATATTCATATAAAAAAAATAAAGAGAGAACCAAGAATGGATCAAGTTAAAAACAACAAACTTCACATAAAAATACTTTCAGATAATAAAACTACAGAAACGAGGCTATAAATGTAACAATAAACAAGCGATTCCATATCAGTGTCATGAAGATTTCCATACCAACAGCACTGAGGAAAAATACCCTCTAGTAAAAGACAATGTCCATATTGCAAAATTGGCCTTCTTGTAAGGGTACCTTGACTATGGACAGAAAAGCCCAAAAATTCATTGAGGAATTCTGAACGAAAAGCAAAGGAAGTCTGATGATGCCAATGGATCTCGGCTCATATGTCAACCTCTTTCACTTGATATGAATTATATTATTATATATATGACAAAAATTAGAAATATCAAAGGATATCAACACAAATAGTTTCATACTTTCAATATCTATCTAAACTGAAAGGTAGCCTTTCGCTCTCATTTATACATTAGTCAGTCTACTCGTCTACAGAGAACAATTTTTATTTCACGTTGGAACCCCTTGGAAAATCTATAACAAAACCGTAAGAGTACATGGAACTTGTCCTACCAAACTGACAGAATCCTGCAAATATTTCATATGATTATATCAGTAATTCATGTACCCAAATACAGGTACACATCAAAACCTCCAAGCAAATATAAAATAAAGTTTTTTATATATAATCGGTTCCATATCATTATAATACATGGGAGTGATTATGTGTGTGTGTGTATGTGTATATATATATACAGTAAGTATATATATACTGATATATATATATATATATATATATATATATATATATATATATATATATATATATATATATATAATCATTCCCACGTATTATAATCTTGGCCAATGATATGAAACCGATTAAATATAAAAAACTTTATTCAAAGTGTACAAACTCACAGTGAATATTCTAACGTAGGTTTTGCGAAAATGTTAAGCAAAAATGTTAAGCCCACCTGAATATGATATTCAGAGAATCTCTTTTCACCCGATAAATCTGACATTTGCCCTTATATGAATCGCCATCACGGACAAAAATATGAAAAGGTTAATCATTAATAATTAATCATAAATGGAATAAAGGACAATGCATGCTGAACGTGTATACCACTCATTAAAAAAAAAAAAAAAAAAAAAAAAAAAGAGCATGCGATCGCTTATTTCAGTCAGATCAACAAATTCTCCCCAGCACATCAATAAGACCCGACATGCAAAAGTAGGCGTTACGGACGTCTGTCCCAAGGGCCACTCTACTAGCACTATATCCCATGGCAACCGAACTCGAATCAACCAGGACGCGCCCTTGAAATAAATCAAGGGCAAAGGAGAGCCCTTTAAAAGAACGACGTTGAGCAACAGCACCATTTTAACGACGAATAACAAAATCGTGGCCCCACCCCCAAAAGCCTTTCTTCGTCCTTGGCACATACGAATACACACACCAAACACATTTTTTTTATGTATTCTATACGGTACATGATCATAGAGAATGCACGCAGCGCACCTGGCGGCCATGATCAATACTACGACCGAGGACTGGACCAGGGATCTACAGAGGGACGGTGAGTGGGGGGGCTCTTGTAGCAGCATCCTGGGGAGGGGGTGAATGAAACCCAGAGAAAGGATGGTGGATAGAAGCAATACAGAAGAGTACATTTATTAAACCTACAATGGAGAGAGAGAGAGACAAGAGAGAGAGAGAGAGAGAGAGAGAGAGAGAGAGAGAGAGAGAGAGAGAGAGATTCTGTAAAAGTTACAACCAAAGCACAGGAAATGACAAAACAAAAGGTTTACAACACAAGATACAAAATAACGAAAAACACATCAGAGAATATTGAAGGAAGGAAGGTCATTATATAACAGATTACTGGATACGAATCATAATACAAAGATGGAGACGTTTAGAATTATAACAAGAATAAAAGAATGGTTACATTTAAACGGCAAAATATTCGTGAAAAAATAAGAAAAAGTCATCATCTTTCCCTCTCTGCAGGTGTGTGTATGTATATATATGTATTATATGTATGTATGTATATATATGTGTGTTTGTAAATACATACACGTATATACACATATATACATATATAAAATATACATATATAAAAATCTATTAAAATAAATATATGTAAGTATATATAAAATAATGGAAACAATTGTTTCTGAAAACGTAAATAAAAAAAACTAAAGGCCTTCTTTCACGTTCAGGCCTCGCCCACAACGTGGAGAAATCCTAAAAGGTCACATACAGCACCCAAGTTATTGCGATGAATGTTCAAATAATCTGAATACAAATGATAAAATATTTTCTTTTTTTCAGGATAAAAAGGTCGAGTCTAACATGAATGAATCAGAAAATAATCACTTATAATAATCACTGGTGTGTACATAATGACTGTTATACAATCCCCTCCACTACCTCAACCTTCCACCGCATTTTTAGTCCAGATATTTTTCATTCAATCTCTCACCGATAGTAAACAAGTAAAAAATGCCCCCGAATTTTCTTCGGCTCAATCGAGTTTTCTGTACAGCGTATAATCAAGGCCACCGAAAATAGATCTATCTTTCGGTGGTCTCGGTATAATGCTGTATGAGCCGCGGCCCAGATACTTTAACCACGGCCCGATGGTGGCCTATCCTGTATCGTTGCCAGAAGCACTTTAACCTTAAAAAAAATAAAAACTGCTGAGGCCAGAGGGCTGCAATTTGGTATGTTTGATGATTGGAGGGTGGATGATCAACATAGCAATTCGCAGCCCTCTAGCCTCAGTGGTTTTTAAGACCTGAGGGCGGACAGAAAAGTGCGGACAGAATAAAGTGCGGACGGACAGACAAAGTCGGCACAATAGTTTTCTTTTACAGAAAACCAAAAGTCTACAGGTACAGGAACGTAATATAAAATTCAGGCCAAATGACAAACGCTGGGACCTATGAGGTCATTCTGCACTGAAAGGGAAATTGAGAGT
>NC_089789.1:7126614-7166614 GCF_040412425.1 Macrobrachium rosenbergii | reverse complement strand
ATTTCAGGAAGAATTCATAATTTTTTCGGAACTTTTCTCAAATTCTACTATTCTTCTTGCATTTTAATAGACTTTGATCTATTTATTAATTTAATTTTTCTTTTTTAATAAGTGGGATCTCTTCTTTCTGTATTTCCATTTACTTCCTCTTACTTCTTCCTTGTGAACACCATATATATTCTTTGGAAGCTTGTTCTATATGAATACGGTTCATCTCTACATAATAATAATAATAATAATAATAATAATAATAATAATAATAATAATAATAATAATAATAATAATAATAGCTGGAAAGCAGCAGTCATATATAAACGGAAAAAGAGAAAAAATCCATGGAAAGGACATTTTTATCCAGGCCACTAAAGTCTGAGCGGAAGAATTCCCGTTGATAAGAACTACAACAATCATGTTAAATGCTTTTGAACAGAGCAGTCACATTCTGTTACAACTCTTGATACGGTCTATCATAATTCATGGTGACAGATACAACATATAGGTACAAAAAAAAAAAAAAAAAAAAGGCTGGAACAGGAATTATACGAGAAATAAACATATTCATTTTTTGAATGCATGTAACTGCAAAGTACAAACACACACGAAAAATTTATATCTATACAATCTCAACACGCTCACTGTATATAATTTACCTGCAAGCGCAGCTATACATTTATCTCAGTAATAAAAACAAACATACCTGTGTAGCCAAACAAATAAAAACAGACACACATACTGTACATCTAGTTATATGTGTACATATATATACTGTATATATATATATATATATATATATATATATATATATATATATATATATATATATATATATATATATATATATATATATATATATATATATATATATATATATATATATATACACACATGTACATATACATACATCCACACACATAATAATAATAATAATAATAATAATAATAATAATAATAATAATAATAATAATAATAATAACTCATGAATTACCTTGGTGATTCCGTAGCGACCTCAGTAGAGGTTGTTGGCGCAGGTGCGGGAGTTGGTGTAGGAGTCATGATTGGAGGAGATTGAAGAAGCCTTCTCTCACTTTTTCCTCACAATTTTCAAAAAACAACTGTTTTTGTGGGGATATTAAATGTTTCCTAGATTCACTCTTTGGTTAGGATAAACCCTGAAGGGGGAAAAACGTATTAACACAATTCTTTACCTCCTTTGCAAGTTTGTAAGTCGATGTTAATTCTCAGAGTTTTCAGCTTTCTTCCAATTTTTATACAGGGGTATTAAATTTGTTCATTGCACTCTCGAAATGCGGTCAAAAATTCACGGCCCATTAAATTGTATAGAAGATAAAAACACGACATATATATATATATATATATATATATATATATATATATATATATATATATATATATATATATGTTATATAGATATATTGTATATATATATATGTATGTGTATATATATATATATAATATATATATATATATATATATATATATATATATATATATATATATATATATATATATATATATATATATATATATATATATATATATATATATAGAGAGAGAGAGAGAGAGAGAGAGAGAGAGAGAAGAGAGAGAGAGAGAGAGAGAGCTACCACTTCCAGGAAAAAAAAGTCATCTGCGCTTTAGTCGAGTTACCCATGAGCCAGGAAAATCAATAGGGGAGCCCCAACAGAAAACGGAGCCGGACTGACTGCATTGACGTTTCGCACAGCTGATGATGGTGATGAAGAGACAACACCCACCGGGAGAAGGTGAGTACAATAATAGCCATATCCGGACCTTCTCTCTACCTTTAAGGTGAATATCTGTCTGCCTGTCTATCTACCTATCTATCTAGATTTAGCCAGCCTCGTGCTGGCACGGGCTCTTGTTCTTCAGCAGCCCGTAACTAAGGTGACTGCAGGCTTTTCGTGGCTTTCTTGATTAACTCGTGAGGAAAGAGGGAATGATAAAGAATTAAGTGAAAGGAAAATAATCTTCATTCACACGAAAGGAAATAAGCAGACGATTGGAATTTGCGAATGAAGGGATCGTTTTGTAATAAATAGATATTAATTAATAGGTCGTCTTGTAATAAGTAGATATTAATTAATGGGTCGTAGTGTAAAAAATATATTAATTAATGGGTCGCCTTGTAATAAATAGATATTAATTAATGGGTCATTTTGTAATAAACAGATATCAATTAATGGGTCGTTTTGTAATAAATAGATATTAATTAATGGGTCGTCTTGTAATAAATAATTTTAATTAATGGGTCGTCTTGTAATAAACAGTTTTTAATTAATGGGTCGTTTTGTAATAAACAGATATTTACTAATGGGTCGTTTTGTAATAAATAAATAAGACATTAATTAATGGGTCGTTTTGTAATAAATATATTAATTAATGGGTCGTTTTGTAATAAATAGATATTAATTAAGGGATCGTTTTGTAATAAATAGATATTAATTAATGGTTCGTCTTGTAATAAATAGATATTAATTATATAATTTGCCTTTTGTAATAAACAGATATTAATTAATGGTTCGTTTTGTAGTAGATATTAATTAATGGGTCGTCTTGTAATAAACAGATATTAATTACTGGGTCGTCTTGTAAAAAATAGATATTAATTAATGGGTCGTTTTGCAATAAATAGATATTAAGGGATCGTTTTGAAATAAATATATTAATTAATGGGCCGCTCTGTAACAAATAGATATTAATTAGTGGGTCGTTTTGTAATAAACAGATGTTTAATCTAAAAACTATGGGTATGGTAATGGGGCTTACATATTTGGAATACGACAACGCACAATAATAAAATATAGACGAAAAAACAATATTATTCATCAAGACTCCAAAGAAACAAAGAAACACTGAAGCAAAACATAATACTGAAAACGGCTTCAAAGGAACAAAGAAATGTCAATTAAAAATTTTTTTTTTATCGTACCTTGTATGAAAATAAATTTGTCAGCTGTCAAAGTAACAGTTAGGACCAAACGCAAATACATAACAGAGAGAGAGAGAGAGAGAGAGAGAGAGAGAGAGAGAGAGAGAGAGAGAGAGAGGGAGGTGCGGTGATGACGTAAATGGGCCAAAAATAGCTGGGGCCAGAGAAAAATAAGCCCTTCATACGGAGAAGCACTTTTTGGTTCTGATATATCCCTGAGAGAGAGAGAGAGAGAGAGAGAGAGAGAGAGAGAGAGAGAGAGAGAGAGAGAGAGAGAGAGAGAGAGATAGTGCAATATATATATGTATATATGTATATATGCACGATATATATATATATATATATATATATATATATATATATATATATATATATATATATATATATATATATATATATATATATATATATATATATTCAGGATCTATTAGTCACCTTTGAGAACGCTCATTACTATTAAGCCTAGATCCAAATTAAAAGAAATGAAGATATTACGATGCCCTGCCGAGACTCGATCTCGCGTCCGGGGGAATCAGAACGAGGTAATGATAAATACCTAGCCATGAAGAAAGTGTGTGATAGTAAATGTAATTAAGTTTGATAAGAAAGAAGAGAAAGGAAATAAGCATAAAAAGGGAAAAATGGATGAACTGGAGACTACTGTACGTACAAAGGTATGGAGGTGGAAGTTGATGATGAATTTGTTAAAGAGAAACTGTTTGAAGTGAGTGGAATCCTGGGTTGATAGGGTATTAAAAAAAAAAAAAAACAGTATGAAGAAGCTGATATAAACTGTACGCAAAGTAAATGTACCATTAAGAGAATTGAAAGGGTAAGAAAAGTGCAGATACTTAGAAGCGGTGAAAGTGAAACTATGAACCAAGAGTCTTATGAGATGGTTTGGTCATAAGGTAAGAATGGAGGACCAAAGGTTGATGAAGGTGAATATACGGGAAATGTTTGGAAGGGCGAGGAAAGGAAGAGGTGGAAAGGAAAGATAAAAGTGTGCTTAGGATAGAAGTTACTGGTGCTGTCTTTGGTGAGTCTCCTGTTCGGGTGTGTTAATCGGCTAATGTTTTGGAATTATTCTGCACTTGAAGTATGACTGCGACAGCGACCGCTATGTTGTATTATCTCAGGACCCACTTTTTGTTCAGGAAGCGGCTAATGATGAAAAACGTTCAAAATTATATATATATATATATATATATATATATATATATATATATATATATATATATATATATATATATATATATATATATATATATATACTGTACTGTATATAATGTATATATATAACATTCAAAATTATATATATATATATATATATATATATATATATATATATATATATATATATATACAGTACATAATTTTGAATGTTTTTATCATTATAAATATATGTATGTATATATATATGTATATGTATATATATATATATATATATATATATATATATATATATATATATATATATATATATATATATATATATATATATATGTGTGTGTGTGTGTGTGTGTGTGTGTGTGTGTAAAAGGCAATGCTTTCGTGGCATTGCCTTTATTTACACAGTATATTCATCAGGTTCCATATTTTCGTGATTCAGTTATATATATATATATATATATATATATATATATATATATATATATATATATATATGTATATATATATATATATATATATATGTATATATATATATATATATATATATATATATATATATATATATATATATATATATATATATATATGAGAGAGAGAGAGAGAAAGAGAGAGAGAGAGTATGTAAAGTAATCATTAACCAGAATAAAACGGAAAGTTAAGCAGCGCGGAAAAAACTACGTTTACTCAAACACTCCACCACTCACTCACTCCTTCACCCAAACCCACCGGCCTCACCACTCCAGGCCCTCGCTGAAAAGAATCGCGAGCAAGAGCCTCCGCAAACATACCTGTGATACTCTGCCCGCAGGAAAGCAAAAATCTGGGTTGAGATCGATAAGGAGAATGCTAACCGCTGATCTGCAGACCGCCCGGGCTAACTGAAATCTCCCGGGTGGCGCCTGTCTGTTATACCGACTGTCAAAGTGACGCCAGCCGTCTTGACAGGGCGGGGGTGGGGGGGGGGGACCGTCGTGGGACTGGGAGTGGTCGTTTCTTTTTTTTTTTTTACTTATTGAGTAATACCGGTAATCGTATCAACTGATTTTGCATAACCACCATAAAACAAGGGAAATGGTTATTATTCTCATAAGCATCCCATAAGAGCATTATTACTGCTACTGCTACTGATTTTAGTTACAGATGTTTGCTATGAGGGAAACTTGGGGATGGTTTCGATAATTCATTTGTCTTAATATAATAATAATAATAATAATAATAATAATAATAATAATAATAATAATAATAATAATAATAATAAAATAATCCACAATTATATAAATAAGTTGTATTATTTAAAAAAATACAAATAATACACTTGCAACTCTATTAATCTTAATTTGCATCGATAGAATAAGCAGATTTTACTAAATTCTCTATTTTGATATCTGCAACTTGGGGTACTTTTGACTTATATGGTAAGTCATAACTGATAATGTAATATATACAGCATTTTTATTTACTTTAATTATCTTGACAATTTCCCAATTTATTTTGCGTCATTGTGTACCAAACTGTAAATAAAAACCATTATTATTATTTTGTATTGTTTTTGCTTTAAAAAGCATAACTGAGGGTGGGTTTCTAATGATAAAGTTTTCTCCTTTTCGGTCAATACCCTTCAGATTCACTCTGGGTCCTAAGATTCATTTAACATTTTTCTCCCTATTGAAAATCATTATTTGTCCTCTCTTCCAACATTATCTAACAATCACAATGGACTTTAATGCTGTGACCTCATCTGTCTGTGTTGGAATGTATTACTGGTCAGACAAACGGTTTCGTTTATAGCCTATATAAGAAAGTATCTCTCTCTCTCTCTCTCTCTCTCTCTCTCTCTTCAAACTCTGAAAGCTTTAAAGGTCACTAATGAACAGCTGATGCAAGAGACTGAACTGTTCCGCGCATATGTTCACAGCCCAAGGCCCCTACTATACCAAGTAAGTCTGGGAATTGCAAAGCAATGGTTACAATGGTCTTGCACTATCATTAGCTCACAAGCTCAGCACGTCGCGTTCTAGTGAAAATCTGTCACTTCGTTAGAGTCGCTGACGGTCCCAAGCAGCTACCGTGACATTTGGCTACTGAGTGCGTCAATATTTCATTGCATGCCCGGTACTATTCTGGTCATCGACACGAGTTAAAATAACGCGTCCGGAAAAGGCCATGTTTTAGCTTGGTGGAGAGTGTAATGCGCGGGCTATTCTCGCGCCTGAGAATATGCTACTTTCATATTCTTCATTTTATAATTTTAGGAGCGCTCTTCTAGGCCGTATTCTCTGGAGTTGGTCTGGCTTTATTTTTTTAATGACCTTGTTTCTCTAGAATTCCTTTCTTTTCATGCAATCCTACTGTGGTTAAGTTGACCTCGACCTGATGATCCTGCCACGGAAGTCAGAATTTCTTTATCTGGTTCTTCATTTGGATCTTAGGCTTTGCAGTGACAAATGTATTCAAAAGGAGTGAGGAAATCGAGAAATTAAGATGGCATTGCGGTTACTAAAATTCCATGAGTATCTGGGGAAAAGAAGTGACAGTATATTCTGAAAATTTATTCAAGACGTATTCACTTAAGAGTAACTGAAAGCTGTTTTCAATTCTTCGTCCCTTTCCAAATGTCCCCATGACTCGCGAGTTCTTCTTAATGACAAGAAATGAATCAAAAAGACTAAATATTTAGCACTTTCATCTGGCCATCTGTAACGAAAGAAATTCATTTTCGGGTTAACGTCACCAGATTCTCGAAAAAAGAAAACGAATAAACCGATGCGGATCATTGTCCTAAAAATATACATAAAAAAAACTACTCCAAATGCCGAACGTGGATGGCCTTCACGTTATAGTACCTGCGGGAAGCCAGTCCATTAAATTATGCATTACTAGCAATCGACCGCACTGAACATAACCCTGCCTCCCAAATGGATATCGTGCAACAGACCAACTGAAGTATTGGCTTCCACATGCTTACTTTTCTATCACCTGCCGTCATTTATCTATCTATCTATCTATCATATATCTATCTACCAGGAAGACGCTTGTCACTTTACACGTCAGAACCGAAATGAAGAAATACAAGAGCTCTCTAATCACTATCACTTTGTACTTCAGTTCCTAGTCAGATTCTCTAGTCAAAGTGGCTGAACTTATGTAGTGATTATTTTTAAGCAATACTTAGCCACTACATTCCGAGAGTTGAACAACTGAAAAAGGGGCAACATCGCGCAGTCATAAGAAATACTGAAACAAGAAACAATAAATGATAAGAGCCCAAAACTTCTTTCAAGACTGACGTGTGCTGTCTCTAGATCTTCCCACGGATGTTCACCATACTCTAAGAGAAAGTGACCTTTGAACCTTAGCCGCTTTTTTTTCAAGAGTCAATCAATAAGATGTCACAGATGCGGTTTAATTAATGAAGCTAAAAGGCGGTCGTTGGAGAATAAAAATGAAACAACTCTGAGATCACAATTGAATGGGTTTGTTCTTGACATAATAGCCACGGTTCGTAACATTTTGACAAATCAATCTACTTTATTAAGTAATTCTGCTGCAGAGAGAGAGAGAGAGAGAGAGAGAGAGAGAGAGAGAGAGAGAGAGAGAGAGAGAGAGAGAGAGAGAGAGGAAATTCTCACCTCCCCTGAGAACAAAACACCAAAATCTAACAAGGACGAACAACAGTCGTCGAACATTTCAAGGCAACCTTTCTAATGACCCAACCAATCCTGTCATCAATAATAAACAACATTACACAAGAAGCACAGAGAGACGAATGAAGAGAGTAACCTTCTACACGGGGCAATGATAATTGTAAGAATACTATGACAACTTCAGGATGACGCAAATCTGCCGGTGTTTAGTCTTGCGTCAGGAGCGAAAGTCCTGAGACCGCATGGAAGGGCGCCTGGCCTGGCCCGCCTCTTGGCCAAATTACTCTGGCGTCCATAGCTGCTATAGAGCTGGGGCGGTCGATCCGGCGGTTTTCTCCGGCGAATTGCAAAGAGGCTGCACGCCCAGCTTCCGTGACGGGGTTTGCAATACACAGTTGGGGGTTTAGAACTTGAGAGAAAGCGCGCAGACATTTTTCGCGAATTCGAAGTCACTGTTCAATGTGATATCTACTATGCAGAGGATATCGTGCAATTGGAACTTCAGAAGTTCCAGCAAAGATGCAATGCATTACTACCCTAATACTATTCTCCTTCCATTTTAATACATTTTTATCTGCTCGCTAATTTATTAATTTATTTTTTCTTTTCTAATACGTGGGATCTCTTCTGGCTGTGTTCCTCTTGACCTCCTCTTGCTTCTTCCTAATGAACTCCACATTCTTTGGAAGCTTGAATTTCAAGTTAATGGCCCCTGTGATGGGCTTGTTCCATAGGAATAGGTTTCATCTTCTGAATAATAATAATAATAATAATAATAATAATAATAATAATAATGTCTGTCGTATGAAAACAAGAACATTTTGCGATGACTCTGGAGTTATTGTTGGATGGCGTGTCTGCTGCAAATCTAGCGAATGAACGCAAGATCATTTTGTGATGGATTAATATGAGAACCCGTTCAGTCATGAATGCTGATAATAACTACAATACCTCTTTAATAGATTTACCTTAGGCACATAAAGCTAAATTGAAAAGTAAACGAAATTTATACAAATACCCATTATTAATTGCGCAGAATACTGCATTGCTTAGATACGGCCATACCAAAAGACGACGACATGTCTTTCACACGAATGCTGAGTCGTTCCATATACATAATCAAATATTAAAAGTAAATATAAACGTATCCGAGTACATGAACTAAACGTCTGTCATTCAGATTTCCGATTTACCCGCGATAGTTATTCAGGAAATAACACATTCTGAGATATGCACATGTCCAAATATTCGAATAAGTAACTGAGAGAGAGAGAGAGAGAGAGAGAGAGAGAGAGAGAGAGAGAGAGAGAGAGAATTCACTTATAATAAGGATGATGATGATACAACTTCTAGAAAGATTTTATACCTCCTGGCCCAGGTAGACCACAGCATAAGTATACCAAAGACAACCTTTTAAAACAGTTCATTCAGTCCATCCAGTGGTTTTGCCGAAACCACAATATACTTTTATCTACTTCTTATATTCTGAACACTGCAAAGGTCCTATCGTCTATCAAGGACAAGAATAAGGAGAATAACATTAAGATGAACACTACATGCAGTAACAGCATAACGCCACTCAGAATACGGACCAAAAAATTAAGATTAAAAAGATAGAAAGACACTACCGCATAACTATACGTTAATAGTCTGTGCAGTCAAAAAAACCAAATACACACAGTCACAGTCAGAAACATGCTTCACCAGCCTTGCCTAACCATCGAGAATTCCGAACTGGCCCCAAGTGGTGGAGAAGAACTTGGTGGCTGTTTCCTGAAAAATCCCCTTGTGTATGTATAGTAATCTGTGTACGTATGTACATGTATATGTACATGTATATATATGTGTATATGATTATAATCACTTTTGTACGTGATTCATTTATCATACATTACCACAGGTGAAAAATAAGAGACGGGGTGTAGGTCATACACCCAGTCTCTTATTTTTCCCCTGTGGTAATGTGTGATATGTGCATATATAAACATGTATACATAATCTGATTTCTAAATACTATCCACGTCAGCCGGGATAAAAAAATATCCTTCAGTGTATTTCATTTACATAAAATCAAAATATGCCAGATCATAAAATAATTCTAGCATAGTATAATACCTTACAAACACTGCTAACGATAAACTCAACCTAATAACACACCTTTCATTTGACCTGGAAATACACACACCCTCTACACAAATGTAAGAGCCATAAGGAAGACAATCACTAGTCCACCCTGTACTAGGAAATACCTACACAAACCGACAGAAAGACCTCTGTGCACCCTAACTGCGTACTGAGGGATAATAAACGCGGAAAAGAATTACCTACAGGTAAAGATATGAGTCTAAAATCAATAGCCTTAATACTCGGCAGTACACTTGTTTACCACCGGTGAAACCTCATACGCTGTGCCGGATTACGTACGCTGGGGAGATGAATAATTGTTTGTGAGAGAGAGAGAGAGAGAGAGAGAGAGAGAGAGAGAGAGAGAGAGAGAGAGAGAGAGAGAGAGAGAGACTCTTAAATATTCAAACCAAAACAGTAGTGACGCAGATTCCTCAATGATAAGTGAAAGAAAACTATAAAATAATAAAAATGAGATAAAGAATACAAGAGAGAGAGAGAGAGAGAGAGAGAGAGAGAGAGAGAGAGAGAGAGAGAGAGAGAGAGAGAGAGAGAGAGAGTCTTCAATATTCAAACAAAAACAAGGGCAGTGACGCAGACTTTAAATGGTTAAGTGAAGAAAAACTATAACATGACAGTGAGATAAAGAACAAATGAGAGAGAGAGAGAGAGAGAGAGAGAGAGAGAGAAGGGTACACGGTCGGATTGCACCACTCACGAACAAAAGTAGAGTCGAGAATTCAACCACAGGTCTGTGGAATACACAAAAGGAATTACAAATGTTGTTTTCTAGAATAACAGACAACGTGCTGTTGTTGCTTTTACCGAAGCAATTTCCGTTCCCACGACTGCCTTGTTTCCGAAGGTCTGCTATAACGTAGTATTGGCGTGACTTGCAGTATGGATTTGCTTGGGAGAATTTTCTGGGGAGCAGTCAATAACTTGTCTGCATTAATAAGTTGAGCTGTGACAACCGGAAGCACGAGAATACTGAGTATCAGTTACAAATATTCAATTCCACTGTTATTTTAATATTTAACTCAACGTTTTCTCGTGAATGATGTGAAATGGCGAACTTCATTTTGACACATCATCATCTTCATAATTCATTGCTAATCACGTTTTCCAAATTTCATTGCAAAGGTAATCTAGGTAACTGGATTACCCTACACAGTAAGGCATTTCCTCCTACTACAAAAATTCTGATACTATAAAGAAAAAATGTTCCAAATGGCAAGAATTCGAAAACCCACTTCAAAGACCCTGGTGTCACACAAAAGTACTACCAGCCACCTGGCTAGTGTCATTCAAACATCAGGGCCACACTGGGTCAATACAACTTTCCAAAAAATAACACGAAATGACCCTGTGTCTACTCATGGCATGGGACCGAGTTACCTAAAAGGTCCTTTTCTCTCTATCACTTTGTTCCGACTCCATTCAACGACACAGAGATGTTCGAGAGAGAGAAACAGAGAGAATTTACTGACTGAAATAGTATATATATATATATATATATATATATATATATATATATATATATATATATATATATATACGGTATATATATTTAATTATAATACCCATTGGGCGTAAGTTCTTCCGAGGTATTGTGAACTGGATATTAATACAATTTTTGTGGCATAATATACTGTCAATATTAAAAATGTCACCATGCATATCACAAATATATACTGTATGTATAAAATATATATATATATATATATATATATATATATATATATATATATATATATATACATATATATATATATGTATACATACATATATATATATATATATATATATATATATATATATATATATATAAATATATATATATATATATATATATATATATATATATATATATATATATATATATATATATATATTTACACAAAGCTGAAATACGCGACATCTTGACAACACAATACACTTACAGGACCGTTTCTAATTCTCCAAAAAGCAAGCTAGTCTGAATGCTCACGGAATCTAGGCCACCAAGACACACTGGGACATTCTGCCGAATGAACGACTGAATTTCACACCAAGCCTGACTCCCAAGTAATTCTAACTGTATTCTTGATATTATTCTCTGTTTATATCCCTCAGCTCAAATAAGTAATTAAGAATTTGTGCATTTGCTTGTGAATTATATGTTAATAGTGACAATAAAATTGTTTAAGTAAGAGTGCAGCCAGTTAAGTATGTATTATATTTATACTGGCTCTAAAAATATATAAGTTTATTTAAGCTGGCCTACAAATACATAAACCTATAAATCAATAAATTTATTTAAACTGACCCAATACATAAAGAAGTTTATTCAAACTGGCCCTGTGAACATATTAATTTATTCAAAGTGTTACTATAAACATAAATTTATTTAAAGTGGCCCTATAAATACATAAATTTATTTAAACAGGCCCCTGTACATAAATAAATTGATCTAAACTGGCCCTACAAATACATACCTTTGTTTAAACTGACCCTATGAACAAAAATATTGTACGAATATATTTGTATATGCATCCAGGTGTTTACTGCATATTAAAACGTACAATAACTATACTACATATTTCCGTCCTAATATGAGTATCTATATAAATATCGGGTACACACACATAAACAGTAAAAGAATTAAGTGTAATAAAATCAAACTATCAAGAAAAAAAAAAATGACCTTGTATATATTCATGAACTTATAAACAAAAAGGTGCCAGAGAATTTAACAAAAAATCGATTTAAATTTCCTGGACTAGCGACGAAACGCGGACAAGGGCGAAAATGCCTTTATACAAATCGCAAGGGAAGACCGGCGACTGACCCAGTCAAGTCAGTAAGTCAGTGAGTCAGTCAGTGAGTCAATGAGTCAGGCAGCCAGGCAGTCCAGTCACGCAGGCACGATGACTGAAACCATGAGTTTATGCCGGGAGTTGAGTTCATGAGAAAACAGGCAGTGACTCATGGACACGCAGAGGGGTAGAAGGGTGGGTGGGAGGGAATGATGGTGGTTGGGAAAGGGGAGGGGGTGTTATAAGGCGAGGTCACACTGGGTGTGGGATGGGTGGGTAGGGGTAGGGGTAGGGGGTAGGGGGGGGAGGAGGAGGAAAGAAGGCCACAGAGGGGGGGGGGGGCCTCGAATTGTCTGGGTCTCCTGGATCAATTCGAGCTGTCCTCCTCCTCCTATTCGTGGCCCCTAAACCCCCCTACCCCGGCCGTACCCTCCACAAGCCCCTTCCCCACCCAGCCAAACGCACCTCGCCCCCCCCCAAGGGGCCATCCCCTCTCCTAAAATTTCTCCGGTGAACTGTAACTGCCGGTCACGGAATTCCAGCAGTACCGTCCAAGCAATTTCGTGGGGAAATCAATACAAGCATCTTCATGTTTCCTTCATTGTTTTCAGTACTATCTGAGAAACGTTTAATGACGGACGTAATTTTTGTGTAAACTTTTATGTCCATACTTCGGCTTCAATGATTTCTTATGCATTTTTTGTTTGTTTGTGAGGGTTTTCCCTCAACGATGTGCTCAGCTGGTTCTACGTGTGATTCGTCTTGTTGATTCTACTTGCGATTCTCCTTGTCACTCAACACAACAACAACTTCACACTGCTGCCAGCGAAGGTTCATTAAGCAGAAATGTTTTACCATAAAAGGATGAAGAGATGCAGGACACGTGGCGTCTATTCGTCGCCTTGAATAACTGAATCAATATAACTATAACAGACAGTTACTCAAAACTTCCATAACTTTGGAAACCGAAGCGGCCTTTCAATCAAAACAACTTCGTTGTCGCTCGCGAAACGAGACTGGAATGGGGAAACAGTAAATGCGAGGGAAGATAAAAAGTGGAAGGGTTATCATTCTGCAGCCAGAGTCCGTTGTGTGGGAGAAATTCGAAATGATACGCTCGGGGAGAACGAATAAGAATTGATCCCAAAGGCACACACGGGGTGGCGGGGCCATGTTTGCCCACTGGAGCTGTCTGTATCCGAATAAATGTGGCTCACGACTGACGAGATGACTTGCTCAAACAAAATGAAACCGAAATGTGTATGTAGTGGATATAACTATCAATTACAGTACCTGATAAAGTTGAGTGATTACGGTAGTATTTGCTGAGCCAGTTTACCAAAAACATATGAATATAGATATGTATACATTAAGCTATAAATGTCCTTTAATACCCAATTCGCTCTGCCTTGGAAATAATATATTTTCATATATGTTACCCGAGGGGAATTTTTAAGTTGATAATAAGTTCGTCGTCTCGTGGGATCGAACCACGGAAGAACAAGAACTCAGGACTACACTGATCTTCCGTGGTTCGAGCCCACGAGACGACGGACTTATTTTCAACTAAAAAATTCCCCTTCAGGCAACGTATACGAAAATATATTATTTCCGAGGCAGAGCGCATTGGATATTAAATGACATTTGTAGCTTAATGCTTGTATGAATCACGGCGATGGGATAAAATTCATTCAGAGATATGTATGCGTGCCAATTTCTGTTACTGTAGTTTTGAACAAGATTCCTCTCATTGATTATCTCACTGTTTAGCTAAATTCTTGTGATAAATGATCTGAAAAGGTTGTGCCACTGAGTGAAAATATTGAGAGTGAAATAAACATTTACCAAGATCCTGTAGGTTTCCAGAAAAAATGTGAAGTTATTAGCCTGCCTAACCTCAGTACCATTAGGGCTAATCAAAACCGTCATAACGATCAAAAATCATAAAAAAATACATAAAGATCTAAATTCTATTTTGTATCTACAGCCTTATGAGGCCACAATCTTGGCACTGTAACCTCTGCAGGCTCATGGCTTATAAGAATTTGACACAATTTTGCAACAAAGCACGTTTCCCCTCTAGGAGCTATTGATTTTGGTATTAGGGCTCTAGTTTTGTGACCAGCCACGGTGCAGAAATAATGGTTATGGAGAAAATAAGGGGAAGTCGCTATCTTTAATGTTATTTTTTGGCATGGCTCTAAATGTCTCATTCTGTGAAAAGAAACTTGAATAAATGTACACAAAATGAAACCCGGCCTGAAAGAGTATTTTCTCTTCTATCAGCAAGTGAAAAATCCCAAGGAGATTCTGAGCTAGTGTCTGAATTTTATTACCACTGCTTGAAGTTGTCGCTGCTTCAATTGTTTTTAATGCTTATTGCACAAGTAACTCTCTCTCAACACGAAAGGGAATAGTTCCATCAACTGATCTCAAATCTCAGTCACCAAGCTTTCCAATATGGACAGGCAGGGAGCCAGCTGAGACAAATCTTGTCGTTACCATGGCCAAGTCTTCGCCAGCAGTGTCCATTTGCATGCAACTGCAACTACTCTATTGGCAAGTATCTGAGGCTGTTCTTTTTATACCACATTCAAGTCTTCACTTTCAATGCCTCCAAAATGCAAAACGGGGAGATCTTTGCACTGGTGTTAGGTGTTAAGAGCAATTCTCGATCGCTGAGCTTTCAAAAGTACCACAAGCTTCTCCTGAACATTTCTATTATTTACTGGTATAGTTCCTTCTGCCAGTTTCTGACTATCGTCAATAATTCTCAAGTCAACTGTTTCATGTTGCTAATTCTAATCAACCAGCGACTTGCATTTAGATTTAGATTACAAATGTTTACCCAGTATTTCAAAAGACAGGACAGCGGTACTAGGGTACATTTTGGAAACGTTTGCAAAGCAAAATAAGCAGATTTTCTTCATTGCATATTCTGGATAGAGCCTTCAAACCTTAATTGTGATTCCAACAAATTTCAAAGCCAAGTACCTCACAGATTAACAGTTTTCTTCCCAGTATTCTTCCACCTTGACGCTCTCTTCCTACTGTATAGGCTTAAATCTTAGTCTTCTGAAACAACTAAAACCCGACGGCTATCCCTCTAACAGAAATAAGATAAATCTTGATTCAAATGATGTCTCACATCAGGTTTCTTTCCGCGAAAACCCTTTCCTTTGTCTTCCGTGATATTTCTACAAACGGTCTTAGCTCAGCTTCTTCGTTCAGTAATATTCTTCTCCTTCTTCTCTTTCTTGGACTTCCTCGAGAAGTAAATCTGTCTGACACATGATGCCACGTGAATCTATCAACGCCAATCTAAATGGCTTCGCTCGGTAGAGAAGAAGTATGAGAGAGAGAGAGAGAGAGAGAGAGAGAGAGAGAGAGAGAGAGAGAGAGAGAGAGAGAGAGAATGGAGCTATTCCTGAAGATCAGTCGGCTTATCGGAAATTCCATTCTACTGAAACAGCTCTTTGTGCCGTAATTAATGATTTGTTAGGGTTTCTCTGATGACGGTAAATGTAGCTTGCTTATTCTCCTAGATCTTAGCGCTGCTTTTGATACAGTGGTTCATGAAGTGTTAATAGAGGATATGACTGCTATTGGGATCGATGGGGATGCTCTTAAATGGTTTAATAACTATTTATCGAATAGATCTTTCAAGGTGAAGGTTAAAGATAGATATTCTGAAAGTAGAAAGCTCACCACGGGTGTTCCACAAGGAAGTACTTGGCCCGGTTCTTTTTAGTATTTATACAATCGAGTTGTCTTGGATATTTAAATTACATGGCGTTCAAGTAAATTTTTTTGCTGATGACACCCAGTTTTATTTAATAGTGGATGACATGATTGAAGATCAAGCTGTTATTGATAGACTCATGGCAGATGTTTCCGAAATGGATGCAAAAGAAAAAGCTGAAACTAAATGAAAATAAAACTGAATGTATTCTAATTGGCACTAAATATAACTTAAGAAGGTTTGATAACGTTAATAGCATCTCCATCAATAAGGAGAATATTTTGTTAACTGATAAAGTCAGAGATCTCAGGGTAGTAGTTGATGGTTCTTTGACATTTGATGAACATATTAACAATGTGGAGGGACCGCAAATTATCATCTGAGGAATATCGCATCCATTAGAAAATATATTAACGAAGATGCCACTAAGCTGCTAATTAATAGTTTGGTAGTTAGTAGAGTAGACTATTGTAACTCGTTGTATTACAACTTACCTAATTATCGACTTAAGAAACTTCAAATGATTTTGAATAGAGCTGCTAGACTAATTGTTGGTATATCCCCGAGAGAACATATTACTCAACCTTAATTAAATTACACTGGTTACCAGTTAAAGCAAGGATTATTTTTAAACTTTGCGTCTTAACATATCAAGCTATTAGCACGGGAGAACCATTGTATCTTAAAGGTTGCCTGAAAAAGATACGTAGTTGGGCCTGGTGTTCATACACGCCTTCCCGTGATGATTTCAGACTTGATGAGCCTCGTGCAACGACCACTCTGGGTACGAGAACTTTTTGCACTGTGCTCCTAGATTGTATAATCAACTTCCGGTATCAGTTAAGTGTGCTGAAAATATCTTTCAGTTCAAAAAGCTATTGAAAACCCATTTATTTTCACTCAGCTATAATACTGAGACAAATGCAATTAACCCTCTTTACATTACATAGACTTTTAAACTTTTGTAATTTTTAACTAAAATATAAGTTATTTGGAAATCCCGTCTGAACGCTTTATAGCGAAAGAAGGGATACTTGATAAACCGTCAGACATAGACATAGACATAGAGAGAGGGGTCTGAGATTCCAGGAATAAATTCCTTCATAGGTAAAGCCTGCTCACTCTTGCAGGAAAAATTCTAGAAATGCAGTACTTCGATAGGGAGTTGTAATACTTAAAGTCCATCCATGGACTAATCTTTAAAAAATACTCTTAAACAGTTGTAAGATCTGGAGCCCATCCATGCAGGGAATCTTTACACAATTACATCGAAGAAAGTTGTATGAACTGGGGTCCTTTCATGACGAAATCTCCAGACACTGAATCTATAAGAACTGAGACCTGGGCTCCATCCATGTAGGAAATCTAATGTAGGTAGTTCGGAAAGAGTTGGAAGTATTTCGCAGAGCTGTAAGACCCGATCCCTAGAAACGTACTGTAAGATCCAGGCTACTCTCGTTTTGTAAATGCCAAGTCAGACACTGACCTAGGAACGTTTCTGAACAGGTTTTAATATCCTGAATGTGCCTTTATTTTTAGCTTAAGAGATAGCCGCCTACTCATCCTTCGAAAAGTAAATACATTATATATATATATATATATATATATATATATATATATATATATATATATATATATATATATATATATATTATATAAACACATATATACATTACAGTGTATATATATACACATATATATATTCACGAACATTATACAGATGTTTAACATCCATATTGCTCTAAGCGAATTGGTTATCAAACGAAATTTGTAGCTTAATGTTTGTATACACACACATATATATATATATATATATATATATATATATATATATATATATATATATATATATATATATATATATATATACATATATAAACACACACATACTACAATGACTACAATATAAATCAGTATATAGTGAGCGAGTATAAGCGAACCTTCAGGAATGTCCTGCTACTTAGTATTCCCCTTGAATGGAACCCTGCATGGAGCCCTATTCTGGCAGAACAAAACGTCTTAAAACAGAACCCCACCGTGACAACACTATAAATATACTTTGCAATATATCTGTCTGATGTTGCTGGAGATTAATCTGGACTTATGCCAGCACAGGCTCTTGCTCCGGGAGCAGCCCAGGAGCTACTTGCCCCCACGGTAAAATTTATAACCACCCTTGAGCATGCGCAGTAACGTAACTATGAAGATGGTATTCAGAACGGAACCAAAATTGACAGTTACAAAAAATGAGACAGGTCTAGCAATGATGGGGAGGGAGAGGGGTTTCTTTGGGGGGGGGGGGGGCTGGAGACCTGCCTGTTCCTGGGCCGAGTGCCTAGTGAGGCTGATGTTGATTTCGTTGACTTATCGATTTACTGGTGCTTGCACTGGAAAAGGCCAGTTAATGGAGCCTCTTTCGCTTTGCAACATTCTGGGGTAAAATATTGACAACAACGAGGACTACACGTGCGAAATGGGTCATATACATGTATATATATATACATGTATATATATATATGTATATATATATATATATATATATATATATATATATATATATATATATATATATATACATAATCATCTACAGTAAAGTCTATTTTCTTGAAAGTTTCTGGTCCCCTGCTCTTTTTAACTAAGGTGGCACACCACCACAATCGTCTAATGATTAGGTCAGATCATCAAAGGCACAAAAGTGCTTTTAACGGGGCTTGCCCATCCTCGCCCAAGAGTCGAACATGGGACCACTCGGTTGGAAGATTAGAATAATGACAATCAACACCACAACACGACATATATATATATATATATATATATATATATATATATATATATATATATATATATATATATATATATATATATATATATATATATATATATATATATATATATATATATAATTACATACATATTATTCAGATGAACCCTGTTCATAAGCAACAAGACTAAAGAGGCCACTGACTTGAAATTGAGCTTCCAAAGATTATGGCGTTGATTTGGAACAAAGTACATGAGATAATTGCATATACAAAAATGAAAAGGCCAGACATTAGAAAAAAAGATGAATTAACAAATTAAATAAATAAACATATAAAAATATAGATAAATGATTAAAGCACAAGGAGAATTATTTTAGAGTCCTAATCTGCGCTTGAACTTTTGAAGTTCTGACGACAAATAAATTTACAGACTGCAAGAATAACTAACACTACTGTACTTAAAGTCTAACATCAAAACAAGTGCAAGAATAACTGACATTACTGTACTTAAAGTCTAACAACAACTCAAGTGCAAGAATAACTGACATTGCTGTACTTAAAGTCCAACAACAACGCAAACAATGAATTGCCGAGAGTATGAAAGCAGCTGAAAAGGTTAAACACAGCGAGATTTGGATGACAACGAACACAAGTGTTTGCTGTCAGCCGAGGCCGCATTATATTAAAACAACACCCTCAAAGTGCTTTGGACCAGGAGCTTCGGAGGCAGAAACCAACAGAAATGGAAGTTTTTTGTTAATAATATCCAGGGAGTTGATATGAAAGATGAGAGGTTTAGTAACGAGATGCTTAGGAGATTCGAACCTCCGTTAGGGAGTTATAAAGGACCAAGGAGCTAAGATTAGCCTACACCAGATGAGATGGTCTGAATTTAAATCACACATTCCTTTGACTTTAGATCACCTTAAAATCGGGATTGGAAAGCAACTAAAGCCTTCGTTTCATAAAAACTCTTAATAATAAAAGATTTTAACAGCATCTAAGATAATGGAAAGTAACAAATAATATTTAGCTTTAAAGAAACTGAATTACACATTTTACAAAAGAGTGAAATTACAGTTTGAAAACTCTAAAATGCTCTGATAAATCTGCTACTATTTTAAAAATTTTGTGTAACCATTTCTACGTATTACCCACAATTATGAATCCTTTCATTTCTCGCCATTCTGTGCAATTTCTCCCTAACATCAATATGCATCAGCTGCGCATATGAGTTTTCCTGCTTTTCAACTTTCTGTGTAACCTCTCCTTCCTATCGCCAATCAAAATGTATCACCCGTAGACATCAAGCCGTCTGTCTTCCGCTAATCAATTCTCATATCAGAGAAAAATGTGCCTACACCTCCTTTTATCCCTTAAGCTTGTCGTACCCACATCATCCTTATAAATATGAAATACCGACAGACACATAAGAAGACATTCTTCTTTGAGGCCTGCACATTTTTTCCACCAAACCAGTTACTGCTGCCATCTACATAGTGACAGAAACTACATTCCATCGTCCGGATATATAGATACAATTAACGAATCTGAGAGCATCTATAATTAGGTTGAAAGGAAGGCAAATAAATACATTTTGGCAGTTTATGCCTACAAAAAATAATAAAGAAAAAACAAACAAGCATATAAACCTTGACTGTGTTCACATTCTGAACACTTAAAAAAAACCGAGTGATATAAGATAGTATTTCTGGCTGAGCTATTTTTGCTCTCTGAACAAAACAGCTAGATTCTCATCATCGTTATCCTCCAGGACGGCTATTACGGGTGACCGAATCATCACAATACAATGATGTCAGTAGCATGACAAGATTTCTCTCTCTCTCTCTCTCTCTCTCTCTCTCTCTCTCTCTCTCTCTCTCTCTCTCTCCAGAATATCAATGAAATTACAATAAAACATCAATGCTGTACGTCATTCGATATCATTGTCATGCACGCTTATTATTTGTTTGTCGAAAATACCCAAATGTATATCTTTACTAACCTACTGCCCATCTGTTCCTCTGTGAAAAACACAAAAAACACACCATGAATACTAGCAGACATTTTTTATTACTATTATTATTATTAACCCGCATTATTAACATCCATTCTAACTAAATCAAACCATTTTGAAACTAGAATTAACTCGCACTATTAACTTCCATTCTAACTATATCGAACCAATTTTGAGACTAGATATATTCTTTTTTTTGAGATCTGGCAGGGTCTTCTTCCTCATAATAATAGAAAAATAATTGCGGTAACTTGCACTTCTATCATAACATTACTCCAACTAATTGAATCAAGCGAAACCAACACCCATTAACGAAGGAAAACTGTTCCTAACACCGTTATTAATCACACTTACTATCAATTCAGGTTTTTTCCTCTACAATCAGACTCTCCTCTTTATAAGGAGATATGACAACCAGTGAGACAGGAATAAACAACCATCCCCATCCCCCCCCAAAAAACATAAAGAAACAAAAATCCGTTCATGCTAGCATCCATATTCAAATATTACATCATTTCACTAAGCATTAACCCATTTTTCTGCATATTTAGCTTTCATGTACCAACCAATCTTACAATATACATATACATACATACATACATATATGTATATATATATATATATATATATATATATATATATATATATATATATATATATATATGTGTGTGTGTGTGTGTGTGTGTGTGTGTGTGTGTGTGTGTGTAATGTGTGTGTACATTATTTTTACGCAAATCCATATCCAGATGAACTTCATTAATTGTACTTAACACCACCGCACGGGTTTTTCTTTTTTTTCCTCTCTACTTCTTACCCCTGACATATCAAATCGAACAACGGATTTTAACTAGAGATGGGCCACGGATGCCAATATCCTACCATAGACGTCCACAAACCCGTTAAAAAAAAAAACAAATTAACTACGTCCCTCTCCCAAGGATCCGACTCGATCCGGTTCTACGACTCGAAAATTGTCTTCTTCCTGCGTTCCTCTCCTCCTCCTCTTTCTCCTCTTCCTACTGTTCCTCTTTCCTCCTCCTCCACACTCTTCTATTCCTGTCGCCCCCTTTTACAGATTCATGGGGCTTTACAAACACTCCTTCCGAAGGTCGTCCTACTTGCTCCCTAGCTCTCTCTCTCTCTCTCTCTATCTGTGTGTGTGTGTTGTGTGTGTGGGAGTCATTGTCCAATCGCAAGCAAATGCCGGACAGACGCCTAGTCGCCTGGATATAGATGCTTCCCTTAGTGGTTTTCCTCCCCCCAACAGCCGCTAGATGCCAAGGTGGTGGCTGGCTCGAGTGTAGTGGTAGCGGTTTGCTAGGCGCATGTGACACTCACTCATACACTCAATAAACACTATATATAATATATATATATATATATATATATATATATATATATACATACATACATGCATATATATATGTGTATATAGTATACACACACACACATATATATATATATATATATATATATATATATATATATATACACCGTATAATCACATTTAAATAGGAAATATTGAAAAATATTAACTAGATATCTAAGGATACACTGCTATCTGCAAAATGGAAATAACGTAGTCTATAAAAGCTAATAACTATTTATTTAAGATATATTTTCTCTTTTTTTTAGTGTGCTCCGTTTATGACAGAATATTAAACGTGCACCTAATTTAACTAATATGTATGTATATATATACATTTTATTTTACTTAACATCAACCAATTCAGTTACTTATACGGCTCACTAACAGTACATCGACCTCCCCACACTATGAGACTAGCTCATAGGCTAGTAATTTTTTTTAAATAAGCGATCCTAGGCCTATCAAATATGAATATTTAAATCCAACTCAAAAGTAACTGCACACGATGAAGTAATGCACCAACTGCGAGATTCCGTGTGCGTGTGTTTGTATAAAAGTTACCATCATAACCTTCAGTTGTAAGATATTTTTTACAGGGAAAATAGTTATAACCATCCTACCGCCACTGACTGAATTTTAATGTGCAAGAACTTCAACTTTAAGCCGTGACAAACCCCTCCTCTCTCTCTCTCTCTCTCTCTCTCTCTCTCTCTCTCTCTCTCTCTCTCTCTCTCACGGACGGTGAACACGGACACTCAAACCGGAATAAACTCAAACAAAGCATTCCCACAATGCACCATCGACATGAAGTCCCTATTCTCAACCTCAAAAAAAAAAAAAAACAATGAAAAGAAGAATTGGCTAATGCTTTACCTAAAATGCATAAGGAACTCAAGCAGGACTGTGGAACGGTTTCTCCACTGATAAGAGCACAAGGAAACAAAGACAATAAAACCGAATAACAAAATGGTAAAAAATTTCTCTCGAATTCCCCTGCACGAGCAATACAACATCTGAACTTTACCCATGAATACGGGATGGCCGGCACACTGCTCGTACGTAGTCGCTGTGTCGTCACGAGTTCGTCAATATCTTAACCCATTCAATGATCCCAACCATCCGACATTCCCCCCTCTGCTCGTTTTTGGGATTTTCTTTTTTTTAAACGTTAGGAAAACTTTTGTTTGTCTGTGCTTACGAACGATGGATTCAGTACTAATAAAGCGTTTATTTGTGCCTACACAAACTATATATATATATATATATATATATATATATATATATATATATATATATATATATATATATATATATATATATATATATATATATATATATATATTTATATATATATATAAACCTTTATGAATAAAACCTGCAAGATCACACTGAAATCAGTATTTTCATGAAATATAAAAATTATTTATTTTCATGCATATAGACCCACATACACGGTATACTGGTATGCATAAATAAGAAGTGTATGCATATATATATGTGTATATATATATGTATACACGTATATATTAGCAAAGAGCCACTGCCTAAAAAAAACTTGAAATCAATGCAGAACGGGGTCATCTCGAAGGGTGTGTAAAGTAGGCCCATTAAAATCTTATCCCCCGGCAAGAAGTCGAAGGTATGGGATAATTTGACCGCAGTAGGTTACGGGAGTCTCTCTACTTTTAGGCCAAAATGAGCAGGCCTAAAATTTCGAGTCACTGGAGAGCGCGCGCACTCTCACTCTCTCACACACACACAAGAGAATAATCACTTTCCATGATAATACAAATGGCACTTTTAAAGTTCAGTCTCGAGACACAGACTTCTTCGACTTCTCTAACCCTGGCGACGGCTCCCAGTGGAACAAGAGTGTCGTCGTCTCCTGCTGGTTCTGGTGGAAGGAACGGCGAGAGAGTAACAGCAGCACAGCAGCAGCAGCAGCAACGGCGGCTTCAGCAGCGAACGCAGAAGGACCGGCTGACGGCTTTGGGATGTGGGAGGTGCCACAGCGATGGGAGGAGGTGTGGGGACGGTGGACTCTGGAGGGAGGAGGAGGAGGAGGGGGTAGGGGAGGAGGGGGAGGAGGAGGAGGAGGGAGGAGAGATAAAGTGAGAAGGTGGGAGAAGGATTATTTATATTATTTTCTTCTTCTTCTTGGGAGCTGCTTTTGTGCAAGAATATACAAAATAGAGGGATTTATGGGTAATGATTCACGTCCCGAAACTACTTTTCTTCCCGAAACACGAAAAACCGGAAGGAGGTCAGTGTTACTTTTAAAGTTACACCCACTCCATGATTGTGCTTTTCCATATACAGATTCAATTTTTAAATGATAACCGTGGCTTTAGAAATGGAATGTGTAAGTGAAAAAAGGATGATAAGAAGATGCTTTTATGAGTGTGTGTGTGTGTGTGTGTGTGTGAGAGAGAGAGACTGGATTTTGTCTCTGAAAGATCTCAAAATTCAGTGACAGATATATAGACCTATGAAACAGCATTTGACCCTGTGAGCCGAAACTGATTGTCTGTTCTGATGATTATGTACAAAAAAGTTTCTTCTTTCTCTCCCCCGTGGTTCTATTGGTCGTTTGGCAGGAATGCACCAAAAATAGGTGCAGGAAGACCATCAGATCGGTCTAATCGGGAGTCCTCGTACCTCCGTCAGCTCAAGCCTGTGTTTACGCGCAGACTCCAGGCTGATACGACGTCACTCCTTCCTCATTTCCCACTCCCTCACTTTCTCTCTCTCGCTCTCTTTCTTTCATTCCCTCCCTTCTCCTCCCCCCAACCACAATACCATACAGCAATAAAATATACCTGACTGCACACCAACGATAAAATAAGAGCCGAGGCAACAAACAGGTTCATAAGCTTGAGACGAGAGGGCGTGAGTCACTCTCGATCGCACGCGATGGAACGCAATTCTGTGTCGTTGAGCTAAAGAAGAAGAAGAGAGGAAGAAGAAAATGCAGCACGGCGACATGAACTGAAGGAAGCCAACTTTAAAGTTGCATTCTTCTTAGACTATGACGACATGCTCCACCGACACAGCTCGGAATGAACCTCCGCTAGGCCTATCACACACTACTGCTAAGGTGGTTCGATAAGTTAGTGCAGTCAGCCATAAAAGGGAAAACGACGGTTTCCAGTGATCAAGAGCTTGACTAAGACATCAAAACAAACACAAAAACATACAGACAAAAGAAGCACTCACTTTAACAAGTGAAATATCAGTTTTACTGTAGATTAATGGTAAATACTTTCGGAAATATCAGCAGCAACAGCATTAACTAAAAACTTGGTAAATTTGTATCAAAAGTCACTAAGAATAACGCTCGCCTTATTCAGTGACAATGCTGAATGCCATAAATAGCTATGCTTAATTATGTTCTATTCATAGTTTACATGTTTTTTATCATCACTAATCATCCCAAAACAATACATCTCAATATAAAGACTAACACAGAAATTAAATACAAGTACAGAAATTCTGTGTCTTGTCTTTTTAAAATATTTCTTTTAACCTTACCTCCACTGATTCTTTTCGAGGGAGTCGCAAATACGGTGTGCTTTTCCAATATATATTCAAAATGTTTAGTTGAACTTACGGTAACCAATGAAGTTCTTTTGAAATCATATGATACGTAGCGTAGCAGTTCAGTCATTTGAAGTTCAGATTTTTGTGTTTTGGCAGAAAATACGTCGTGACCCATTAAAGCTGATATGAGGGCACTCGTATTCGTGGCCAATAAAATTACGATCCGAAGACAGTACTGAAGGGGTTCTGATAGAAAGATTAACCAAAATAATCTTGATGTGGAATGGGGTTGAATGAAAAAAAAAATGGACATCTATATGCACCACAATAAAATTGTTCATAAACAACACATGTTAAGAGATTATCATGAATACGAATTATCTATATATATATATATATATATATATATATATATATATATATATATATGAATATCTTTTATATATATCCAATATATGATATATATATATATATAATCCAATATATATATATATATATATATATATATATATATATATATATATATATATATATATATATATATATATATATATATATATATATATATATATATATATATATATATATATATATATCATACTGTATATATATTGATGACGGGGCGCTTCTGGATCTTGATTTCTATATATGAATTCAAGATAGCCATTGACAAGTCACTGAGACAGAGAACATTTCAGTGAGACTTTATGTTTTCATCCTGCGTTGTAATTTTAGGGTCGATGTAATACAGGGGCGATATGCCACGTCAAAAGTCATAACTAGCAATGATCTTCTATTGCAACTGCTGAACATAAGGTTACTCACAAATTTTTATCACGACCTTCCCGTTTCTTTTGCGCGACTATGATTCATCGTAACCATATGATTTCAAGCTGAGTACGGTATTGCAGTACTTGTTCTGGTCACTAGGTAGCAGCAACAACAACGAAAAAGACCACTACTTTTGTACTGAAAATAATACACGCCTTCTGACGAACGTTCCTGATGCCCGGACCTCAGACTCAAGGGGACCAAAAGAAGTCTCTCGAAGTCCTTCGCTTATGGATTTATCAAATATTATCTCCTGACGTCAGCGTCTTCCCATTCAATAGTTTTTTTTTTTTTAAGCTTTCCAATCAGTATTGGGTATAGAGTTAACGGATTTCCTTATAACAAGGTTTCAGGGTATCTGAGAACCAGAACTTGCTATCAAGAGTTTCATAGGTACCCAGTTCAGACCTATTTTTCGGGTCTGGGCAAGAGAAGGGCATCAGGATGCCAGTCTAACCTGCCTTTACTCTCACAAACGGTTGTATTTCCACGCGTTTGAATGATCATCGAACCGCGTTACCATAGTTCCAACTTTTTTTACGAGTCGGTTCTCAAAATCTTCCAAAGTGTTGGAATGGAATATAAAATTTAGGCCAAAGGCCAAGCGCTGGGACCTATGAGGTCATTCAGCGCTGAAAGGGAAATTGAGAATAAAAATGTCTGAAAGAGAACCTTGCGGTTTCACTATGGAGAGGGTGGAAAGTAAGATGGAAGATGAAGAAAGAGAATATGAACGAAGGTACAGTAAAACGAATGACAGGCGTTGCAGCTAGGGGCCGAAGGGACGCTGCAAAGAATCTAAAGTAAATCCTACAGTGCATTGCATGGGGTGCACTAACGGCTGCTACCCTCCTCTTATCTCAAAAGGCAATTTTCCAAAAAAAGAAAAAAATCTAGAATGTATTGAAAGAGAAAAGTTCTGTTTCAGAATGACCCTTTCCAAGGTCGCGACTCAGACAAATGCCAAATGAGAGTACTCTCGGGGTCATCTTGATATCCAGGACCCACTTTTACTGGCTGTTTCCGGCTCGCTTTTACGAATGAGCCCTTCCACTGACAAAAGCGTTCGTTCGTGCTCTAAATATTCTTTCGAAGCATTATACTTTTCGTTGCAATTCAAGGACAAAGACTGCCATAATATCTCTATTTTTTTCGATGCTTTGGAGAGCAAATACCGATCTATTTCTGTTCTACGATTTCCTATATAGTTAGTTCATTCGAGGATTGATGTTTCAGGCGATGTTAGAAAGTTGTACAATAATTTACTGTCATTTACTTTTTATGTATATTCAGGCAGATAGATAGATAGATAGACAGATATATAGATATTTTATTGACCACGGTATTTATAACCTCACAATACTGCAACATCTTATTCTCTGTCCACCACTGACTTAGCTTCTCCGAAATCCATATCAGGTTTGTCAAGAAATATTTATTTGCTTGTTCACTTTCCTTTCTTTCTTTGTTACTTTCCAATATTCAAATCTAATCTTTATTTTTTCCACGAGGGCGTTCTACTATACGGAAGAAAATACACCCAGACCACCAACAGGTCTTAGAAGGAGAAAAAAAGGGAAATAAGCCACATTCTTAAATTCAAGTCACAAGCCCAACCAACTGATTCGTCAATGAGCTTATTGCGCAAGTTGCAGAGATTCATGCATCATCAATGCATGGCTCATCTGATGAATATGAATCACTTACGTACAATGGTGAGACTGGAGGGTTCTTACATTGTTACTTGTGCAAAAATTTCGACTTCACAAAACTTTCTCTGCTCTGAATAAATTTCACGTAACCTGACATGTCTATTTTCCTCCCTTTTGGTAATATCCTAAATTTCCCAAACCTCTTACTAGAAATCACTATAATTTTTTGTCTTAAAGATAAAAAAGTGTGTCTATTTTTGTCATGTATTTTAGTTGATTTTTTTTTTTTTTTTTTTTTGTATTCAGAAATTCAGTTTTCCTGCTGTGCTATCTTGGACAACCTTGCATACTTTTTGGATCATTTCTCTTCTCTCTCTCTCTCTCTCTCTTCTCTCTCTCTCTCTCTCTCTCTCTCTCTCTCTCTCATGCACATACACATATATATACAAAGGCGCGCGCACACACATACATGCATACATACATACACATATAATATTATGCAGAGAGAGAGAGAGAGAGAGAGAGAGAGAGAGAGAGAGAGAGAGAGAGAGAGAGAGAGAGAGAGTACCAAAAAAATGTTTCTATTTTGTATAACAAAAATTTAACATTTAAAATTGCCAAACAAACACATTTTAACACCCCTTTTTACAAATGATAAACATGCGGAGGTAAACAAAAGTCATTAGTGCTGAATGATTCAGTTTTTACATAAAACTGGCGTTGCAACTACCAAGGTCATTGACGTCGAATATAAGAGGGGAAATTTACATAAACAAGGAAATAAAAGAAAATAAATGAATAAAAAACTCTTGATATTTTATTAGTAGAGATTGGGATCTCTATGACGTCACATGAGCAACTGATGAAATATAATTTAGAACCAATCTTAACAAGAAACCCATAAAATCCCAAGGGATCTTGATATTCACGATACAGCTTTACTTAAAGTGTATCTTTCATGTCTTATTCATATGACATGATAATCTCCTTAGGAAGTTGATGTCTTCGCCAACTGCCTAACAATGGCGAGAGCTGTTTCGAAACCTCCGGTATACACTTGTTTATCAACGAATCTGATGAGTATGTGAAAGACACTGCGAACGCATATAATGGAATATAATGAACAAACAACGTGTTTTCGGGCCAAGGTCATTTTACAATGTCTTCACGATATATGATATCCATAAAAGATTTCGAAAGGATAATTTTATTCAGCCGACGCCGACAGGCGAAAATACTGAAATAATATGTAGACTAAAGTAAGTATACAAAGATCCTACTTGATACGAGAAAATGTTGCCTATTTAACGATATATATATATATATATATATATATATATATATATATATATATATATATATTGTATAACTGAATCACGAATATATGGAACGTGATGAATATATATAGAGAGACAGAATCCACGAAGGAAAGGGAAACAATGGAGTAATACAATGCCTATCGACTTCTCGTCCTTTACTTAGCTAAGTCAAGGAAAAGAAGTCGAAAGGCCTTGCAGTACTCCATTGTTTATCTTTCCTTCGTGGATTCTGTCTCTCTCTATATATACATAAACATATACGGTATATATATACATATATATATATATATATATATATATATATATATATATATATATATATATATATATATATATATATACTTTGAACAAACGAACAGAGTAACTGGTAAATTCGTTATTTAATATCTTATTATAACATAAGTTTTTAAAAAAATTTGGTATTTATTATTTTATTATTATTATTATTATTATTATTATTATTATTATTATTATTATTATTATTGTTGTTGTTGTTCAGAATATAAACCCTATTCATAAGAAACAAGTCTACAGGGGCTGCTAACTTGAAATTCAAGCTTCCAAAGATTATGGTGTTCATCTGAAAGGATTTGCACTTATAAACATTACAATATCTTTGGTCATACAAGCACGGCGAGCATTATCCGCTAAAATTTCAAATGTGACTTAAAATAAACAGGAAAAAATGACAACATTCTTCCTCAACTAACAATACCACGAACAAAAGCCCCTTACTTACAATTCTCGACCCCAATTTCCTGACGGTCAGCATCACGACATAGAAACAAATAAGACAGCCACAATGCAGAGTTATGTCATTCGCGGACAAGGAAACAAATAAAAGTAGCCCCACTGTTACCACATAAGCATGAGATAAGTCATGGTGTGAGCGGTTGTGAAGTAAATCAAGAGATCCTTGTGAGGAAGGACTTTCTCCGCCATTGTGGTCACTGGCGTTCTGGATGTCTTACTACTGATGTTACATCGTCTACGGCAAGGAATTTAACGCGAATATGTATATATGTGTGTATGCATTCACCAAACAGCCACACAACTTCATTGTGTGTGTGTGTATAAATTATATACAGTATATATATATATATTATATATATATATATATATATATATATATATATAATATATATATATATATATATATATATATATATATATATATATATAAATATATATAATATAATATATATATATATATATTTCGCTGGTATGTTGGGTGCTAGGCGCCTGCCCGGGAAAAACCTCAGGTACGCAGTACTTAGGTTCCAACCTCTTTTATGACTTTTGTGTCCGAATTGCTAATGCCCTGGACTCTCAATCGGAACACCGGGGTTCGGCCTCGTTGTGAGTCACAAATTTATTTCTGTGACACATGTCCCCATGTGTTCATTTCTACACACGCACACACATATCTGTATTCATACCACTCATGTCAGGATGGTTTATATTCCAAATCCTTTAATTTCCAAGGTACTACAAACTTGCGAAGACATATTTATAGTCTTCTTCAGATACCGAATACCGAGTGCATCAGTACCTGATGAAGAAGACTGTATGTACTTTATAAATTAAAGAATCTAAACCATCCTGTTTTATTGAAGCCTAACACAAGTAGTATGTATTTATGTATGTTTGTATAAATCTAGAGCACACTGAACACTTACACAAGCACAAGCAAGCGTACATACTTTCACGTACAAGGTTAAAACTTCAATTTGATGATTTTTCCTACACTTACACGGTCCATGAATCTTTTAAAATCGGAAGGACCACGCCCGTATACGTGTATGATTTCGCCTATAAAACAGTACTGTTGTACCTTTTGCCTATATAACATTAGTAACTTCAAGAGTGATGTCTTTTATCATTTACCGTTTTTAAAACCATTTATTTTTAAAATTAGAGTTGTGACAGAGTCTATTGTGTCTTTAGGAAGAGTTGACCCCTTGGAATTAGGGGGTAGTTAGGAGCTGGGCCAATAAATATGTCCGTTCTCATGGCTAATCAGTCTCTTGATATTCCAGGCTCCCCTTATTCCAAAAATATGATCTTCAGAGATCACAGGATTTTAAAGATAAAATATTATTGAAAAATTACAAGAGATAAAAGTCCTCACTTTCACTCAATCCTGTTTTCTTCTTTACTATGCATAAAAAACGCTGTCACTTAAAAAAAATTATATTTTTAACATATGATATTAATTCTAAAAATGGCTCCGTAGCTCTGTGCATTAGATATCTGACTGCTATAAACACACACATGAAAAACCACTTCAATTCTTAGACTGAAAGTAATTTTTCACGTTATATTCTGTCCATTGCCTCAACTAGTTATCAACAGCATATCAAAATCAAAAGAGTAATTAATATGATACAAAATGATCCTTATCCATATGATTTGGGATACATACTGGCACCTGCCTTTTTCAAACCTACAAATGCCGATAACCAAAAGTAGTGGCTCGTCTGAAGTATTGATTTGACAGCTGTTTCAATATAAATCCTTAAATCTTTAAACCCTGGCCCAAACCCTGAATTAGGCGACCTACAATAAAGGGAAATACCGCAGTTTAACCTAATTGATAATGATGTGAAAAGATAACTGTCTAAAGCTATAAAATAAAAACTAAAACATAATGTTCGATTCTTTACAGTCTTTTTGTCACATAAGAAATAATAACCTTGAGTGTGGTTCTACCAGATTCTTAACCTCTCCAGCTGCTCAGAATTCGGTAAAATTAAGTTTCACAGAAACAAACGCAGAGAGAGAGAGAGAGAGAGAGAGAGAGAGAGAGAGAGAGAGAGAGAGAGAGAGAAGAGAGAGAGAGAGAGAGAGAAACCAATTACTTCAGCCCTATAACCTTGTTGACTCACATTCTCGGTAACACCAATTACTCATTGAGACACCCCCCCCCCAACCCTTGTTTGTCATCCAACTCTTAATAAAGCCAATAGTTCGGTAACACGAGAGACCTAGACGAAGCAACTGATGCATTTTCTTTAAGAGTTCCTCCTATACACGTCAGAGTCAACGTTCTCGTACACCAGTGGTTTTTAACCAGGGGTGCGAGGATGCCTATGAATAATTAAAGCAAATTATATTTGGTGCTACTATAGTTTGATATCTACCATCCATTTTCTACATTTGACCCCTCAGGGGCTAGTACTAAACGCAGCGAAACAGTGTAGGTGAGTCACTGTTTCGTCGTGTTCAGTACTATCCGGGGGGGGGGGTCAAATTGTATATAGTTTGAAGAAGTAATTGCCATAGGCCTTAATTGGGTTGTTTGGTAGACAACATCCTAATTCTTGGTAGGTCGGGAATAGCTCGGTAGATATCATACTATAGTAGCACCATATATTTTTATATAAGCATGTTATTTTTTTCTGCAAAAAGAACAAAAAATAATAATAATAATAATTATTATTATTAGTATTATTATTATTGCTACAGCAGTACTCTGAGATATAGATAAACCTACACCTAATTTCCTAACGAAGTGACAACGTTGCAACAGACTCGAGTACAGGATACACTTATTTTTTTTTATTTAAGGAATTCAGAGGTGCGAGAACAGACTGCTGATTAGAAAGGAGTGCATATACTCTGAAAAAGGTTAAGAACCACTGCCGTACACGGTCACGTCTGATACCTGATTCCGACGACGCGGTGTGGTTTCATAACATCTCAGGCGATAATGTTACTTACTACTTTCAAGGATGTTGTTCGCGGATGGCCAACTCCACAGTTTTACTTACCTGAAAGAGGAAAATTTTAGAAAGTTAGTTCTTTGTATTTAGTCATATATGGGAATAAATTCAAGAAGAACGATATAATACTTATGTATTTATTTACCATTTTACAAAGAACAATAAACGGAAATACTAGCATATCTATTTCCACTGAGGAATAAAATAACGGGAAACAAATTATAAATCTATATGGAAACTATGCACCTGCTGAATAAATCTCATATATAAATATATTCAGTTGGTTGGGCCACTTAAAAGTTTTATGCTAACTTGCAAGCCGCCCATTTTTTTAAGATGTTGCCAATGCGTTGAGACTTGCGGCAACAACTGCACAGAGATTACACATCTCTTAACAAACTTAGACAAAAATTAAAAAACGAGAATGGTTATACTTCGCAAGGGTAAATGTTTATTAAGTATGGGATACGGCAGAAAGTGGATGGGAAGGAAGGTAGGGTATTGAAGGATAAAAAAAAAATACTCTGAAAATCAAGTCCAGGAGGGGGACAAAAAAGGGGCAGACCCAACTGAACTTTATTGTTGCACTGTAAACTTTGATCATCTGATGGTTTTAACTCTTCTTTTGACCATGGTAATTCTTCTCTTGTATTTTTTTTGATTTTCTTACCTTTTGATTAGTAAGATATACTAGATTTCATAGGCATATTTTTTTCAAGTACTTTATTTTACTTTATTTAAATTTATCTGACAAAACTTTTACAGCTGCATTAAATCTATATTTTTTTACGTGGTTATAATAAAATTATGATTGTGGTTTGTCTGATATTACAAACTGTGCCATTCTTCTCTACCATGGATTGTCAGAAGTTTCATTTATACCAATATTTCAAATGATAATTCCTCCAAAATTCTGCCTATTTTATACTGTTCTTTAATGCTTTCTGTTATTGCTGCAAAAACATTTTTTTTTCTTCTACATCTCCCTTTTGATTTTTTTCGTAAATGTGAATCTGAAGCAGGTTCCAATTTTATAAATGGGGAGCTTTCTGAAAAATGGTTTATGTATGAGTTTCGTTTCCTCCCTTTAACAATTTTCAATCGGTTCTACCAGTGAAGGGTTACCCTTGCACATTCACCATATCCCAAACCTTACCCTTCGTATCGGTCAAGACACCGGGCAACTGCTATCGCCCAGCGCCTCTTTAAGAGATGAACACGCAGAGTGCGCTACAAACACAAATCCTTCATGCTGTAATGATTTTCTAACTGCACTCAATCTGCTTACGTCAATCCTATTCAATACTCTCTCTCTCTCTCTCTCTCTCTCTCTCTCTCTCTCTCTCTCTCTCTCTCTCTCTCTCTCTCTATCTATATATATATATATATATATATATATATATATAAATATATATGAACATAAATATTACATACATACATACATACATATATATATATATATATATATATATATATATATATATATATATATATATAATATACTAAAACGATAAGCCTAGTGTCTGAGACACTCATCTTACCTAGAGGAGGGACCAGAACTTGAATGCTCATTATGGGTGGAATGGTATGGGTATTTTATGTTGAAACTTATTATATCTAAGTATTTTCAACTATGGATTGTAGACCTAGTAGTTAAGTTGAAATATGTGGGTTGCAAGCAAGGCATGATGTGCATGGAGGCTAGCAACCTCATGCCATACTACTTGCAAATATAGTATCACTACCCTAAAAATATTCACTTCCTGGAACGCTAAAAACTCTACGGGGTTGTTCATCTATAATGAGGAGACACTTTACAAATCAATCCTCATGTCACTTATACATTTAAAGCGTTGCCTATTGGCATCTGTTCTTTTTGCGGTGATTCTATATATTAGTTCCGCGCCTGTTTTTACCTTTTCAACTGGTTTTCTCTACACTTTTAGGGGTTCTGATACTGGCGGTGCATCTGTTTGTTGTCGGCCAAATGGAATTTCCCTTCGCCGTGTTTAGTACTGGCCCGGGGTTACCCATACGTTAACAAGTTATTGCACTTGCCGGACGGGATATGAACCGTTCGAAACAGACGTAGCCGTGCTCTGTCTTGTGAAGATCGCGTATGGAAACCCCTTGTTGGATGGACTTCAGAGGTTAATTACAGGTTAATTACACTCGAGCGCCAAAAATTAAAGGTAAATTCATAATTAGCAACCAAAAAACTGTAGAAAAAGTTAAGTTAGAAGGCAGTCGCCGCCGCGGAGCTACTATATAGTTCTACCCTTTTTGCATCCTCTTTCGGTATATAACAAAGAAATAAAGCACAACAATTAATTTAAATGACTAACATGTACTGCGATTTGAATGATTATTCAACGGAGGCGACTTTGGTCAACTTTTTGGGAATATACACACTATGTGCAATACTACGCTAAAGAATATTTTATTTTAAATAAAATACGGTGCGTTTTACATTCTTATACATATATGAGACTTGGGTGCAAATGTCAAAACGCACTTTTGTTTTCAACATTAATGGATAAACATTCCAAAAGTGCTACGGACTCATAAAACGAACAGTCCATTTAAAAAGATGGCCCAATCTGTAAATACAGAACTAATACTTAAAATTACCAATACAACTTAAAAACACATTAACTAGTCAAATAAATCACGTGGAATTTTTAAAACATTACATTAGTCTCTGAAACTATGTCCAATGGGACGCACAATATACCATGATGCCAGAAATAGTAATTACTTCAACTAACAGAGTGACAAGGATCTGCAAAACACCAGTTTGCTTTAGGATGGGCTACATTATAAGTACGTTTTCTTTTACCACACTAAAGAAAACGTTAACGTTATGGGTAACGTCATCGTGAGATTGATCATTACCACAAGCACAAATAAATGTATGTATTTAAGGAAAATATTAGAATAAATTGATTACCCTTACCACACAAAGAATTACTGTAATTCTAAAGAAGAGCTCCGCACGGAGATATTGTTTATTAATGAAATTTTTCCGACTGAACAATATACGAAAGGGTGTCGACTAGCCTATATGATCCAGTAAAGGTGAGATAATTTGAGAAATCCACTGTAATAGGCTAATGTGAGAAATTGGCCTTCTTTTGGTTATATTTTAAGCAGAAAAGCTCCATGGCAGGCCTTCTTTAGTACCAGACCCTCGGGGATTAACGTAAAAATCTAAACAAAGGACAGTAAATTTATCCGGTCAGCTTCGCCTGTTCTGCAACATACACACGCTTTTCTACATAGTTCAGTGAAAAAATTCTTTAATAAACAATATCTCCGTGCGGATCTCTTCCTCAGAATTAGCAAAAATTACTTGTGAAAAGTTTATCTCAATGCATATTTTTTTTAAATCTGGCTACACCTAATATGCTAACTTGAGCTGAACCAGGATAGGCTAAGCTATATGTGAGCTGTAGGAGTGATCAGCACCATCACCACCTTAATTTTGCTTAATTTAAAGCTTAGGAGTACCATTTACAACATTTTACAATCCATAAATATTGTACAACATGTCCCAAAGGCAAATAATCTATAAATATACATAGGAGCTGCTACAATACTAAGCTAAATCAGATACCCCGAGAATTACTCAACCACTTTCTCTCTCACGACATCCATTTTCTTTCGCATCCACTAATCGTATACTACATAAAATTAATCTTCATTTATGGGAAAATATTCTCTCCCTTTTCACGCAATAACAAAGATAATCTGCCTTAACTTCAGCAAGACATCATGCTAGTTGTTATTTTAATTAAATTAAATGGAACATTACATAAAACAATTACTTGAGACTTTTAAATCCTACGAAATTAGACTCCTGTAAATCACGAAATTCACTACTAACAGCAGGAATAGCTATTATCAATACTAATCATCATGACTGTAACTTGAGGCTCTAAATATTGGAAATACGATATTCAGTTAACGAAAATTATTTGATATGCATAAGAGATTAAATAACACTACATGGAAAATGAATAAATGAGGCTGATTCTTTCCATTTTTTTGGAACAAGGATATTCCAAAACAAGTTCTCTTGAGTTGGAGAAGGCAAATAAAAACAATGGGCCGAATGAATATTATTTTGACATCAAACAGATGAAAGTGCATACCACCGAATTACAGTTAAATTTTGTGCGAGCTGTATCGCTCTGTGGATATGAATCAGAGCATGACAATAATCCTAAATTCTAAAGGATTTTATTGATGTGGGAATAAAGCTTTACGAGATATTAAATGAAGTCACATTGCAGGATAGAGTGAGAAATGATAACATAAGGGAACATACAGAAGTTACTTTGTAAATAATGACAGGGAAGGGGGGATGGGACATTTCCTACCCAAGGAGTAATATATACTGTATACACACATGTGTGTATATATATATATATATATATATATATATATATATATATATATATATATATATATATATAGTATTATAGTATAAACTTATGATTGATATCTATTCAGTATTGAACGACTTAGCGTCACTGAAAGCATTAACCCATTTTATGGGTCGGTAGAGGTGTGTTATCTACGTAGTGATCTTGCACGCTGTCAAGACCTTTATTTTAGTGACTGATACGTACAATAAGCTGGTGTTGCATAGCAAATATCATGTAAACCACATATAGCAACATTCTCAACTGTATTTTCAGATTTCGTAGTTTTTACCCAAGTAATCCGGTGGAATACAATTTGGAATACAATTTTTTTATGATAAGCAGCGCTCGAGAGGGTGAATGAAATCAGAGACGAGTATTGCTCAGGTTGAGTTTCATTTCTCGTGAAACGAAATGCCAGGTTGGATTAGCTGCAGGAGATAAGGAGGTCACTTTCCTGCAGCTTATCCTTGACTTTTTTCTTTTTTTTTTTAATCTTGCACTTTCGTATCCGATTTCATTTCGTTTCCTGTCAGAAAGGGAAGGAGAGAGAGAGAGAGAGAGAGAGAGAGAGAGAGAATTGTCGTGCATGTGAGAGAGAGAGATGAATGGAGAAAAAAATACTGTGCTTGAGAGGAGGTAGATGACCAAGGAAAAACATTCCGGGAGTAAGCTGTATAAGTATATATATATGTGTATATATATATATATATATATATATATATATATATATATATATATATACACAGCTTACTACACAGCTTACTTTTTCCTTGGTCATCTACCTCCTCTCAAGCACAGTATTTTTTTCTCCATTCATTCTCTCTCTCTCTCTCTCTCTCTCTCCTTCCTTTCTGACTTGAAACGAAATGAAATCGGATACGAAAGTGCAAGATTAAAAAAAAAAGAAAAAGTCAAGGATAAGCTGCAGGAAAGTGACCTCCTTATCTCCTGCAGCTAATCCAACCTGGCATTTCGTTTCACGAGAAATGAAACTCAACCTGAGCAATACTCGTCTCTGATTTTATTCATCCTCTCGAGCGCTACTTATCATAAAAAAATTGTATTCCAAATTGTATTCCACCGGATTACTTGGGTAAAAACTCTACGAAATCTGAAAACGCAGTTAAGAATGTTGCTATCGTGGTCATATACTGCAATAACTATCATCAGTCAATAAAAAAAGTCTTTTGCAAGAACGTTGTACCAACCCATAAATGGATGATGACCTAAGTGATGCTGAATAGATATAGTAGTTTTGAACGTTAGTGGATTTGGATGCTTTTAGTAAGTTTGGTCATAAGCCGTTCAACCGTTCTCGAGACATTTTTATAAAAAAGCAAGCACATACAGATATTAAACACAAACACTTTCACAGAGGTCACAATAAACACGGCTGAAGATAAACTCTAAAGATTTCCACAAAAGCCACAATAAAAGCAACGCACCAATGGGTCATCAGACTCGCTTACGACGTCATTGCCCGCAAAGCAGTTACTGCATTTCATCAGGTGTGTAACTGTTTTTCATCAAGTTTTAACGGCTGATTTCTTACCCTTAGGGCCAAACGTTCCACTTAAATTACCTAAATTAGTCCTTAACATGTTTTGCCGCGTGCGCAGTTTTAATTTGAGTTTCGAAACGGGGTCCCACCAGTGGAGCAATCTCAAAGTGTCTTCAAATGGCATTTCGTCTGAATTAATGGAGTCGCGCGCAGACGTTCGGGTAGTTTGAACACTGAAACGCAATTTCTTTAATCCGTAACTTCCGTAGCTTATCAACATCTCTAGTTCGCTAGTAATTTCTTTTGTTATTATACAAGAAGAATTTTCAAGATAACAAACATTTTTCTTACTTTTATGGGTAAGAGGATAATCATAGCAAATTAAAAAAAAGTTAGCGTACAC
>NC_089789.1:7084114-7119114 GCF_040412425.1 Macrobrachium rosenbergii | reverse complement strand
AACTTCTTCCAAGAAGTTTCAAAGGCAACTGAGCAATCGAACCACCACGAGCGTCGAGGTTCCTTCGTTGAGGCTCAACGGCGACTAAGCCTTCATAGAACTAATGCTTTCTTGATGTAGTTTTAACAACGACAAAGTTCTCTAAAAATCATGAGACTAAGGACTACTTTATTGCGGTTCGACAACCATGAGTCTATAGACTGCTTCACCGAGATTCAACGACAATACAACCAACCAACAACCATGAGACTATAGACTGTTTCACGGAGATTCAACAGCAATACAACCAACCAACATTCATGAGACTAAAGACTCCTTCACTTAGACTCAACAACAACACAACACAATCAGCCAACAACAATGAGACTACTCCCCCGGGGTTCAGCAACAACACAACCAACCAACAATCATGAGACTAAAGACTCTTTCAGCGAGGTTCAACAACAATACAACAACCAACCAACAACCATGAGACTATAGAGTGCTTCATTGAGGTTCAACAGCAGTACAACCCATCAAAAACTATGAGATTCAAGGCTCCTTCACTGAGGTACAACAGCAATACAACCAACCAACAGCCAAGAGACTAAAGACTCCTTCGCTGAGGTTCAACAACACAACCGACCAACAACCATACGACTTAAGACTCCTTCACTGAGGTTCAACAACACAACCAACCAACAACCAAGAGACTAAAGTCTCCTTCACTGAGAGACAGAACCCTCTATAACTTCCAAGATACTCAGAACTTCCCGCCAGCAGGCAAGTTAGTCGTATCAGACCTTCTGGCTTCTTGCAACCCCACCCTGGAACCTCAATGGGGGTTAAATCTCGCACAACCGCAAACCAGCGGCTAATAACTGGGGTTGGGCAGACACGACATGGGGATATAATCACGAAAGGTGAAAGAGAGATGAAAAGGAAAAAAAAAAAAGGTAACTGGAAGGATGGGATCTGCCGGTGGACCGGAGCTGGAAAGGTGCAAGTCAGGATAATAAAAAAATTAAGTCTTATTTTTACCTGCAAGTCAGGATAATCAAAGATAAGTCTTAATTTCTTTCTGTTCTCAAAAGGCTAACGTGATATCCATACATACTATATATATATATATATATATATATATATATATATATATATATATATATATATATATATATACACACATATATATATACATAAATATACATATATATATATATATATATATATATATATATACAGTATATATATATATATATATATATACATATATATATATTTATATATACATATATATATATATATATGAAATTTTATACATCGTGATTTATATACAATATACAAAGTAATATAGAAATTCAGGAGAATTGTAGCGTGAATTTGTATTAAGCGACATTTATCTTCATGATTATATATATATATATTATTATATATATATATGTGTTTCTTTATAATATATTTCGACCTTAGATATGATTACACTATGCACAGTTTATTGCATTTAAATACATATTTTCTTCTATGGAACATTTTACCGATTTGCTCACTTTAAAACAACATTAACGTTTGCAACTTTGAACAATAACAACAACAATAATAATAATAATAATAATAATAATAATAATAATAATAATAATAATAATAATAACAGTTTTGTATACCTAGGCCCAACTGATGTCAGCCCTCGTAACGTGTGACTGACACTTTCTCAAGTCAAGTAAAAGACACCAGGAAGAAGTTGAACGCAAGGATAGAGGAACAATCAACGAAAGTGCAGTTCACGAAAGATTTTTCTTCAGCATTTTCAGCAATAATCACAAAATAAAGATCACCAACAATCAGAAAATAACGAAAGAGTATTTCCCCAACAAGAATCTAAAGGAAGACCCAAGGACACTAAACATAAGTAAGCAGGTTCGATATAATATTGGGAAAAAGAAAAACTGGGTCATTTATGAATGAATGATGATGATATATGTATTAACAACGGAAAATATATTGATTTGGATCTTGCGCGAAAAAAAGGTAATGAACAAATGCATATCTTCAATAAAAAAAATAGACGATAAAAAATCTGGTTATTTGACATTTTAAAAGAATAACTGCAGACGTGAGGTTTAATGTAACATATTTAAATAAAAAAAAAAATTTTTTTTAAAGGTCGTTTACTATCGCTTTCAGTACCAGTATTTAACGCTGTCATGAACAAAATACAGCATTCCCCGCCTTACAATACCTTACGTTTTCTTCTTCACTTAAACAAACACAGATCTACTACGAACGCAGAAACTAAGAGAGAGAGAGAGAGAGAGAGAGAGAGAGAGAGAGAGAGAGAGAGAGAGAGAGAGAGCAGAAACTCTTCCATACAGTTTTAACAGAGTTCCAGAGGCGATGCAAATCCTCAGAGACACCGGCGGGTCTGCTTTCCTCGAGACTCGCTAATGCTCGAGCTTAGGAGGGACAAGTCTCCTCAAGGAGAAATACATCTCTGCTCAAAGAGAGACCTCTCTCTCTCTCTCTCTCTCTCTCTCTCTCTCTCTCTCTCTCTCTCTCTGGACTTCCACAGTTGGTTGGCTCTGCGAAGTAAATTTCAATCACCCTCTAACTGGGGATAAAACTATTTAAAACTTCACTAGACTCTCTCTCTCTCTCTCTCTCTCTCTCTCTCTCTCTCTCTCTCTCTCTCTCTCTTCGTTGAAGAGATAAAACCAAAGGAAGAAGAAAAATGAAAAAAAAAGGATGGAAGGACGGATTTACTTGGGATTAAAAGGATTTTTTCCCTTTTTTTTCGAGGGGTCGGGATGTGTGAGATGGAGAACGGGTTTTCCTCTCCGAAAAACTGGTGACATATTCTCTCCATTTGGGAAGCTTTGTTATCATGTGAATTTTTTCCCCTTTGTCAAAGTGGCTGCTTGGATAAGGAAAAAGAAGAAAGACATTCCTTAACGCCATGAAATTACTTACGCAAAAAAAATTTAAAAAAAAATGAAAGCACTTAAAGACAAGAATGAATTTCGTTAACGCCATGAAATTACTTAAGAAAAAAACAGTGAAAGTACTGGGACCTATGAGGCCATTCAGCGCTGGAGAGGAAATTGACAGTAAGTATGTTTGAAAGGTGTAACCGGAGGAAAACCTCAAAGCAGTTGCACTACGAAATAATTGTTTGGAGAGTGTGGATAGCTAGATCGAAGAAAGATTATATGAATGGAGGTACAGTAAAATGAATGAAAGGGTTTGCAGCTAGGGGCCGACGGGACGCTGCAAAGAACCTTTAGTAATACCTACAGTGCACCCCATGAGGTGCACTGATGGCACTAACCCCCTACGGGAGCTTATACATGACGTAATCCACCCACCAAGGATGTCACTGCTTAGATGTGGCGCAATCGTTCTAAGACTTGGCAAAAGCAGGATTGGACGTTTGTAGAACTGGGGAAAGGCAGGGGGCGGTGGTTAAGGGTAATAAGCATTCAAGGGAGGTAACTTCAGATATAAATTTCTGAACGAAAGAAGAAATTCTCACATCAAAGCATTGAAAATTATTACAGAAAGTGTGAACATTTGAGATAAAAAATGAAAAATGAAACATTCTTTAATCGAAATATTCACTTAACAAACAACAAAAACAAGCACATAATTAGCAATCACTGCAAACGAAAACTTCACGAAAAAAATACAGGTTAATCAACTGATTAAACAATAGGTAGGAAAATGTTTCTTTTTTATAAACCAAACCATGCCCACAGTTACCAGAACTTTTTTGCCGTCATGTTGCAGGATTCTGACTCAAACTTATACTCATACTTTTTGGGATAATTTACTATCTGATGATAATCATCACCATCATTATCATTATCAACGTTTTTTCATTTGGTTTCCTCTCAGTGGGCCACATGTGGCATTTCTGATGACGAATTAAAACAACTTTCCGAAACTTTTTTTTTTCGTGAAACAAGACTTCGAGCGAAATAGTATGGCACGAATACTTTATTTAAAACATTTCCCAAAACTTTTCATCGAAAAACTTCTCACGAAATATTAAGCCGAAACAACACGCATTCACATCAACATCAACTACAATCCGTGTCCCGCCAGGACTACTGTTCATTCAAGTTAGGCCTAAGACTTTACGAAAGAAAGATTAACACAAATTCAAGATGGAATTATAATCATGCCCAAGTTGTTATCACGAGTAATAGGTGTTGTGCTATGAAGAAAAAGCACTTAATAGTCTAAGTTAGAATACAGATGTTGAGAGAGAGAGAGAGAGAGAGAGGAGGGGGCGGACTTTTACTCCGGAATTACCTCGTCGAGGCCTTTCCGTTAAAGGTTAGAATTCAGATGTCAATTGTGCTCGAACACACGCGTGAGAGAGAGAGAGAGAGAGAGAGAGAGAGAGAGAGGGGGCGGATTTTTACTCCGGAATTACCTCGTCGAGGCCTTTCCGTTTAAAGGTTAGAATTCAGATGTCAACTGTGCTCGAACACGTGTGTGTGTGTGTGTTGTGTAAGAGAGAGAGAGAGAGAGAGAGAGAGAGAGAGAGAGAGAGAGAGAGAGAGGGGGTGGATTTTTACTCCGGAATTACCTCGTCGAGGCCTTTCCGTTTAAAGGTTAGAATTCAGATGTCAATTGTGCTCGAACACACGTGAGAGAGAGAGAGAGAGAGAGAGAGAGAGAGAGAGAGAGAGAGAGAGAGAGAAAATATGATGAATGACTTCACTCACTCCGGTGGCGGTGCGAGTTACCTCGACGAGGACTTTGATATTATTTCCCTTTGAATGAGCCTCGATTACCCACGAGATAACATTTGCATGAAAGCATAACAATAATTAGAGGTAATTCAAAATCTTTGCCCTCAAAGAGGCAACACCCCGATTTCAGTAGAAGGCACTGTAGTTTCAGTGACGCATGGTCACTGAGACTTGTGGCAAAAAGACAGATGCGTATGCCCAAAAATCATTGTGTCATTTCCCAGCGATACTTCTTGACAGACCACGTAAAAGACTCCCGATCGTCTCATGATCATAATACCTTAAACTTTTAACGTCTATAATTCCTACAAATGGAAATTTTTCGTATTATTTACCTGAACTTGACGCTACAACACAGAAATATTCTGAGGTTTTCAGTACTTTTTTATTTTCCATTATCGCTGCATCTTTGAAGGACTTTGATTTGGCTTTGGGGTAGACCATTGTCTCGATCGGCTGCCCAGCCTGACATCTCTTAGACCCCTGTAGCGTATACATGTATTGTACCAGTCACCAGTCAAAGAAGGCATCGTGCTTACCCCATACAAAAATGGGAAAAAAGCACGTAAAAGAAGAAGAAGAAGAAGAAGAAGAAGAAGAAGAAGAAGAAGAAGAAGAAGAAGAAGAAGAAGAAGCTGCATCTAAAGGTATTTCCGTCTCGGTTGGCTGATCAAGTCCATAAGTCCACACCTGGCCTCTTATTCACTTCAACACTTTACCGTAACTCACACACCATCATTATGCAAGATCCTTTACTGGCATAAGACAAACTTATTATACACCAGCCATCCGACCAAGAGATCTTTATGAAACGAAGGAAAATATCTATAGAAAGAATGTATTGTGGTCCAATTAGTGTAGTACCTTAAATACAATGTATCTATCGCAAAACAAGGGAAGAGCTGAATGAGAAATGATAGAGATTTTAAATAAAAACTTTGCAGTACTCATCTCAAAGCAAAGGAAGAACTGGATGAGATATGAAGAAGAGTTAATGAGAAATGATCGAGAATTAAAAACAAGAACTCGGCATATCTCAAAATGTAGGAAGAAATGAATATGATCAGAACTTTAGAAATAAACTTCCACACATCTCAAAACAGAGGAAGAGCCCAAACGAGAGCTTTATAAACAAGTAAAAAATGCGCGAGTTTTCTGTACAGCGTATAATGCTGAATGAAACTCTCAGCCACGGCCCATGAAACTCTCAGCCGCGGCCCATGAAACTTTCACCCACGATCATGGCTAAATTTAACCTTAAATAAAATAAAAACTACTGAGGCTAGAGGGCTGCAATTTGGATGTTTTGATGAGTGGAGGGTGGATGATCAACATATCAACTTGCAGCCCTCTAGCCTCAGTAGTTTTTAAGATCTGAGGGTGGACAGGAAAAGCGAGGACGGACAGAGCAATAGCCATCTCTATAATATTTTCTTTTAGAAAACTCAAAAACGAAACCTCTACATATCTCAAACAGAGGAAGAGCCCAACGAGAAACGATGGAGGCCACTTCACCCGAGAGGAAGCGGGGCCCCGGACAAAACGAGAGACGCACCCGATAAATTCCAGCTGACACTCTCATAAACTAGGGTGGGGTGGTTACAGTCTAAGAGTTCTACAGGATATGGGCAATTTCCGCTTGCAGGAACTTAAGAAGGGGAGGGGTGGGAGGTCACAATCATCAATTGCTTGCACTCCCCTGGGGGACAGTTCATTTCTTATTTTTCATTTCAGAACGGAATAGTTCATTTGGAATAATAAAGTAAAAAATGCACCAAAGTTTCTTCGGTGCAATCACGTTTTCTGTATAGCCGCTATAGCGCATAATCAAGGCCACCGAAAACAGATCTATCTTTCGGTGGTCTCGGTGTAATGCTGTATGAGCCACGGCCCATGAAACTTTAACCACGGACCGGTGGTGGCCTATCCTATATCGTTACCAGAAGCACGATTACGGGTAATTTTAACCTTAAATAAAATAAAAACTACAGAGGCTAGAGGGCTACAATCTGGTATGTTTGATGATTGGGGGGGGTGGATGATCAGCATACCAGTTTGCAGCCCTCTAGCCTCAGTAGTTTTTAAGATCTGAGGGCGGACAGAAAAAGCGCGGACAGAATAAAGTGCGGACGGACAGAAAACTAAAATATTAGTCAGAGATGATACCAGTATTCCTGATTCTAAATTTTGATGAAAAGGGAGAAAGTGGTTTTGGCGGTAATGCATACGTAACTATAAATTGAAATATCGGCAAGATCGAGTTTAATTATTACGTTAATGACAGCATCAAAAAGTGAATTATTAAAATGTATAATAATAATAATAATAATAATAATAATAATAATAATAATAATAATAATAATAATAATAGTAATAATAATAATAACTCTTATTACAACATTATTAGTACTGTTGTTCCATATCAACCGGAACTCTTCTAAACGCACTGGTGCACAAGCCACGAGAACTAGTTAAGTAGGCAGAAAACCCTGTAATAACTGCAATACAGAAAGGCTTCTCTATGTGCCATTGCAATGGACACATCTTAACACAGAGAGAACATACTTGGTGAATGGAACCACGTGCGGAGAGGACAGCCTACCACGTATTGATAACAATTCTATATATATATATATATATATATATATATATATATATATATATATATATATATAGATAGTATAACCAATTACACACACACACTTTTTACACACATATATATATATATATTACAACCCAATTATATATATATATATATATATATATATATATATATATATATATGTATATATATATATATAATTTTCAGTAATTTTTACACCGTGGTTTATATACAATCATGAAGCTACAAATGTTGTTTAATATCCAATTCACGCTACTTCGGGATTATCCCCGATGGGAAATTATCGCTGAAGGGGAATTTTATAAGTGATAAATGTATCAGTACCGACGGGTCTCGATCCCTGAACACAATACTTTCCAACAACTCCAGTCGACGGTCAAACCACTGAGCCACCATGAAAAGTATAAGTTAATGCCGAATCTGCCGTACTTATTTACCGGTCGGGAGCGGGAATCCTCCATGATAGCTCATTGGTACGTTTGGAACGGTGTGGTGTGATACATATATATATATATATATATATATATATATATATATATATATATATATATATATATATATATATATATATTTAGAGAGAGAGAGAGAGAGAGAGAGAGAGAGAGAGAGAGAGAGAGAGAGAACCTCTCGCTTGCTGAGGGTAAAGTGGAGATTTTGCGGCTAAGGCAGAAAGGAAAAAGAGAGTTCTGAGAACTGTACAGCGATCGATAGCAACTGAGCACAGTACACAGGCGAAAAATAGGTTCTGATCAAAGGCATTAACCATAACGAAGGCTTTTCACTAAATGCAAACGTAGAACGGTCGGCGATGTCACGCACGTTTAAGTACTCCATAAATTCGGGTTAGTGCCACTCACCCGGTCCTACCGCATGGGATATTCGTGTTTGCATTCGACAAATCTCGTCCGGTATTTTTTGTTTCAAGTTTTTGTCTGCAATAAACTGGCGAACAAAGCTCTGTTCAGTTTTAGCTCCAGGTGCAGGTAAAAGCGGACAATTACACGACGTACTTATAGGGAACTAAGAGCAAATGCAAATACACAAAGTGCATAAAAACGATGCGAACAGATGCATCCACAAAGGGTAAACTCAAGTCGGTGGAATGGCTTCAATTATTATTTTTAATACATGGTGAAACTGTAGAAATAATCTTTCCACCAACATACGAAATCACCGCAAAAACCTGCGCACATTAATTTGAACCATTTTCGACAAGGTTTCGCGGCATTATCCAAAATTTTAGCACATTAACAAAATGCGAGCAAAGACCATTTTCCCCATAAAAAAAGGCCATTCATCAACGAACATCAGTTTCCACGTATTATTATTATTATTATTATTATTATTATTATTATTATTTTCGTGACTTCCTAAAATCAGGAAAGTGAGAGGACTACTAAAACTGAAATAAATCATTGGAACGAAAGTATACAGAAAGGAACTAACGGCTCTATGGTGTCGGGGAATAGTGGTAGGGATTAGGGGTGCCAGGAGGCAGACAACATTGCACGCCATAAGTTAAGCGCACATCAAGCACAGCAATTTTCAATGGAGTAGAAGCAGTAGTAGTAATGATGTTATGGCAGATCCAGAAGTAAAACGAGTCTAAGCTTTATTATGACTATAATTTTTTCTCGATTTTTCTCTCTCCCTAGTGCTTGTTAACAGTAGCTTTGTAACATTTTTTCCTTGTATTAAGAAAATATAAAATATACAATTTGTAATATTTTATATACATCATAATATATTTACATAAAATTAGTAATTACTATTCATATAAACTTGTTTTTAAATGGCAAACATATTGACTTGCGAATACTTTCTGAACAAAAATTTTAAATCCTATTTTATTTACACTGATGAAAGTATTGACCATTCTGCTTTTTATCCATTTACGTGATTGGGGATCAGTACTTAGTATCTTTCCAACCATATCAGGACCACTGCCGTATTTTCATCCTTTTTGGAGTCTGTATTAAAATCAGTGTTCTTTTCTTCAAGTAGGTGGGGGTCAGCCTCTCGACGGAAGCCAAAGAAATAAATACCTGTACGGTACTTGCTACTTGTTACTTCTGGGTCAAGGTTCTTCTCAAACAAGAAATCCTCACGATCAACGAGGCAGTCATAATCTCCAAATAGGATGACTCTAGGGTCATGAATATTGCTCTTCATTAAATCCAACAATATTTCTCTTGATAAAATTATACTGAATTGAAATGAATATAGAATTTAAGACAAAGGCCAAGCACTGGGACCTATGATGAGGTCATTCAGCGCTTAACCGGAATTTGGCAGGAAAAGGTTTGAAAACTGTTTGAAAGGTGCAACAGGAGGAAAACCTCGCAGTTGCACACTGAATCAATTGTTAGGGGAGGGTGGAAAGTAAAAGGGAAGAAAGAGACTATGAAAGGAGGTACAGTCAAAGGAACGAAAAGGGTTGCAGCTAGGGGAAGAAGGCATGTTGCAAAGAACCTTAAGTAATGCCCACAGTGCACCGCATGAGGTGCACTGACGGTACTAGGTCCCCACGGTGTTGATGAAGTTGCAAAATAGTGGATCATCCTCCCGAGTGGTCGCAATTATAAGTGGCATTTTTGCTTTCGATGCTTCCAGAGCTTTTGCCGATTTGAGACATCTTTTCCTCAACTGCTGTTGAAGTTAATTATTCATGGTATTCTATTTATCCGGCTTCATTTCGTAATTCTATCCGTCTTCCTTTACTATTTCTCACTTGGTTTTTGTATTTAAGTTTTCCTTGATTTCTACTCTCCTGGTTTTTAAATTTAATTTTTTGAGCCATACAAATATACTCTATTATCTAAGAGCTTGCTTACGAAGCTGATGGCCATTTTCAATAATAATAATAATAATAATAATAATAATAATAATAATAATAATAATAATAGAAGTAAGAAGAAGAAGAAGAAGAAGAAGAAGCAGAAGAATCGTGAATGAAAAACTAATTAAGAAAATGTTAAGAAATCACAAATACCAAAAGAAAATAAAATAAGAGAACAGAGACATCAATTACACGGCTTCTACAGTATATATTTCTCTCCCTGTCGAGAACCCGAGACAAAATGGTCGAGACACTCGAGGGCAACTAAATAACACAACAGGGATTAGGGAAACTTTCCAAGCTTATAGGACCCACTGGGGCCGGTAATTGTTTTTATTCAAGTGTACAAGCGACGGAAACGATACCGGGATGAAACGGAACGCGAACGTGAATTTTTTTGGTTACCATTTAGCTTCTTCCCCCACCCCCCTTCTTTTTTTTTTGACGGATCCTGTTCCCTTTATTGAAATAGGCTACAATTAGTTGTAGCACATATCTTTCCGTCATGACAGGTTCAAATCATGTCTTATTTACGACGGAGATGAAACACGTGTGAAAATACGATTACTACAAAGATCATACACATATGAAAATAAGCATACACGTATGAAAATAAAATAACTAAATACGATTACTACAAAATCATACACATATGAAAATAAGCATACACGTATGAAAATAAAATAACTAAGATGCAACACGTATGAAAATAATGATGTATCGTAGAACACTCGCTTATACATGCCTACTCCTTAGCAAAAACAAAGTTACCTGCAGCTACCTGCAAGGCAAGAAACTCTCCTTATTTGACGTTTTCCATTTGCACTACTAATGAGAGAAAACTTCATTTCCCGTTTGACAGCCTAGAGCTCGCTCCAACTTGAACGAATGTCAAAACAATAATGCTATTAAGGAATTTACTGATTATCGTGGAATCCGTCAACGGAGTTCCAATGTCGTAGTTCGCTTTTAGTCCGAGGACTTTGGAGAGCTGAGACTACATAGATATTTGGCGGTTAAGTCAAGGTGAAACGCACTATTTCAAACAGCGAACACATCCCCCGCCCCTCCAAAAAAAAAAAAAAAAAAATCCAAGATGAATTTAAGCTCAACCATTCCCATATCTGCCATTCTTGGGAAGGGAAACATTACATTATACAGGAAAGGGAGCTTTGCTTATAAATTCTTACAAACATCCAATCAAATCGCTATTATTTGACAACCACAATCCTAACTCTAAAATTTCGTCTAATGTGAAATTATTTTCTTTGGAACTAAAGAGTGCCTACTTTTAACCTAAAGAGTAGCATCTTCTTCTATTTTTTTTTTTTTTAAGCTTATAGTTTCCAATTTGCCAAACAGGCAGTTGTGAAAATGTGCCACTCCATACACCTGAATTTCCAATAACGCATATCAGGATTTGACATTAGGTGCCTTAACCCAAGTTTTAGAGGCTAGAAATATCTGGTGGACCTTAACTTACCCGTGAATACGAAAGCTATGATACATAATTTTTATGTAACAAGTTAGTACTCATTTGGTGAAGGAAGAAATTATAATATAAATCTCTCTCTCTCTCTCTATCTCTCTCTCTCTCTCTGGTGCGAATGCCAGTGGTATAAGCATTCCTTTTACCCGTCATAACTTATGACGCATCTGATTATGTAAATACGGCTAGGCAATGCTTTTATATTTATATAAAACCAGCACGACACAGCATAAAACATACACGCGCGCACACGTCCAGGACGTGAAGCTAATAACGAGGATTCCAGGGCCATTTGTTCACCGTGGCATTCAGGTCGAATACGACTTGAGAGAGAGAGAGAGAGAGAGAGAGAGAGAGAGAGAGAGAGAGAGAGAGAGCCTGACACGAATCATTATAATTCTCAGACCATCTGAGCGGCACCACGTTTACATAAATGTCATTTATACTCTTATTAAATATCAAAATGGAACAAACCTCAGTTCGGTTGAAGTGAGTGACATTCCACTCCTGACTTTGAGGAAATACTGGAATTGCTACAGTCACTTTTTAGTTTTCTGTAAAAGAAAACTGTTGTGCCGGCTTTGTCTGTCCGTCCGCACTTTATTCTGTCCGCAATTTTTCTGTCCGCCCTCAGATCTTAAAAACTACTGACGCTACAGGGCTGCAAATTGGTATGTTGATCACCCACCCTCCAATCGTCAAACCTACCAAATTGCAGCCATCTAGCCTCGGTAGCTTTTATTTTATTTACGGTTAAATTTATCCATAATCGTGCTTTTGGCAACGATATAGGATAGGCTACTATCGGAGCGTGGTTAAAGTTTCATGGGCCGCGTCTCATACAGCATTATACCGCGACCACCGAAAGATAGATCTATTTTCGGTGGCCTTGATTATACGCTGTAGCGGCTGTACAGAAAACTCGATTGTGCCGAAGAAACCTGGAGCATTTTCTAATTGTTTTTTTTTTTTTTATTTAAAGTCTAATGGCCATTGGGACTCCCAACCTTATGTCCCTGTCCAGCCCAGGCTCGAAGAAAAGAACTGCAAAAATATGAGAAGCAGGCTTAACTCCTTTTTGGGGACATTTCGAAAAGAAATTCGAAGTACATAAACTTTCGGGTTTATACTCAACTGCAGCTTTCTCTTCAATGTTGCGAGTTTTCTAACAATTCGCTTTTGGGGATGGGGTTGCTAGCCCCATGCCCATGCCCTCACATCCCGAGGTCATGGCAGCAAATGGCAAAGGTGTCTGGCACTAATCGGTGGTCACCCACCTCAGTAATGAACAGTCCAAATGTTGTAACTATATATATATATATATATATATATATATATATATATATATATATATATATATATATATATATATATATATATATATATATATATATATATACACACACACACACACTCTGATAATTCGTTTTTGGGATGGGTTGCTAGCCCAACGCCCATGCACGCACACACACACACGTGTACTGTATGTATATATATATATATATATATATATATATATATATATATATATATATATATATATATATATATATATACATACATACACACACACACACACACACTGACAATTCGTTTTTTGAGATGGGGTTGCTAGCCCAATGCCCATGTACGCACACACACACGTGTACTGTACACACACACACACACACACACACACACACATACACATATATATATATATATATATATATATATATATATATATATATATATATATATATATATATACATACAAACAAACACACACACACACACACACACACTCTGACAATTCGTTTTTGGGATGGGGTTGCTAGCCCAATGCCCATGCACGCACACACACACGTGTATATATATATATATATATATATATATATATATATATATATATATATATATATATATATATAATACACCCTTCGTACAATACTCATTATGTTAAATTCGAGCTGATTATTATGCACCAATAAACGTTCATCTTCAAAGCCTCCGATTTTTTTCGAGAAATGACCTTTCAGGCTATTTCAGACTGACTGATGAGCATCGATTGGTTGTATCTTGAAAGCCTTCACCGCCTGAATATGGACTCAACTGATTTACTTATTATTTTAATTGTTCGTTTCGTGGATCATGTGAAAGCTTCCGTTTGTTGCATAACCCGAACCTTCTCTGAAAAATAACATGTGATTATTCTATTAGTTTTAAAACGTGTCGTCCACGTTTGTACAGCTCTCTACTCATCGTCTAAATATGAATTCAACTGATTTCTTTATCAGTCTTTCTATCTGTCTTGTGGATAATGCCGAGGAGTCCATTTACTGCATAAACTGAAAAGTCACTGAGAAATATCATTGCTATTCTGTTAGTTTTAAAACACAATCAGTTCTACTTATCCATGTTTTATACAATGATCTACATTAATCATTCTTAAGTGTGTTCACTCTTATAAAGAAAGCTCAAGAAAGTAATAAATTGTCTAAATAACGCTGCACAATTCGTGAATTCGCAAAGAGACCCACTGAAACAAGAGGCTTTAGGAAAAAAAAAACAATAAAACATTTCCATTATTCGACGCTTAAATGTGTTCATGTTCACTGAGAAGCTCACTGAAGTGATAAAATACCAAATTAAGCTACACAATTCGGGAATTGGTGAAGGGGCCCACTGAATAGGGAGGCTTTCAAAAAGTAAAAAGAAAATTTTCGTGGAAAACATTTCCATTTTTCAACGCTTAAATGTGTTAATTTTCACAATGAGAACTCAAGCAAGTAATAAATGTTTGAATTACCTTCTTTATTCGCAACTGAATGAAGGGGTTTTAGGAAAAAACAAACGGTCATGAAAACATTCACCGTGAAATCCTCCCCAAAGGTCAGTTCAGTCAACACAACGAATTCGGAAATCGAGCTCAGAGAAACCATGGCCTTTTTCGTTACTGTCACAATACCAATCACAGGAGACGGCATCACGCTCAAAGACCTCAGTTAAGGCGTCAATCATTCACAACTCTTCCAAGAACAAGTTATATTATAAATAATATTTTTCGTTCCCCGGATCTTTTAACCCGGTTTGTGTCCACCTTTGAGGCGTGTTTAGTGCAAGCCCGTTGGGGATTACCGTAAACATAAACAAAAGACTGTGAATATCATAAAGATAACGAATCCAGGTAAATAAATCACAGAAAAAAATTCACAATAATCTATCGTAGATAGTGACCCCCAAGGTTTTTAACCCGGTATGAATCGACCTTTAGGGCGTTTAGTACAAGCCCGATGGGGTTTTTTTGTTTTAACCCGGTATGCGTTGCCTTTGCGGCGTGTTTAGTGCAAGGCCGTAGGGGATGACCGTAAAAACATAAACAAAACACCGTGAATATCAAAAAGATAACGGCCTTAAAGATACATTAGTCCTAGACAACGACCCCCCACTAGGAAAGATCCCGTTCCATCTCGACCTTTCTCGTTACAGGACGGTCATCATTATATAGCTTTATAACACATCTATCAGTTTCCTGAGATGAATTTCAAAATGACAATCGCAGCAGCAGCATTCAAGACGAACGACTGCTATTTTATTTATATGGAAAGATCATTTTGCATACGATGTATCGACTCGCTACAAGGATTGATTCAGGAATACGATGGCAAGATCAATGTCATAATGGAGGCAAGAGCGTTCTTAGGCCTACGGAACCGGCCTAGCGTTTTAAGGGACCTACACTTAGGCACTACGGTAAAATGTCACATTCCTCTATTCTTCATATTAAGGTTATTTTTATCATTTTACATATAAACATATTTTTTTTTACAGAACAGAGAAACTGGTCTTGTTACTACTCAGTTCTTATTAATGTAGTCCTTATTAGGTATTCACGTGGCGTGTGTTACGTAACAAAGATGTACTGTCATCCGGAATCGCGAAACGTTCGTCTCTAACTTATGATACTGGTAATCACAAAGGTACGTACTGCAAAACAAAACAAACAAATGAACGAACAAACACACACGTGGAAGCGTTTTAAGATGAATTATGCATCCACCATAGTTACCCCTTCTGACGTAAACAAACGGGCAACGCCGCAGCATCCGAATGATCTCGTTCTCGAAGCAGCACACGTCCGGATCTTCACGAGCAGTTTCCCCACCCATCAACTTCCAGCTAACTGCCATAATGGTTAGCTACGTGGGCAAACTACAGTAATAGCCAAGTTTCAAAAGCAGATGGGCGCTAATGTACAAAGACAAGCGAGAGAGGACGTGGTGTGACGGTAGAGACGTATCAAAACCGACGTTTGACAGTGAAAAAGCGTTTGGAGTCCAGTCCAAATAAGTAGAAAACGGGAAATGAAACTGTACTGCCATATCGAATATACGAGCGTTTTGTGGCCACACAGTCACACTTCCCTTTCAATTCATGTTTACATGGCTAGTTCTAATTGAATTAATTCCAGTACATTTAAAAATGAGTACATTATATAAAGATTCCTTCTATAGTTGAAAGGTAGTGCACACTAGCAGGTTTTAATAAGACACGGCTTGACTGTAAAAAATAAAATAGTCTAGTTTTAGTAACACACCCTTGACTGTAACAGAATGACTGGTCTACTTTTAATAACACAGCGTAACTGTAACAGAAAAACTTGACAGTGAAAGGAAAAACAAAAACGGCCTAAGAGCTACCATTTTAAATTACACAGAAGCAATCAATTTACAACAAAATGCCTCCGTAGTCCTTACAGATATTGGCCCCACCTACCCAATTAACATTTCTATCAACTCAGCAACAATGTTCTAGTACATAAAACGAGGTAATGATGATTGATAGTTAATAAGGATAAGCTTATTTGTAAGTGAGCTCAAAATTTGTGGCTAATTCCAAAAGGGTCCATTTGCAGGGTAATTAATCTGGTTAGATGTGTGTGTGTGTGTGTTTTAAAACACTTCGAAATGCAGACCTATATTCGACAGTAAAGGATACTTTTAGCAGGCGAAAAAATTACTATTAGACAGTAAAAGGTACTTTTAGTAGGCATAAAAGAAAAAAATCCGAAAATTAGATAGTAAAAGGTGCTTTTAGCGGGTAAAAAAAGAAAAAAATCTGAACATTAGACAGTAAAAGGTGCTTTTAGTGAGCAAAATAGAAAAAAATCTAAGAATCTGAACATCAGACAGTAAAAGGTATTTTTAGTGAGCAAAAAAGAAAAAAAACTGAACTTTAGACAGTAAAAGGTACTTTTATCTGAAAATTAAGCTGTAAAATGTACTTTTAGTAGGCAAAAAAAAAAAAAAAAAAACATAATTAGAGAGTAAAAGGTACTTTCAAGTACTTGAACCCTGTAAAAATGTCTGAAAGTTTTCAGTGTTCTTTTGAGGCAATTCTAGCGTAAGTCAATCCAGGCAAGAATATAAGTAAGTGGGGTCACCTCGCCAATTCTAACTCAACATGAAATGACGTGATTGACACAACTATTATATAAGGAACGTCTCTTGTCGCATCTTTGTTGTACTTCTGGGTTTCTGATGAAGTGCTCCAGCAGCATACTGTTTCTTGTTGCATCTTATGCGTTGTGCGCCTGGCTTTCTGAGGAAATGCTCTAGCGACATATTGTTCCTTGTCGCATCCTCTTTGTTTAGCTCCTGACTTTCTGGGGAAATGGTCCCGCAATATATGGTTCCTTGTCGCATCTTTGTTGTGCTCTTGGTTCTCTGAGGAAATGCTTCGGCAAAATATTGTTATAAATATTTGTTGTGCTCTTGGTTCTCTGAGGAAATGCTCCGGCAACATATTGTTATAAATCTTTGTTGTGCTCTTGGTTCTCTGAGGAAATGCTCCGGAAACATATTGTTATAAATCTTTGTTGTGCTCCTGGTTCTCTGAGGATATGCTCCGGCAACATATTGTTATAAATCTTTGTTGTGCTCTTGGTTCTCTGAGGAAATGCTCCGGAAACATATTGTTATAAATCTTTGTTGTGCTCTTGGTTCTCTGAGGAAATGCTCCGGAAACATATTGTTATAAATCTTTGTTGTGCTCCTGGTTCTCTGAGGATATGCTCCGGCAACATAATGTTATAAATCTTTGTTGTGCTCCTGGTTCTCTGAGGATATGCTCCGGCAACATATTGTTATAAATCTTTGTTGTGCCCTTCGTTCTCTGAGGAAATATGCTTCCTGAGGAAATGCAACATATTGTTATAAATCTTTGTTGTGCCCTTGGTTCTCTGAGGATATGCTCCGGAAACATATTGTTATAAATCTTTGTTGTGCTCTTGGTTCTCTGAGGAAATGCTCCGGCAATATATTGTTATAAATCTTTGTTGTGCCCTTGGTTCTCTGAGGAAATGCTCCGGCAACATATTGTTATAAATCTTTGTTGTGCTCTTGGTTCTCTGAGGAAATGCTCCAGAAACATACTGTTATAAATCTTTGTTGTGCTCTTGGTTCTCTGAGGATATGCTCCGGCAACATATTGTTATAAATCTTTGTTGTGCCCTTGGTTCTTTGAGGAAATACTCCAGCAATATATTGTTATAAATCTTTGTTGTGCCCTTGGTTCTCTGAGGAAATGCTCCGGCAACATATTGTTATAAATCTTTGTTGTGCTCTTGGTTCTCTGAGGAAATGCTCCGGCAACATATTGTTATAAATCTTTGTTGTGCTCTTGGTTCTCTGAGGAAATGCTCCAGCAACATATTGTTATAAATCTTTGTTGTGCATCTTTGTTGTGCTCTTGGTTCTCTGAGGAAATGCTCCGGCAACATATTGTTATAAATCTTTGTTGTGCTCTTGGTTCTCTGAGGAAATGCTCCAGCAACATATTGTTCCTTGTCGCATCTTTGTTGTTCTCTTGGTTCTCTGAGGAAATGCTCCATCAACATATTGTTCCTTGTTGCATCTTTGTTGTGCTCTTGGTTCTCTGAGGAAATGCTCCAGCAACATATTGTTATAAATCTTTGTTGTGCTCTTGGTTCTCTGAGGAAATGCTCCAGTTCTCTGCAGTTCTCTGAGGAAATGCTCCAGCAACATACTGTACTGTTCATCTTTGTTGCATCTTTTGTTCTTGTTGCATCTTTGTTGTGCCCTTGGTTCTCTGAGGAAATGGTCCAGCAACATTGCTATAAACATATTGTTCCTTGTCTGAGGAAATGCATCTTTTGTTGCATCTTTGTTGTGCTCTTGGTTCTCTGAGGAAATGCTCCACAACATACATTCCTTGTTGCATTGTTCTCTGAGGAAATTATAAATCTTTGTTGTGCTCTTGGTTCTATTCTGCACCTTTGTTGTGCTCTTGGAAGTGCTCCAGCAACATATATTGTTCCTTGTTGCATCTTTGTTGTTCTCTTGGTTCTCTGAGGAAATGCTCCATCAACATATTGTTCCTTGTTGCATCTTTGTTTTTCTCTTGGTTCTCTGAGGAAATGCTCCAGCAACATATTGTTATAAATCTTTGTTGTGCCCTTGGTTCTCTGAGGAAATGCTCCAGCAACAATGCACCTTTGTTTCTCTTGGTTCTCTGAGGAAGTGTTGCATCTTTTGCATCTTTTGTGCTCTTGGTTCTCTGAGGAAATGCTCCAGCAACATACTATTGCATCTTTGTTGTTGCTTGGTTCTCTGAGGAAATGCTCCAGCAACATACTATTCCTTGTTGCATCTTTGTTGTGCTCTTGGTTCTCCGAGGAAATGCTCCAGCAACATACTATTCCTTGTTGCACCTTTGTTGTGCTCTTGGTTCTCTGAGGAAATGCTCCAGCAACATACTATTCCTTGTTGCATCTTTGTTGTGCTCTTGGTTCTCTGAGGAAGTGCTCCAGCAACATACTATTCCTTGTTGCATCTTTGTTGTGCTCTTGGTTCTCTGAGGAAATGCTCCAGCAACATAAACTATTCTCTTGTTCTCTGAGGAAATGCATCATTTTGTTGTGCTCTTGGTTCTCTGAGGAAGTGCTCCAGCAACATACTATTCCTTGTTGCATCTTTGTTGTGCTCTTGGTTCTCTGAAGAAATGCTCCAGCAACATCCTGCTCCTTATCTAACTTCGTCTCCATTATTCAGCTCTTAATGGCCGTCTGGTCTGGGCATAATAATCCTGACATACCTTTCTCCATTTTAGTAGCATATTTGTATTCAGTTGGGCAAGCGTTGCGACACATGTTTGCGTGTTTGTGCTGGACGAATTGAATACATACATTGAATAATTTTCCTGATGAGGGCCCACACAGAGAACGCTATCGAATGCTGTCTTACACTAATGCGACACCCATAAGCAATGACACGTTTGCTAAACGTGTGTAATGGTCTCTTCATCGTCGATGTTGAGCAACGTGAGGTCTGGTCGATATTTGGATGGGTGAGCTTCACATTCTGAAACAAATTCTCTAAACAGCTGGTCTTGGCGGAGACCGGTAGAGGTTAGTTGTTGGATGGGTGAACATAACAGGAAGTCAATAGACCCACGGTGACCGTGTCCATGGGCTTGAGCCTAGCACCTTCATCATAATAAACAACTTTTTTTTTATGTTTAAAAGGCATTCAAAAGGCCGCAGAATTACATATGAATGACAATAGGTTACAATGAGACCCGATAGTGTGTCATTTCTGAATGAAATCCACTTTGAACATTATAAGAAACATTACGCATTCGACAGAAGCGGACACAGTGATCGATCCTTTTTAAAGACATTCAACAGACCAAAGGAATTAAATGTGAGTAACAATGGGCCACAACAGGGCCCGAGAGTGATTCATTTCTGAATGAATTCAACTTTGAGTATTAGAAGAAACATTACGCATTCGACAACGATAAATCAAGGACCACGGTCAGTCTGTCGACGTCAAAATATTACCACAATAATTCAGGAGCTCCGTAACGGTGGCGGACAAATAAATGCGTTACGTTGGACATCGCGCAGCGCGGACAGCCAATCAGAGAAATGGGCAGCGGTTCCTTCCTTCAATCAATATGCCATGACGTCATACAGTCTCCGTTCCATTTAAGGGTATAAACATCGTTCTTTATCGCTCGCTCCGTAACACCGGAGCTATTCAAGTAAATCATTGCTGAAATGGCTCGAAAGGGGCTTCCAGGGATAAAAACTCGGGGCAATTAAAGAGGGGATGAGGAAATCTCTCTCTCTCTCTCTCTCTCTCTCTCTCTCTCTCTCTCTCTCTCTCTCTGTTTGCGCGCGTGTGTGCGTGTGCACATGAGTGCGTTTATCCCGTATACATACATAGATACACACACTGACCCTTTTGATGTGGACACAAAGACGTATAAAACATGCAAACATTTTCAGATATAGTTATTTTCAAATCGCAATTTTTTTTAATAATGATCATAATGATAATATACTATTTTCATTATTAATAAAGGTGCATCTTCAAACGTTAAAAGTAAAAACAGCCATAGACAGAATATGATTTCCATACGCAAGAAAACTTAAAAGATGTAATATATATATATATATATATATATATATATATATATATATATATATATATATATATATATATATATATATACTGTATATATATACAGTATATACAGTATATATATATATATATATATATATATATATATATATATATATATATATATATATATATATATATATATATATATATATACAGGTAATTATAATGAATGATGATGTCATGAGAGATAGGGTGAATCACATGCTAGGTGAGGCATGACATGCAGCAAGATGTTTGCACAACATTTGGAAGAAAATTCATCTGTCCATAGAAGCCAAGGTGGAAATGTACGACGGGGTTGTTGAGTCAACTCTCCTTTATGGAAGCAAAGTGTGGATGTTGAATGCAAATGAAAGAAAAAAAATGACTGAAACTATTTTCATGAATTATTCTGTGTAGTTTATGTGACAAAAGAACTGATGGGCAGATGAATATGGATATAAGTGGAAACGGTGGAAAGAATGATGTAGGTGAGAAGATAGATCAGAGCATTTTGAGATGACTTGGTCATGTGGAAAGAATGGAAGACTGTTTAATTCCGAGGTGTTACACAAGCAAGGTAAAAAATGGTGAAGAGTGTATAAGGGATGGGTTCGACGTGCTGATGATGAGCCTTCCGTGTTGGTGCATTGAGCGAGATATATAGAATCAGTTAAATAGAAGCATAGAGGCATGACTTTCACGTATCTTTAAACACAGGTTGCTACATATACAGTTAATGAATTATAGAATCAGAAATGGAAAAGCACATAAATCTGTAAAGCTAACAACTGTTCCTAACTGTTTGCAAGCAATGGATTAAACGAGGCAGTTAGGGAAAGATTTATATTTCCGCACTCTCCAACAAAGAATTATCTGGGCTTGTGCAATCACGATCTGTGACGGAGAATATACGAAATTGTTTTGTTCACTTTCAGCACACAGTCATAAGAATGGAGGCAGCTTTTAATTCAACATGTTCAGATTGTTATAACTTATTCCAGTTGGCAATTATTAGAATGTTTTATTTACAAGGCATGCTCATTATGATAAAGTCTTCCTGTGATGAATGAGTTACATTATCACAGTTTAAGCATTCATTTGTGTTCATGCACTTCAGTTGCTAGTTAGTTAGTTATTCTCCTGTTCAATTTGCAAGTATTCATTTCAGCTTGCAATTATGAAAATGTAGTTGTCATATGCAACTGCGGTATTTAGTTTTTGCAGTTGCAACAATGAAAGTTCCACTTCTAATTACCAAATTGCATACAATTGTTTTACATGGAATTTCAATATGCAAATATTCAGCTGCTCGCAACTGTTTCAAACGGAATTTCAATATGCAACTATTCAGTTGCTTGCAACTGCTTCAAATGGAATTACAATGTGCAAATATTAAATTGTTTGCAAATATCAGAGAGGAAATTCAGTTTGCAATTACTAAACTTCGATTTATAAATATGCAGTTGCTCAAAATGATTAAGTTCAGGTTTCAAATATTAGCACAGAGGTTTACTGACAAGGTCAGTCAGTTTCCTGACAGAATCTCTGTTACTGTTTAATTGACTGGAGAGGCCGGGCTCTATTGACAGACGGGCTTTCTGTCAATCACGGGTCGCCAAGTTTCGTGGGAATCGACCAGCGCCTTGTACCCAATGGGGTAGTCCTCTCAAGCAGTTTTTTTTAATTCATTTATCGTACCTTATTTACTTATTTATTTATTACTTATTTATTTATTTATCTATTTATCTATTTACAGTCCCTGAAGACCCATGGACTTATGCATTTGTCAAGGAAATTACCATATTCAGTTATTTATTTATGCATTTATATATTCATTTCCACTACCTGAAGAGCCATGGACAAGTCAAGGAAATGACCACATTCAGTTTCACACACACACACACATATATGTGTGTGTGCATGAAACTGAATGTGGTTATTTTTGACTTATCCATGGCTCTTCAGGTCGTGGAAATAAATATACAGTATAAATGCATAAAAAATAAATAAATATACATGTATATAAATATATTTGTATATACCATGTATAACAATATACATATATACACACACACACACACACACACATATATATATATATATATATATATATATATATATATATATATATATATATATAATGTATATAAGAGAGAGAGAGAGAGAGAAAGGCAAAATATACACGCCATTCAAAAGCGATATTACTCTTACGAAGGAACGCAAAAGTAGACATGGTATTCCCACGCCTAAAAATAGAGCAGTGGAAGCAAGACATGGAATCGACCTATTCAGGAATTGCCTGCTGGACGCAGTACACGCGAGAACGAACGCACGCAAGCAGCGCGTCACTGGTAATTCCGAATTCGATCGAACCTAAACAGCTACCTGCGCCGGCTGCCATATATAAGGTATTAAAAGTCACAAGCACAAAGGCTAGAGTTTAGAGTCTGAAGTTTCTTGCATCCAAGTCTCATTGTACAAATCTGAATTATTTCTTCTTGAAACACTTTTCATAAGTGTTTTGAAAAAATTCAAGAGCATTCGGATGTGACGATGCAAATATGAAAAACCCTTCTAATCTATATGAAGTAAAACTTCTAAGATTTGCTTCTCATTATTTGGTTCAATTGGGGTTATTTTAACTGGAAAAACCAGTAGCCTGTTTATTATTTAGAGAAATGCTAAAAACACTGATCGTATTCTTTATCGTTTATGAAGTAAAATTAAGTAAAATTTTTCTTTCTTCGACGTGATTTATGGGCAAAATCGAAGAAGTCCTCAATTGCTACAACATTTAACTAACTGAAATGTTTTCATTATCATCATTCTTACTGCATGCGTCTGATTTTCGTTAGGTAGATTGATTGATTTATAGATTTTAGGCATACCTGCCAAGCACTGGGGCAACTAAGGCCATACAGCGCTGAAACGGAAATTGACAGTAAAAGTTTGAAAGGTGTAACAGGAGGAAAACCTCGGAGCAGTTGCACTATGAATCAATTGTTAGGAGAGGGTGGACAGTAAGATGGAAGAAGGAGAATATGAACGGAGGTACAGTAAAAGAAATGAAAGCAGTTGCAGCTAGGGGCCGAAGGGACGCTGCGAAGACCCTTAAGTAACGCCTACAATGCACCGCGCGGGGTGCACTAACGGCACTAACCCCCTATGGGCTTCGTTAGGTAGAGCGTTGTTAGTTATATTATTATTCAAAAACTGAGTATTCATTTGTTTTTAAGAACTGAATCATAACAGCTGAATATTCATGAGTTAATATAAAGGAAAACGACGTAATAGCTTTCATGATTGTAATTTAATAGCAAAACTATTTAAACTATTTACTAACCAATTATTATTATATAAAATTTCCAGTAACTATGTGGAATCATGAATCCGAAATTCAGTCAATTTGATCAGTCCCCCATTTTCTTGGCCTTGGAGCTCCAGGACCACTTCTGTGTTCCCAGTTTCCTAATGGGACAACTGTTACACCTAATGATACTGCATTTGACATCGTTCACATTTTTCAGTGCTAAGTGTCTATTTCTAAATGGTCCATTCTGCTTGTTGAGTGACAAAAACACCCATTCTGCCATGAAACAAACTGATGGGGAATATTTTATCTGCATTCCGATTATCTAAGGCTTATGACCCACTTCTTGTCAATATCTAGTAAAAATCAGCTGCTGTGGGGTTAATGAACCAAGAAGGACCCTTATATTGTTATTAGATCATACAAAAAAACTGATACTCTTCATACAGAATGAAAACTGCGCAACGTTTCTTAGCTAAATCTAGCCGAAAGTTCTGTGAAATAATCTAGCCTATTCTCCATTCGTTATAATTAGGGCAGTGAGTCATTAACTTAAGATTGTCTGGTTAACGTATCATCAGAGAAGCCCTTTCGTTAACATTGGCTGTTAATACTAATGCATAAGTCGCTGGTCTAGACCCCCCCCTGACCAGCTTTATGGGAATAAAACAAAGAAAACAAAAGATCAATTCAAAGTTAACCCAACCATTTAGTAGTGAGGGCAGTGAGTCATTTGCGAAAATTTACTAGTTAACGTTGTCACTGAACCTCGTTCCTTCAAAGTAATCCTCAAGAAATCATTAGCCTTTTCATGCCGAAGCCAAAGTCACCGGTCTGGAATCTCCTGACTGGCTTTGTGGTACAATAACAAAGGGATCAAAAATCGATTCAAAACTAACCCAACCATTTAATTAAGGCAGTGAAGAGTCACTGGTTGACGTGAGCACTGAATCACGTCTAATAAGAGTATTCCTTAAGAAACCATTAGCTTTTTCATGCTGAGGTATAATTCACCGTGGGCATAATTCACCGTGAAGACCCTCCTAGAGGGCAAAAACAAGCTAAGAAAACTATAGGCCGATTCAAAACTAAGTCAGCAGTTTAAGATGCGCCCTACACTCTCATGGTTCACAACATTATCCTCCTCCAGAATAAAGCAAAATCTCCGCCCACTCCAAATGATGATTTCACACCCGGGACCAGAGAGGAAGACCGCGCCATCCCCTTGAGCGTGAGAGGAGTCATATAATCCAGTTACAGCCGGTACAGACTGCATTACAAGCTGAAACCCGTCCCCGTGGTCATGCAATAACATTATACCCGGCGTGCATGAGCGTCGTGTGCACGACTTGGGACACGGCTCGGGGGTATGGGGTGGGGTGGGGTAAGTTCTGCACGAAGATGTGCGGTTGGGCGGAGCCAGTTAGACGCCAAATTTGGGTATGAATCGGGCAGGGATGAGGAAGAAGAGATCATGCACTCTCAATTCGGGGCAAACTCGGGCATAACTATTCGCTCAATATTAGAACATTCTCTATTTATCAGGCGCCGGGGTTTCAGAGGAGTGACTGGGCATTGTGATGGCCAATGAAGGCATCCGTGGGTATGATTCGAGGCATTAATCTAACATTTGCTGGTGCCATTAACAGCTTGATACACGACACACATTTATATATATATATATATATATATATATATATATATATATATATATATATATATATATATATATATATAAATTTCTATCATAGAAATAAATCACTCTTATTCTTCATTCATTAGAAATAGATTCGATTATATATATATATATATATATATATATATATATATATAAATATCTTATATATTATATATATATATATGATATATATATATATATATATATATATATATATATATATATATATATATATATATATATATATATATATGTCTGTGTACATGAAATCATGAAACATCAAGCAGACACATGCACTAAAATCTAGAGATAATTTACAAAGGATATGAAACATAATATAATCTCAGAGAGAGAGAGAGAGAGAGAGAGAGAGAGAGAGAGAGAGAGAGAGAGAGAGAGAGAGAGAGAGAGAGAGAGAGAGGTTTCTCAGAAAAAGAAGACGTTCGAGGAAGCCTTCTCATTTAGCGCATATACATAATTGAATACTTTGATTCGGAGAGAATTTTCAAAGCGCCCCCCCCCCACAACTCTCTCCTTCCAAGAAATCTCCCTCATAACATTTTGCTGTAATAACCTGGATTACAACCACCGGTGGCGTAAATCGACCTGCTTTCAAATAAACAATGCAAGTTTACGCAGGCGAGAAGAGGGGGGCTGCAATGCAACTGCAAGATGTTGCATGGCAAGCAATGTCTTGCAACGTTGACCATATGTCACAGAAAGGATTAGGAGGGCAAATTAGCGTCAAGGATTATGCAACTGAGACAAAGATTCTAAGAAGAAGTAAAATTAAGATTTATGATACATGATTCAGAAATCTGTTTCCTAAGAATTATAGGATGAAATCGTGTTGTTAACCCAAGAGATTTACAAATGTATAAAGCCATATAACAATAAAAATCACTGATGACGTCTGAAGTAACTAAATTTGGGTAAAATGAGCAATTACTGAAACAGATTCAGCCGCCAAAAAACCAACCTTAAAAACAAACAACTGTTGAAGCAGAATCAACCAGCCAAAAACCAACTTTAAACGGAAGCAACTGTTTAAACAGAATCAACCTCCCAACAATCAAATTTAAACGCAAGCAACTGTATAATCCACAGCCATCCAAAAACCAACTTCAAACACAAGCAATTATTTGAACATAATCAACTACCCAAAAACCAGCTTTAAAAGCAAGCAATTGCTTAAACACAATTAACCACCCAAAAACCAGCTTTAAACGCAAGCAATTGTTTGAACAAAATCGACCACCAAAAACCTAATTTACGAAAGAAAAAAAAAAGATGAAAAAGAAAGCGTCAATTGCAATGGACCCCAATGAATAAGCGGTTGTTGCCTGTTCCGACTCATTCAACTGGAAAATGACAGGGGAGCATCAGGACCTTACTATGAAAATCAAAGACCAGAAATTTAATTTATCGGTTCATAAAGAAAAGTCAGGCAAAGAACTGCGCGCACACAAGCACTATATATATATATATACATATACATATGTATATACATATATACATGTATAATACATACATACATATATATATATACATAATATATACAAATATATAATACATTATATCTCGCACTTCCACAAAAAGTTATTTCTTAGAGGGAAAACTTCCATAGAAAACCCCAATTAAATTTTTGATTTATATAAGAATAAATAAAGAGCAGCGGTTAGAAACCTAGACATATAAACAGTTTAAATGGAAACTCATGCTGTCGAACATCCCTCCAAAAATAGAGAAGCTCAACAATTACATCCTAAAGGCACATCATGTCCAAGCTATTTCACAGAACAAGAATCATCTCCAAGAAAAGTGCTCAATAATGTTGAACACCAATAATATAAGTGATTCCACACAATGTCGACAGCCAAAACTTTACAAACAATTTCTTACAATGGCAGTCTAGAGAGCATACATGCAACGCCATACAATAACAACAAACAATAATTTCCTTCAATAACAACATGAAAAAGAAAATATGCCAGCACCACGAACCTATACAAACCAGTCCGTATGGCACTAACGATATAATAATATTAAGAGCAATTCAACGTAATTTTTATTATTATTATTATTATTATTATTATTATTCACAATATGAACCCTATTCAAACGGAACAAGCCCAAAGGGGAAACTGACTTGAAATTCACGCTTCCAAACAATATGGTGTTCATTTGAAAGAAGTAACGGAAGGTAATGGGAAAATCAGAAAGAAGAGATCAGTTATTAGAAAAGAAAAATAAATTAAAAAAATTAACAAATAAATAGAGAAAAATGTAAGTAAATTATTAAAACACAAGTAGAATTGCTTTAGGGTAGTCATGCATTGCATACTCTCTTGTTCTTACAAAGCAATCACACTTGATCACCGAAGCTTGGGTAGTCAGGACTTCATATGAATTCCTAATACGATTGAGGCATGAACTGACATTACTCCCTCGATGAATAGGTAATGGGAAACTAAAAATACCCGTAATCAATTACAAAATACCCGTAATCAATTACAAAGAAAAAATTACTGCATAGTTCAGGTGATCAACTTCCAAATTTAGTTACAGCTCACGAGCTCTACCCGAACTTATTATTATTATTATTATTATTATTATTATTATTATTATTATTATTATTTATTATTATTATTATTATTCAAAAGATGAACCCTATTCATCTGAAACAAGCCACAGAGGGGCCACTGACTTGAAATTCAAGCTTCCAAAGAATATGGCGTTCATTCGAAAGAAGCAACAGTGAGTAATGGGAAATATTACAGAAAGAGATTAGTTATAAGAAAGACAGAAAAATCAACAAATAAATAGATAAAAATGTTTAAGAGCGGTATTAAAATACAAGCTGTATTGCATTAGGGTAGTAATGCGCACTGCATCTTCGCTTGACCTTCTGAAGCTCCAATTGCACGACATGCTCCGGAGGGAGGCTGTTCGGACAGAAGGAGAAGTTGCATCTTGCAATTCGGAGCACGCTCCTCGATTAACTCGAGGGACCAGTAACTTCCCCTTTTCTAACCTTGATTTCAGCCACCCAGAGTCAGTTTCTTGTATCAACTGCTAATTCTCAGTAGACTCTCAGACCTGCTGAAGGCTCAGTGGAATGGAGGGCCACGGGAGATGGGACAGGTGGGGCCAATAGACATAAATTTAGGGGACGGGTTCAGACTCGCTAACTGGATTAACGGGAGAGGGATGCTGGTGGTCTCGAGACGTCTGCATAGGCGTGAAAAAGTAAGACTTTACATACAGTACCATTATTTTATACAAAGATATACATGCATATATATATATATATATATATATATATATATATATATATATATATATATATATATATATATATATATATATATATATATATATATATATATATACTTATATGCACACACATAAATATTTGAGCAATGAATTCACAAAACACCTTAAACATTAATCATACATACATACGTAAGTACATAAATATATGAGCAATAAATTCATACAAAACACATCATACACTAATCACATTTCCTGAACATTATCCACTTCGATTAAAATCCAAAATAACCGTTAAACTACAGAAGGAAAAAAAAATATATTATTATTAACATGCAAAAGGGTTTCACATTACAGGAATATATATATATAAACTATATATATATATATATATATATATATATATATATATATATATATATATATATATATATATATATATATATATATATATATATATATATATATATATATTTATTGTCAGTAATATTCAGAAGGATTTTACATTTACGAAAATACTCTAAAACAACTTTTTTTTTTAATCCTGCGAAAAAAACACGTCTCATAATTTCGACTGAAAATAAAGAAAAACCATAATTTCTTCGACTGACAATAAAATGAAAAAAAAAGAAAAAATCACGCTCAATCGATACCTAAAGGTTAAAACGGTTCAAAACAAACGTCAACAATGACGTCACGACATCAATATTCGAGAAACTTGAGAACTGGAGTTGTTGCTGCTCATCTTTTCTTACAGAACGCAAAAGGCAAATCAAGGGTAATAAACTCGTGTGAAATTAAGAAGGTTATCGAGTAGACTCTCAGCTTATCAACATGGACAAGTAAACAAGTAAAAAATGGTCGTATAATCAATGCCGCCAAAAATAGATATATCTTTCGGTGGTCTCGTATAATGCTGTATGAACCGCAGCCCATGGAACTTTAACCACGGCCTGGTGGTGACCTGGCCTATATCGTTGCCAGACGCACGATTATGGCTAACCTTAACCTTAAATAGAATAAAAACTACTGAGGCTAGAGGGCTGCAATTTCGTATGTTTGATGACTGGAGGGTGGATGATCAACATAACAATCTGCAGCCCTCTAGCCTCAGTAGTTTTTAAAGTTTGAGGATGGACAGAAAAAGTGAGGACAGAAACAAAGTGCGGACGGACAGACAGAGCCGGCACTATAGTTTACTTTTCAGAAAATTAAAAATGCGCCGCATTCTGCTGTATGAAACTCTCAGCCGCGGTCCATGAAACTTTCAACCACGACCCGGTGGTGGGCTGTGTTTTTGGCACCTATAGCGGTGCCAGACGCACGATTATGGCTAACTTTAACTTTAAATGAAATAAAACCTACCCAGGCTAGAGGGCTGCAATTTGGCATGTTTGATGATCGCAGGGTGGATGAGCATCATACCAATTTGAAGCCCTCTAGCCTCAGCAGTTTTTAAGATCTGAGGGCGGACAGAAAAAGTGCTGACGGACAGACAAATAGCCATCTCAACAGATTTCTTTTACAGAAAACTAAAAGGAATTTGGTCCAAAAAATCGACAATTCTCAAATGCGGTTTCATAGCTCATATTTTAAAGAAGTTATAAAAGGTTGTATGTGCCGTTTCATTCATGCTTTCAAACAGGGAGGAAGGAGAAATGACTCTTCTCTGTGCCCTCAGCATTCCTTAAACCTCTGGTGATTTAAGGACACTTCAAGTGGCATTCAGACGTCAGCACTGTTCCCGGAAAATAACTGAAACCACAATATACTTAGGTACTTATTTTACTAGCCACTGCTCTACAGATTATATATATATATATATATATATATATATATATATATATATATATATATATATATATATATATATCTATATATATATATGTGTGTGTGTGTGTGTGTGTGTGTCTGTGTGTGTGTACACATTTAAAAATTACTGAGCTTATACTGGGCTCACCTGTGAATGGGTACTGTCGTTATCTGTCAAGATAACACACACACACACACACACACACACGGAGCTCAATATAAGCTCAGTAATTTATTGCTCATCAGCATACATTAGCTGGCAGGATTCTCAAGGACACAGAAAAAGAACGTCACGTCCCTGTGAACACGAACACAACAACGTAACTAAACACGGGGGTAAACTCGCTGCACAACGAAAAGCTGCCCGTTGGGAGTTTTTTTAATATTTCATATGGAATATAATTTCATGGATATTTTCTCCAGTGCACGTTCACATTTCATAATGTTCTTCTAAAAACACTAACAGTCCCAAGAATGGCTTCCTTTCGTGTAAGCTTACACTAACCATCACCAACAACTCTCATTTTTTTCTACAAAAATGTTTAAATGAATAACAATAATTTGGAAGTTCTGATCAGGTTCTAACAACCTCTATTTATTAAAAATAACTCATTATCGCCTTTCCAGAGAATGTATATTACAAAAAAGTTCGTGTGTGACGTTCACAATCATCTACTACAATTTAATCTTCTATAACACTAAAATCCGAGAGGATCTGATCCTACTTGTCCTCCCCCGGGTGACAGTAAGGGACACATGACACAGCCACCAAACCCCCGCAAACCGGTTTGTCCCTCCCGAGTGGGGGCGGGGTAGTAGAGGAACGGGAGGGTAGGGGAGACATCAACCCCCCTCCTGCAAACTTGTTTGTCCGCCCCGGCTGGGGCGGGGTTGGTAGGGGATTGGAAGGGTAGGGGAGACAGCAGACCAGGGTTCCAGCGCGCAGAGCGCCCGCCAACAAGCTCGTTTATACATAATGCTTAAAAGGATAATATTACTAGAAATTCTGACCAATTCTACCAACATCAATCAACAGAACACTCACACACACTTCCACACGTGAACACAAAATATAAACATGTAAACCAAATAGTGAATTTTCTATTATACAAACACCATATATGTAATGTGGGTACGTGTATGACCATTTGTGTCCAAGAAAAAAAATCTTTCGATTACATGAGTCATGAAGCCAGGTCATGTGTTGCAATGGGCCTTATACGAAAGTCCCAAACAAAGACGCTATTTAAATACAGAAGCTGACTATTCACACAAGCAACAGATTATTATCATTATTATTATTTTTATTATTTTTTTTTTTTGGGGTGGGTTATCACAGTCATCCTATTTGACTCGGTGGTTTTTATAGTGTGGGGTTCCGGGTTGCATCCTGCCTCCTTAGGAGCCCATCACTTTTCTCACTATGTGCGCTGTTCCTAGTACCACACTCTTCTGCATAAGTCCTGGAGCTACTTCGGCATCTAGTTTTTCCAGATTCCTTGTTAGGGATCTGGGGATCGTGCCTAGTGTTCCTATGATTATGGGCACAATTTCCACTGGCATATTCCATATCCTTCTTATTTCTATTTTCAGGTCTTGATACTTATCAATTTTTTCTCTTTCTTTCTCATCTACTCTGGTGTCCCATGTTATTACGACATCAATGAGTGATACTTTCTTCTTGATTTTGTCAATCAACGTCACGTCTGGTCTATTGGCACGTTTCACCCAATCTGTTCTGATACCATAGTCCCAGAGGATCTTTGCCTGATCGTTGTCTACCACTCCCTCAGGTTGGTGTTTTTACCACGTATTACTGCAAGCTAGCTGGTGTTTCTTGCACAGGCTTCAGTGGAGGGCTTTTGCTACTGAATCATGCCTCTTTTTGTACTGGTTCTGTGCAAGTGCCGCACATTCGCTTGCTATGTGGTTTATGGTCTTGTCTTTCATACTACACTTCCTACATATGGGTGAGATGTTATTTCCCTCTATTGTTCTTTGGATATATCTGGTTCTTAGGGCCTGATCTTGTGCCGTTGTTAGCATTCCTTCTGTTTCCTTCTTGAGTTCTCCCTCTCTGTAGCCATTGCCATGTTTCACCGCTGGTCAGTTCTTCAGTCTGACTCATGTACTGTCCGTGCATTGGTTTGTTATGCCATTTCCCTGTTGTGTTTTCCATTCTCCTGTCTGTGTACATTTCTGGGTCTTCGTCTACTTTTATTAGTCTTTCTTTCCATATACTCCTTAGCCACTCGTCTCCACTGGTTTTCAGATATTGCCCCAATGCTCCGCTCTCGATGTTTTCAGTCCTCTAGGCTTAGTAGCCCTCTTCCCCCCTTTCCTTTCGTGTTATGTAAAGTCTGTCTGTATTTGCTCTTGGATGTAGTGCTTTGTGTATTGTCATGTGTTTCCTAGTTTTATGGTCTATGCTGGGGAGTTCAGCCTTCGTCTACTCCACTACTCTTGCGCTGCATCTGATTACTGGTACTGCCATTGTGTTTATGGCTTTCGTCATGTTTCCGGCGTTGAGTTTTGACTTGAGTATCGCCTTGATTCTCTGTATATATTCTTCCTGATCGTGTCCTTCATCTCTTGGTGTTTTATATCCTCTCTTTCTATTATTCCCAGCTATTTGTATCCTGTTTCATCTATGTGTTTGATGCTATTCCCGTCTGGTAGCTGTATCCCTTCAGTCCTTGTCACTTTGCCTTTTTGTATGTTGACCAAGGCCCATTTTTCTATTCCAAACTCCATCTTGATGTCCCCAGATACAATTCTTACAGTCTGGATTAAGGTATCTATTTCCTTGACGCTCATACCATACAGCTTGATGTCGTCCATGGTTAATTTTGTTGCCTCCTTTCCTGAGTTGGTAACCAGCATCCATCTTCTGCAGTACTTTTAATTATTATTATTATTATTATTATTATTATTATTATTATTATTATTATTATTATTATTATTATTATTATTATTATTATTATTCAGAAGATGAATCCTATTCATACGGAGGAAGCCCACCAAAGGGACCACTGACTTAAAATTCAAGCTTCCAAAGAATATGATGTTCATATGAAAAAAAGTAACAGAAGGTAAAAGGAAAGAAGTCCAATAAGGTCTTGTAAGAGACCAAATTCGCTTAAAAATAATGAACATCCCGAACTTCCTCTGTATCTGCAGGAAGAGTTTCACCCTTGATCAATATGACATCTTACTCATCGATTCGTATACAATTAAGATACTCGTCAATAGCGGCGGCTATTCAATATTCCCATATTCGGACTTGAGTGGATTTTTTTTTTAAACTGGAATCCACACTTTAATGACAATTAATTTTCAATGTATTATGATTTTTAACCGAAATCCTTACTTTTCTATATTGAATTTCATATTTTCATGAGAATTTATTTTGGAAATGTAATGGAATATAGAGTTTAGGCCAAAGGCCAAGCGCTGGGACCTACCAGGTCATTCAGCGCTGGAAGGAAAAATGAGAGCAGGTAGGTTTGAAAGGTGCAACAGGAGGAAAACCTCGCAGTGCACTAAGAAACAATTGTTAGGAGAGGGTGGACAGTAAGAAGGAAGAAAGAGAATATGAATGGAGGTACAATGAAAGGAACGAAATTTATTTTGGAAATGTAATGTTTTCAAGTTGAAAATGACACATTTACGACCATGTATTGTATTTTGCGTGTGTAATATTTCTTTTTTATTGGAATTCACACTTCCCTAAATTATTTCTTTTGGATGAGTAATTCACACCGTTATGTATGACCATTTAAGTTTGAGTG
>NC_089789.1:7019114-7079114 GCF_040412425.1 Macrobrachium rosenbergii | reverse complement strand
CACTTGGGTCGCGAGGCCTAAAACGCGGTGATATCTCCAGGTGGCGTTGCTTTTTATGCTGAGGAGGCCTATAACGAGGAGGAGGTCGGATGGAGGCGGATTGAAATGGATCCGCTACTCGAGGAACAGGACTGTTATTTTTACTCAGCCGAACCGGTTTGTCCTGTCCTGCCGTCATGACAGGCATGCCTATGCAAATGAGGTTATATTTAGACCAGAAACTCGTAATTCATAGGAGAGAGAGAGAGAGAGAGAGAGAGAGAGAGAGAGAGAGAGAGAGAGAGAGAGAGAGAGCATTAAGAATTAGGCATCAATATTTTCGACTTTTGCACACTTCTGATGTCGTATAATGGTACAGAATATTGCTATCTGTAATCCACCCCCCTTCTTTATATATATACTTATAGCTATCTGCAACGCAACCTTCTCCTATATATACCTATAGCTATCTGCAACCAACCCGTCTCCTATACGTACCTATGGCTATCTGCAACCCACCCGTCTCCCATATATAATCATATACCTAAAGCTATCTGCAACCCACCTGTCTCCTATATATACCTATAGCTATCTGCAACCCACCCGTCTCCTATATATATCTAAAGCAATCTGCAACCCACCTGTCTCCAATATATACCTATATACTGTAGCTACCGAAACGTCAGAGGAAGTGAAGCTATTAGAGCAGAGTATATCTTTACAGACCTCAGGAATCTTAAACACCAGCCGTACGCCGATGAATAAGTATACGGGGCACAGGGGAGATGGCAAGACGCATGTACAGATTATTACTATTATTAATATTAGAGAAGGTCTCATATCATATTGTTATTATTACTGTTATTAATATGATTATTATTATATTTAAAAAACCTCTTTTAAGCATGTAGTTTCGAAAGCGATGGCCGCATCAGCTGTATTCAGTGTATACATAGTTATCAGAAAGAGGGAGAAAACCCTATATAAGTTGAATGCAGCTGATGCAAAATTCACTTTCATTATTATTATTATTATTATTATTATTATTATTATTATTATTATTATTATTATTATTATTATTCAAAACAATAAATCATTCATACTGAACAAGCCGGATGGGCCTGACTTGCTTAACAAGTTTCCAGAGAATAGACAGCCCATATGTAAAAGAGAGAGAGAGAGAGAGAGAGAGAGAGAGAGAGAGAGAGAGAAATTACACACCAATGAATACCAGGCGAATATCACAATGACAGCTCAGAGACCTCGTGATGATGTTTCTTCTTCATTTTAAATCCTCGAAAGGTACCAGAGAGAGAGAGAGAGAGAGAGAGAGAGAGAGAGAGAGAGAGAGAGAGAGAGAGAGAGAGAGAGAGAGAGAGAGAGGATTTAAGCAGCTCAAAGCGACTCAATTACTGGATGGAATGCAAAGGATTTATGACACCTGAAAAACTGGTTCTCCCATTAAGTCATAACGAATCTCAAAATGAGGTGAATGAATGACTATGAGACTCGTAATACATTTTGAGAGAGAGAGAGAGAGAGAATGACTGAGAAAACTACTGACTGAAAAATTTCCACTTTAAGATACCGAATTTCGACGCGTTTCGAAACAGTGATGCCGAATGAGTCATCACGTAATATTAGACTTTAAAACAGGGCATAATTTTTCCCAGTCTTCATGGGCATAATTTACCAGGCAGACATTTTTACATGAAGATGAAAGCTGTAATAGTATTAATTCGATATGACCTATTATTTTTTGACTCTCCTTTTAGGAATTCCTTCCTTATTTAGTTAAATATGGCAAGAAAAGTTGTTGATAATCTCTCAATGCAAACGGTTTCGTTCAGTAAATAAAAATACTCAGGCAATGCTGCTTTCAATTCGTCCTAAATTCTGAAACAATATTAAGCTTCCGTGGGCACTTGTAAACCTAAACAAGCGTATAATCAAGGTATAATGCCGGTGGTGGCCTATCCTATATTGTTGCCAGAAGCACGGTTATGGCTAACTTTAACCTTCAAATAAAAACTACTGAGGCTAGAGGGCTGAAATTTGGTATGTTTGATGATTGGAAGGGGATGATCAACATACCAATTTGCAGCCCTCTAGCCTCAGTTGTTTTCAAGATCTGAAGGCGGACAGAAAAAAGTGCGAACGGACGGACAAAGCAGGAACAACTGTTTTCTTTTCAGAAAACTAAAAGTACTTTACAAAGCTTAATAAATTTTATGAAGAAATAAAAGCTGCATAAACCTCATTAAAAAAAAAAAAATATATATATATATATATATATATATATATATATATATATATATATATATATATATATATATATATATATATATAAACAGTCCAGTAGTAACTTCTTCCGTGAAAAGATTCATGCGCCAACAGGTATGGGAAAACTTAACATCTCCCCTCTCAAAAAAATTGATAACATGCATATTCGACAATGCCAAAAAAGGAATGATTTGGTTTCATAGGTCTGTCTTCTATAGTTATGGGTGGCCCTAAGTTTGAATAATGCATTATTATTTTTTTTTTTTATCACAGTCATCCTATTTGACTGGGTGATTTTTTTTTTAGTGTGGGGTTCCGGTTGCATCCTGTTTCTAACAGCATATATTATTATTATTATTATTATTATTATTATTATTATTATTATTATTATTATTATTATTATTATTATTATTATTCAGTAAATGTGCCATGCTGTCGAACATCTCATTTCCGGAGGTCTTTTATTCCTCACACCGCTAGCCTGTAGAACTTCTTAGTCGACAGTACCAAAAAGGGACGAAATGTATGGAAAGGAATATCACAGCGAGATGGCGCGGGTCTCCAAGACACACGGAATTACTGACAAGGAAGACGCCGAATTAAACCCCCCTTCCAAACAAGGAGACGTTCGCGTCAACTTTCCGAATTCAGGAGGCCATCTTTTGTCGGCACTGTCAGGATCTGCGGCGCTCGAACCAATACCATTTTCCCGTTTCAATCAATGACTGACAAACTTTTCATCGACTGTGTGTAGTCTCGTTTTTTTTTTTTTTTTTTTGTTGTCTAGGAGGAGTTTCATTTTAGCTTTCGATTTTTTTTCCCGTCAGCTAGGAACAGTGGGTAGATTTTATTTTCTCGAAAGAAAAATAAATGTGGTTATAGTTTTTTAATATTTTTTTTTCTCTGGGTGTTACAAGGGTTCAACTGTGTGCGAAGAATGGCATTTTAGCTCTCAGAGATTTCTGTTTAATATGGTTCAACGGAAAAGTCTACTTTCCATTTTGGAACAAACAAGACACTGAAATAATAGTAAAAGCTAAAGGAGACAACACAGTGAATAACTTATTTGAATAAATCAACTTTATTTTGTAACCTGACATATTTACCGCTTGTGCGACTATCAAGTAAGAAAAAAAGTTACCACCAACGGAGACAAAGTAATTAGTCCAAAATTCACCGTTTACACTTAAATGTATAAACTCGATAAAAATTACAAGGGATAAAATGCTTGTCGTGTTCTCATTCAAACCAAGTCCAATAATTTTCTTTTTTTATGTCTTCATAAACCACCTCGCTTCACGAACATCTATCAGGCGAATCCAAGCAACGTGTGTGTGTGTGTTTAGGAGTGCACTGACCTTAGCTAGCTGACAGAAAGGTCACAATACATTTTACTCACGTGTATCGAGACAACTTCCGGAGTCCGGCCCATCATTTATTCATACACTTGACTGAACTGATATTTCGATACAAAGTTCAAGAAGACATTCGTCCCTGTATAGAGTATTAGAATGTTCCCTAAAACTACTGGAGTAAGTCAAAATGAATACTGTATCTTAAAAATTTTAGCGGGGATAAGTACTTGAACACTACCACATCCAGAGCATTTTAGTTCATTTCACGTTTCGTTACATTTACGTGCACCATCTTCCAACTGAAAAAAGCATTATAGAAGTCAGAGCGCTAATTATGAGAATATCAGTGATCCTGATGGCTGCAACGCCACATACTTGATGTCAGTTGGTCAGTGTTATCTAACTATCTTTTGGACAATATATATATACAGTATATACAATATGCATATGTATATATATATATATATATATTATATATATATATATATATATATATATATATATATATATATATATATATATATATATATATATATATTCTGGCATGTCCAAAATCCCCCAGGTCAAACTCTTTTAATAGAACGATTTTCAGATTTGGTACCGTCGAACCATAAAATCTGGAGGACCATGGCCGTAGACTGAATATATTTGAATCCATAAACAACCCTACACACACGATAGCAGACTCCCCCAAAACCTCATGCACTTGATCTTGTAGGTTAGGTTTTGTGCTCGAATTTCTTGCCATTTTCATTAGCAAATAAATTTATTTCCTTAGAGAAGAAGACTTTCTTAACACTTTGGGGGTGATTAGGCAATTCCCACGGAAACTGGGCCAACAAATTCGTCCGTTTCGACAGAGGCCTCCTACAAAACTTGGGGCAAAGCCTTCAACTGATATTTTACGCCGTCTCGTAATCACACTTTGGGGAAGTTTACTTGGTTTAGAAACCCTCCGTCTAGAGAGAGAGAGAGAGAGAGAGAGAGAGAGAGAGAGAGAGAGAGAGAGAGAGAGAGAGAGAGCATCACTGCCAAATTCAAAGATAATCTCTTATTGTTTCTTGCCTTCAGCAACAGAATTCCTTTTCTTTCAATCTCTCCCAATTTCTTTTCTTTCTTTTATGGTATTTCTTCTTCTTCTTCTTCTTCTTCTTCTTCTTCTTCTTCTTCTTCTTCTTCTTCTTCTTCTTCTTCTCTGAACGGTTTACTTATTTATAAATGATTTTAATCAAGGTTTCATTAATTCTGCATTCGATTTCATTTTCTTTCCAAAAAAGGATTCGGAATTTTTCCTCATCTCATATATATATTTTCTCTCCTTCCTCAAAGGGATCCTTTTTCATCCTTATCTTCCTTTCTTCCTTGACAAGGATTAAAATACCTTCCTTTTCTCGTTTTTTTTTTCTTTCTGCCAAAATATCAGTTAAATTTCTCTTCTTGTCTACTTTCCCTGCTTTCCCTAAAGGACTGATTTTCTTCGTCCTCAATATATTTCCTTCTTCTGAAAGGTTCGTCTTCTTTCTTTCTCCTGAACGGTGATCTTTCTTTCAACAACTTCCTTTCCTTCTTCCCGCAGCATTCATCAATTTCCTACGCCCTCTTCGCTTATAGGGCAAAAGGCTTCACAACCCTTTCCAGGCACACAATGGATGAGAGAGAATAATCTGAACACTCCACTACTCCATTCCCTTGATAACTTCAGCTCAGGAATGGATGGGCAGGAGTGGATGCCCGGAATTCCAATTCTTTCGGCGACCGAACTTTAGGGGTGAAAACAAACAACTTCTGAGGTGAAAATTCGAAGGTCGGAGCCCATTGCTAAATGAAGATGTCTTCGGTGGTGAGTTTTCCTTGTCAAGGTTATAGGCATGTGTGTGCGTGTGTGTTGGTTAAATGTGACTGCATGTGTATGTATGTATACACACATAACATGTATTTTGTATATATATATATATATATATATATATATATATATATATATATATATATATATATATATATATGCAGATAGATAGATAGATATACGTATTGAGTATACATGTAACCGCATGCTGTAAGCAAATTAAATTTAATTCATTCAGGTATAAGATGCTTTTAAAAATTCAGTTGCCTCTGAGAGAGAGAGAGAGAGAGAGAGAGAGAGAGAGAGAGAGAGAGAGAGAGAGAGAGAGAGAGAGAGGGGGCTTCACGGACAATTTTAAGCAAAGACTGAACCCTAGTTGATTCTCTAGAGGCAAGTAAATAGCAAAGATCTGTCATCTTTTCCTTTGCATATCGCTGTTACTAAGATTTAATCACAAATTATAAGTAGCTATGCCTCACTGGTGCCCATAACCCAAACAGTGTTGTTTATGTGATACCCATCCTCGCCATAACCTTCTGAAATACTCATGTACCTCTGCCCAGGTCGACTGTTGTAGTTCCAGCTGGAGAAACGCTTTATCAAAATATTATCCAACAAATACAGTAGTTAGGTGTTGAAGAGATAAGTACAAGAGAATGAGGTGTTTTTATTACTTCAACTCAAAAATAAAAAGGAACAGGGGAGGGGGTGTTAGAAATCCAAGAAATAACAGCAATGGGGGGTCAGCACCCCGGAGTAAAAAAAAATATCATCATATATCAAAACAGAACTCAGGAAGACCTCCCAAAAACCGTGATCAACCCATTCCTCTTCTTAGATCTTCTACAAGGTCTTTTGGTCATCGAGCAAACTTTCCTCTGGGAAAAAAAGGTGGAACAGTGGTTGTCTTGTCCCTCACAATGAGCCTAGGAAGTCACTGTACGAGTTGTGTCCTTGGAAAAACGCTGTGAAATGCTATTATTATTAAGCTCCACAACGATGGGACGACCTGCAGAGCGAGCAACATTCATTCATAGAAGACAGTTAATGAAAATCTATAATCCTATAACAGAGATTCCAAAGGAGGGCCATTACTGTACCCAATCAACTTGTCAACAGCCATTCTAAAGTCTTAAGGAGTTTGTATTATAAAAGTGATTTGAAAGGTATTGATCATTACACTTTCACTTGAACACTACTGAACACAAAGAAACTGGCTGCTCTATTTTATGGCACTCAATAAATTAAGGAAATTTATCAACAGTATATGCATATGTATACTATATATTAATATATATAAATATATCTTTTATCATATCCCCACAGTACCCTCTACTGTTTTATTATACACGTATTTTCCTAATTACCAAAAACCACTAAGTAACATAAATGAACAGGCCCTGGTACTCCAAAATTCTTCTCTCTCTCTCTCTCTCTCTCTCTCTCTCTCTCTCTCTCTCTCTCTCTCTCTCTCTCTCTCTCTCTATATATATATATATATATATATATATATATATATATATATATATACATATATATATATAATTTATATATATGTATATATATATATATTTATATATATATATATATATATATATATATATATATATATAATATATATATGTATGTGTGTATAGAAGTATATACATATATTATGCAACGAGTGTGGTTCTTTATTTGTAAGGTCCTGAAACTAATTTTCCTCCTCAATTTAGTGTAATTACACTAGAGGACACTAGGCAGCAAAAACTATGGTCCCCTAGGCAATAGCAGGCTGACAAACCACACAGAATGGCTGAGAAGCTATAATCTGGGTCAGGAAAAAATTGGCGTAATTGTCAAATGGTCGTAAAGGTATGTGGTGGTTCCTCTATCATTTAAGGAATATTTCCCATAGCAAAGGATTATATGGAGAAGTCTGTGAGGAGAGAGAGAGAGAGAGAGAGAGAGAGAGAGAGAGAGAGAGAGAGAGAGAGAGAGAGAGAGAGAGAAAAGGATTCCGGGAAAGACGCATCTCTCCGGTAGTTAAAAGTTGAAAAGAATGTAAATATCTCTGAAAACACAGCACATGAGAGAGAGAGAGAGAGAGAGAGAGAGAGAGAGAGAGAGAGAGAGAGAGCTTATGACTTTCCTCATTGACCAATCAAATAAACGGCTTTGAAGCAACTTTTTGAGAGAGAGAGAGAGAGAGAGAGAGAGAGAGAGAGAGAGAGAGAGAGAGAGAGAGAGAGAGAGCTTATGGCTCTCTTAATAAAGCAATGAAGTAAACGGCTTCGAAGCAAGTTTTTGAGAGAGAGAGAGAGAGAGAGAGAGGAACTCCTGCATTCTAACCCAGTACGAAGGGTATTAATTTGTCTCCTCCTTTCATGATGGCAAGCCCTCGTCCATACACGCTTGGAACTCGTAAACATTGCAATGCGTCACTCTTTTGTCACACCCTTACATCATATGGGTCGAACAATGCCAGCTCAGAGGTCCCTTTTGTCAACTGTTCCTGGCATCCCTTGTTGTGCTCCTTCCTCTCTCTCTCTCTCTCTCTCTCTCTCTCTCTCTCTCTCTCTCTCTCTCCTCCCCTTATGGATAGTCTTACGATATGTATACGCCTTTTACCGATGCTGTCTCACGACAGACAGGTGTGTGCAGTAAACTATAGCAACTCTCTCTCTCTCTCTCTCCTCTCTCTTTCTCTCTGGGTACTCTAAAGGTATGCTTCTTCAGTGATCAGACTGAGGTGTGTCAGTAAACTACAGCAACTCTCGAGATAAAAATCAATCTCTCTCTCTCTCTCTCTCTCTCTCTCTCTCTCTCTCTCACTAGGGAGAAAAAATAACTATTCTGGTAGATACTGTTGCCGAACAAAAACAACTTCCTACGTAGTAAAGTTAGGAGACCTTAATCCGCATATTCCCAGAATTTTTGGGTCCTTGTGTCCACACTGCCTCTCGTCCGTCTCGTGGTCCTCGAGAAAATACAAGAAACTGAGAGAAGACGAAGCGTAAACTAAGATCCCTGGCTTAAGGAAGATCGTTCTCTGTCTTTACATGTAATGTGAGGGAAGCGTACTTTTTTTTCTTCCCTTTTTTTTTAGATTTCTGCAAAAGAAAGCTACTGAGATGGTTATTGTCAAAGAAAGCCCTCAGATGGTTATTTGTCTGTCCAAATTGGTGTTGATCATCCACCTTCAATGTTTCTTCCGCATTTTTACCAGTTCTCAGATCGATTTACTACAATAATTTTCAACTGAGGCTTTACTACTGAGGCTACAGGGCTGCAAATTGGTATGTTGATCATCCACCCTCCAATGTTTCTTCGGCGCATTTTTTACTTGTTTAAGGTTAGTTACAGTTCTCAAAATAGCTACGATTTACTAAACCTACGAATTATAATTTTCAACTTGATGGTGAAGCTTTAAACCCCGAGATTATTTCTAAATGAGGGATTATTTCCAATCCTCAAACTGGTGATATATAACCGTTTGAAAGTATACATGTTTTAAGTCTGTAAAGATAAGCGTTTCCTAAGATACTGGTTTACATAGAGACTGGACCTTACGAAGCAATATTATCTCGTCATTCGATCCAAAACTAAAATGAAAGTCGATACTGACTAACATCAAGAATGAAAATATTCATGGTAGAAAATATAGTCACCAATTGAAACATTTTTCTGCCGAGAAAGATGTCATCATACCTGTATATATTAATAATTCTAAAATGGGACATTCAAGTGCTCTATCCCAATGTCCTCAAAACATTATAACGTGTCAGTCAATCAGTACTGGTTACGCGAGTGAATAGTAACTTATCAGTCAAGTGAGCCTTCCAATAGTGTTACCGAACGCTGCTTTCGACAAAATAAGTGTGGCAGACTTACGCATAGCGTTGTAAAACTTAATCTTATCTCTTATACTGTTTGAAACATTCTGTCTTATCTTGAGATTAGATACGACCCAGTAACAAACAGCAGAATGACAACGAACAAGAGAGGGCTCATGACAATTAACTAAAAAATATTCCTTTTGCCTTTCACTATCATATTACTAAGTACATGCTTTTTCAGCAATAACTGAGCAGAATGTAACTTATCAAACCACTGACGATTTATTTCGTGATCAGTCATACCTGATAAGATACGTGGCTGAGGAAACACCCTCATAGTGTTGGAAAGGAATGGAGTATAAAATTGAGGTCAAATGCCAAATTCTAGGACCTTTGAGGTCATTTAGCGTTGAAACGAAGCTGAGTAGAAAAGGTTTGAAAGGTGTAACGGAGGAAAACCTCCAAGTTGCACTGTGAAACAATTGTTAGGAGAGGGTGGACAACAATATGGAAGAAAGAAATTATGAACGGAGGTACCGAAGGGAGGCAGCAATGAACCATAAGTAATGCCTACAGTGCACCTCATGGCACTACCCACCTACGGGGAAGGTAAAGTGTTGGAGACATTCGGTCTCTTAGACAGGACATGGCGCGTACAATTATTCACGCCATTTCCCATTCAGATTTTCAACTGATTTCAGTGGAAACTGGAATCCAAAAATATTAAGAATTTCCGTAGAACTCACGGATGTGGACATTAGATTTCACAGTGTATCTACCGACACTGTTTTGTAATTAGTTAAAAAACTGACATAAATTCAACTTAAATCATCAACTGAATTTTGCCCGTCATCGCACTGAGCAGGGAACTGGGTGGACAGAAATGCATCCATTGAATTCTCCCCTACCCAGTTCAGTAAAAAATGGTGTAATTCAATCACCTGTCAGCTAGAGATGCGTAATGGAAAATGGCTCGCAATGGGAGGAAGAGAGAGAGAAGGGTTCCGGAAACACACGTATCTATTCGGTATTTAAAAGAAGAAAGAATGTTAATTTCTCTGAAAGCAAAGAGAGAGAGAGAGAGAGAGAGAGAGAGAGAGAGAGAGAGAGAGAGAGAGAGAGAGAGAGAGAGAGCTGGGTCAGGAAATATAAATGCACCTAACGCGTAGTTATAAAGATCTTTACAGTGATAATTACTCCTAATGGTAACACATTTCTGAGGCAACGTTTTGAGAGAGAGAGAGAGAGAGAGAGAGAGAGAGAGAGAGAGCTTCTGACGACCATCCTGCAGTATTCTTAAGCAAATATCACCAATGAAAAGATGAAAAGAAAATAAATACTTTAGCAAACACAAACGGAAAGCGACCAAATTTTCTGTCTCTCAACACCACACATCTGCAGAGTAACCAGGACGCATTTCCCCGAGAAGTAACGGAGTACCGGGACCTTTCCCTGAAAAAAGCGGGACGCCATATCTCAAAAACTAACCATAGAATTTTCTTGAAAATAATCTCGGTATGTTTCCCACACCTACAATACATGAAGATTCCTAGCAAACCTGACCTAACATAACCCAACCCAACCCAACCTAACCTAACCTAACCTAGGGGCATGGCAAAAAAAAAAAAAAAAAAACGAGGATGGTGCAGTACTAGCATACATCTCAGGAATTAAAAGTGGGACATTAGGAGTAAGCCAGTACCCAAGAGGTCACAGTTCCGAGGAGTGGAGGCCTCTCTTTATGGCATATAAAAACGATGCTTAAAATAAAAGGATGGATGGCTGTTAGGTAATTCTGAATAACAGACATTAACAGCGACTCCGCTGCCGGCACCGAAGTTGCCATGAAGTTTTATCGCGCAGAAAATAATACGTACGGTTGAAACGCACTGCGCCAAAAAAAAAATGACAAGATACATTACGTAATCATTAAAGAAAAAATACTCGCAAAACATTTTGCAAAAGAATATAAAATACTTTGAGAGTAAATTTTTAAAAAGGCGTCTCTCTCTCTCTCTCTCTCTCTCTCTCTCTCTCTCTCTCTCTCTCTCTCTCTCTTGTTTTAAAAATCAATATACACTGAATATACTGAACAAAAATCAATCAATCAAATTAATTCCAGAGAAATATTTTCGGAAAATGGTAAACAGAAATAGCCATGAAATACAGTACAGTATATCTAGTAAAAATTTCAGTTCAATTAAAAGTCGACGAAACATTACCAAAAAAAACAAAAATTCCAGTAAAAATCTATCATGGTAATACGAAGCAGCAAATAAGAATACTAACATTAGCCACATCATCCAAAGGATATCCAATGCCTATCATTATTTTTTACATGATGTAAAATATGTGAAGTCAAGCTTTGGCCAGATAAATATGAAGTCAAGCTTTGCCCCCCCCCCCAATATATGTGAAGTCAAGCTTTGTCACCCCCATATATGTGAAGTCAAGCTTTGCCCCCACCCCCGATATAGGTGAAGTCAGCTTTGGTTCCCCCATGTATGTGGAGTCAAGCTTTGGCGGCCCCCCATGTATGTGAAGTAAAGCTTTGGCCCCCCCATATATGTAAAGTCAAGCTTTGGCCCCTGATATATGTGAAGTCCAGCTTTGGCCCAATGTATGTGAAGTCAAGCTTTGGCCCTCCCGTTATATGTGAAGTCAAGCTTTGGCCCGATATATGCGAAAGTCAAGCTTTGGCCCGCCCGCCCTATATATGTGAAGTCAAGCTTTGGCCCGATGTATGTGAAGTCAAGTTTTGGGCTCCCCCCCAATATATGTGAAGTCAAGCTTTGGCCCGATGTATGTGAAGTCAAGTTTTGCCCCCCCCCCAATATATGTGAAGTCAAGCTTTGGCCCGATATATGTAAAGTCAAGCTTTGGCCCCGATATAGACTCCTTATTTATGAGTTAATTCTCCTTCCTGACCCCACCCACCAAATAATGGAAAAGATGAAGATGAAAACAATACAATAACCGCTAAAACATAGAAGGACAAGCAAGATGTTTCAGGAATACAAGTGGAAATAATACCTATATGGGTCACACGAGTTTTGTAACGACATACAGATAAATTCAGTGTGCACAAGTCTATAAAATTTTGCTTTATCTATGGTAAATGCAAACTGTAGACCTCCACTTTAGGTAAATCTAAGAAGGTAATAGAGGAAAAAAATTACGCTGAAGGAAATATATAATATATATATATATATATATATATATATATATATATATATATATATATATATATATATATATATATATATATATTATATATATATATATATATATATATATATATATATATATATACATATATATACATACATACTATACATACATATATATATGTATATACATACACTATGCATATGTATATATACATATATATATATATATATATATATATATATATATATATATATATATATATATATACTTTGCAATTAATGTTACCACTAACATTTATCATAATAGAGAAAAATGCATAACCTACACTTACAGGTTAAGTAAGGAAAACATGAATGAAATTCATTACAATATAGAAATGTCTATAACGTAGCCATAACAGTTTATTAAGGTAAAATACGTAGAAAAAAATACAATAAAAAGCTTACCGGAAACTTAACAAGTTAAGCAAAACAAAACACATAAATTCATCACTATAAATTTAGACCCAAAACGCATAACACATAAATAGAAACCGCCGACCTGACACCCCAAAAAGAGCCTAAATAGGTCTTCAAAATAAAAGAGAGAGAGAGAGAGAGAGAGAGAGAGAGAGAGAGAGAGAGAGAGAGAGAGAGAGAGATGCGACACAAAGGGCAGGTACTTACCCTAAAAGAGAGGCTTGTTCGGCCGGAATGGCGACGGATGAAGGCATCTTTGAAGATCGGAGTTTCCTGCAGAGAAAAGACAAAAGAATCTCGTGTTTATCTCGCAATTAAGCACAACACTCAGATGCTCGTCAGAGCGCGTGGATGTATAAATTATAATTATAAGTGCAAGGTAATTACGTACTTTAATAGATTTCTATCTGTTTACCTATTTATTAATTTATTTATTTTTTCTAATAAGTAAGATCTCTACTTTCTGTATTTCCCTTAACTTACTCTTACTTCTTCCTAATGAACACCTTAATATTCTTTGGAAGCTTGAATTTCGAGTCAATGGCCCCTTTGGTGGGCTTGTTCAATATGAATAGGGTTCATCTTCTGAATAATAATAATAATAATAATAATAATAATAATAATAATAATAATAATAATAATAATAATAATAATAATCTCTGTGTGTGATGTTTGAACATTACAATTTTAATTAGTGATGTTAACCTGTATATATATATATATATATATATATATATATATATATATATATATATATATATATATATATATATATATATATATCTATATATAGATATATATATATATATATATATATATATATATATATAAAAAAAAAAATATATATATATATATATATATATATATATATATATATATATATATATATATATATATATATATATATATATATATACATGAATGTCTTTTACTGCAAAACCACAGTACAATATGAAGATAAAAAGGCCCATAAAACACTATTTGAACGTTGCAACCATCTACATATCAGAGATACAGGCCATTCCATAAATTGGAGCGGGCGGAGCTGGTTTTCAAAACTAGCTGTCCGTACAAAAGAAAGATGCTGGAATCTGCCATCATCAATCAAACCAACAACATGAACTTGTCAGGAGGACATTGGAAATCGGACGACATCGACGCTTTAATCCTCAGACCGCTTCTGAAGAAGGTGTTCCAGGGAACACGACCACCAGAATCGTCGCCAAACGGGAGTTAATGAGGCCAAAAACCACTATGGAATTGTTTATTCTCCACCTTCTTAGGAAACGGTCACCTGCATTCCATCCGAGACTTAATGCCACATCTGTATATGCTTTGTATATATACCCTTGTAACATTTCATCTGTCCATATTTCACCAGTGAACAGGGGCACAGAAGGAAGTGCCTGAAATATATGGTTGCAAAGCTCAAATAGTGTTTCATATATATATATTTTTATCTTTATATATATATATATATATATATATATATATATATATATATATATATATATATATATATATATATATATATATATATATATATATATATATATAGGAGCTAATATGCTTTATAAGTGTGTAGATATACTGTTTAAACGTTTGCTATTTATATACAAATATTTACTTGTATAATGCACCAAACAAAAACTGAATTTATTTACAAACGTTCTTAAATATGCTTTGAAGAAACGGGGTTTTTCCTTTACATTTATCTTCACTGAAAACTTTTCTCTCCGACAAAGGAACTGAAAGAATCAAGACAACAAAAGTCGTCGAAGTCTTTGTCTTCCAGTTTCGAGATGGCACCGTCTTTTAGAGAAAGGAACAGACACATGCACAAACACACAAACCTCTCTCTCTCTCTCTCTCTCTCTCTCTCTCTCTCTCTCTCTCTCTCTCTCTCTCTCTCTCTCTCTCTCTCTATATATATATATATATATATATATATATATATATATATATATATATATATATATATATATATATATATATATATAATATATATATACACACATATCAGTACATATATATATATATATATATATATATATATATATATATATATATATGTATGTATGTATGTATGTATGTATGTATGTATGTATAGGTACACAGACCCACGATCCTAGCCAAGTCTTTTGAAGCACGAAGGAAGTCCCCCAGAGTTCACGTGAGCTCTTTTACAACGGAATAGGGAGATCAATGCTTAATTGCCCTGCTGCCCTAGTCGCCATCTTGGATCATTCTCCATCTTTATTTTTAGTCTCTCACTGTTCCTTCGTGTCGTCTTCTCCTCCGCATTTTATAAATTTTGAGTCAAAATATATTTTAGCTGTTTGGGTCAATTTAACAAATCATCCTTTAATATTCTAGACTTGATATAAAATAAAAATGTTTTTTTCCTCGGCAATGTCATTTGCATATAAAATGTTGTCACCATAAATTTGCATTTTATTTATGCCAGGAAAAAATTTCCATAAATATGCAACAGAATTATCTTAGCAAAAAATAAGTTTATCGAGACGTGAAAAAGAAACATCAGCAAATATAAGTTGCTCAGCCTGCGGGATAAGGGAGGGGGGGAAAGGGGAGCGGTCTTATTTTGCCATATCGTCCTTCGCTCACTTTGTGTCAGTAAGGGTGTGTACTGCGTCAAATAGACAGTTTATTGAGCGTTACACGGCATCTCCAGAAACCGGTCCCCGCCCCCGCCCCGACATAAAATATTTATGACTTGCCGTGGGCAGGAAGGACTATGCTATGGAGAGGATACAACAACAATAAAAACAAACATATAAAAACACAAAACAACAACTGACCCAGGGAAAGACTCTTATGACTGCACAAATATAAGAAATGCTGAGTATCATCATGGACTTTTGGCTGAATACACAAGTATCTTACATATTTATATATGCAACCATGCATGGAAACAGTAGACACCTACACACACACACACACACAAACTTGCATATCCTTACAAAACGCAACTCAACATTCACACGCGTACAAAAAACATAAAAACAAAAAATTTTCCTGAATACAAACATCCATACGTAGCCTACTTTTATGTACAGGAACACATAAACAGAAGACCATAAATTTAATATGTACACACAAACACCATTTTACCACACACACGTCACTCTGCGTAACTCCTCACGCTGGACAGCTGCACTGGCTTCACAGGTGTCCTAAACTCTGTGGGCCACCACATTCTGAGCTTCATCAAGTCTACAATAGTCACTGTCTGTAACCCAGAGTTATCTACAAGGCTGGGTTTCTATGATATATATATATATATATATATATATATATATATATATATATATATATATATATATATATATATATATATACATATACACGTGTGTGTGTTTATCTTCATCTTATTTTAATGTTAACTGTAAATTCAACTGTTCACATCTCTCCTTCTCTCTCTCTCTCTCAAGAGAGAGAGAGAGATTAAATCTAACATAGCAAAATGAATGAGGGTAATAAGACAATCGGTACTCCCAAGCTCTCTCTCTCTCTCTCTCTCTCTCTCTCTCTCTCTCTCTCTCTCTCTCTCTGTAAAACTTCCAGTAAATGTATTCCAAAGTGAAAAAAGAGGAAAAGACGTTTATCTCAGCTGAAGACGCCACTCCTAACGCGAAAGGAATCGGCTCCAACGGACGGAAATCGAATCCAAGTCGAATGTGATGATTTGCAGCATCCCGAGACACTTGTTTACCTTCGCTTCCATACGGATGGCTGCTCCCTACGGCCTCCTCCTCCTCCTCCTCCCGCCTCGACAACAAAAGAAATACGACGATAGAGGCACAAGAGGTTACGTCCTTAATGGATCAAAGGAGAGGAAAAAGTCGCCGTAGCTTTCGAAATGTCAACAGAATCATGCCAGAAGAATCTGGTAGAGTCTCTCTCTCTCTCTCTCTCTCTCTCTCTCTCTCTCTCTCTCTCTCTCTCTGTATGCATGTATTTATGCGTGCGTGTGTTTCTCTTTCTCAATTTATCTCGTATAGTGCTGACTTGACACAATATGAGTTTAATGTGCGTATGTCTAAACACACACACACACTATATACATATATATATATAATGTCTTTTTCAGCCTGATCTGGTCCTTGACACAATATAGCACTGTAATGTATGTGCGTGTAAATACATACACATCCAAGCACACACACATCTATCTATCTATCTATCTATCTATATATATAGATATATATATATATATATATATATATATATATATATATATATATATATATATATATATATATATATAATTGTTTTGTTATCAACAAAGTTTTTCAGACCCCGAAACAAGGGAAAAATGGAGACACTAAATTCTAAAAGCCAGAAATATCTGCCTGGATGGGTACATTCTCTCTCTCTCTCTCTCTCTCTCTCTCTCTCTCTCTCTCTCTCTCTCTCGAGAGAGAGAGAGAGAGAGAGAGAGAGAGAGAGAAGAGAGTGAGTGAGAGAGAGAGAATGTAACCTGATACTGGATGTGGGGGAGCAAAACCGGGATGAAATAAATCCGATTCCGTCATGTTAGACTTTAGTTTTCCCGCTTCATCAGTGGTGCATTTTTCCTTGACTAACCTCTTGTTCATTTTTGTTTGCTTTTTTTTTTTTTATTTTATTTTTTTGTCATAAACGAATGTCTCTCCACTTCCCAATACGACTTGAAAGAAATGGGAGGCAATTTCCAATTTCGGTCTGGAATGATTTCCAATTTCGTTCTGAGCTGAAACTATTTTTGTTTTTATCAAATACTCACCCATCTTTTGTTGTGCTTTCTTTCGTTACTCTTGTTTCTTTCCATTGAAAGGATTTTTCTTATCTATTTAAAACTTACCTATGCGAAGACAAAACCTCCTATCTACAAGCCTCTTCAAATTAAAAAAAAATAATAAGCCTTTTTTAATGACCAGTCCTCTTTAATTTATTCACGAAGATTACATAATCTTTCAGCAGCCCTGAAGTGCCGCCTATTTGCATTTACTACGAAACAGAGTACACGAAGCGGCATTCACTCTGAAACATTTCTAGAGAGAGAGAGAGAGAGAGAGAGAGAGAGAGAGAGAGAGAGAGAGAGAGAGAGAGAGTCAGCAACGTTTTCTATAGTGATTCTGTTAACGCGTCTGAAAAAGGTGTGTGTGTGTGTGAGAGAGAGAGAGAGAGAGAGAGAGAGAGAGAGAGAGAGAGTTTCCTTTCGCGAATTTGCATATATTTTTGAAGACAGGTGACGTTTTATTCCCGTTAGACGAATTCCTCTCCAGCCTAAGCGCCACCCGCCCATACGGACGTGTGGGTAAACAAGACTTCAGACGAGGTAAATTATCAAGCTGGATTTCAATTTGATTTCTGTCCGTAGGAGATGGTTGAGATAAATAAACACCCTTTCTTGGAATGATGTCTGAGAGAGAGAGAGAGAGAGAGAGAGAGAGAGAGAGAGAGAGAGAGAGAGAGAGAGAATAAATACTAATATAAACATCTTCAGTGCCTTAATCAAGACAAACAATGGTAATGATACGAATACCGATGGCAGCAATAATAATAATAAATAATAATAATAATAATAATAATAATAATAATAATAATAATAATAATAATAATACTATTATTATTATTTTTTAATGCGAAGATCCCACCCGATTTTAATTCCTAACCGTTAGTTTATAAATCTCTCTCTCTCTCTCTTTAATTCTCTCTCTCTCTCTCTCTTCTCTCTCTCTCTCTTTCTCAACTATATCGAAGTCATTTAGCATATACTGTTGCAAAACCAGATTCATTACCAAAACAAACAGACAATATTCTCCCATACAAAAACGATTATTGAACCATTTGCAGCAAAACACCATTTACTTGATGTTTGTTTATCGTAAATATATAGCACAGCTTTAATCAAAACTGTGACGCAGTGCTGTACTACATTAATACATATAACACGCCAACGGAGGAATTATACTTAAGTCAGTTTTTCGAGATTGGGAAGACTAATACGTTTTTACTGTAGTTTCCCTCAAAATACGAGCATACATATCTACAACCGCTTAAAAATCTAATAAACACATTCGTTGCCTCTTAAAATACGACTGTAAATATTTGTAGCCTCTTTAAAATATGAACATACACAGGTGCAGGGTCTTAAAAAATGCGAGTGTAGGCATCTGTAACCTCCTACAAATAAAAATACGAATGTACACATCTTTAACCTCCTATAAATAAAAATACGGATATATACATCTGTAACCTCTTTAAAATACGAATACAGACATCTGTAACCTCTTAAAAACATGAATATACACACCCGCAACCGCTTAAAAATACGAACATACACATCTGCAGCTTCTTACAAATAGGAATATATACATCTGTAACCTATGTACACATCTATAAGCTCTTAAAAATCCCAATGTACACATCTGTAACCTCTTAAAAATACTAATATAAACATCTGTAGCCTCTCAAAAATCTAAAAAATGGTTCAATGAAAATACACATTATTTCCTACTACACAGCCTCCGGCTCTTATGGAAAACACAGTGCAGCAGAAACTTAACAGGCAATGTTACTCTCAGTACCTGGCAAAGTAATTATACACCTGCTTAAAGAAAGTCTGGAAAACGTCATCATTAGGATTTACGTTCTGCCCCGAGGCAGGTACTTTGCATACGCAGACCAAGGTTTCTCTACTTGGCTTCACGTTCATATGTATTCTAATCATAAGGGGACCGGCGCGGAAGAAGTACCAACACGACTTAGGCACTTTTCCTGCAGAATTTTAGGAGTGTTTCCTCAAGAATCTTAAGCACTTTTCCTGCAGAATTTTAGGAGTGTTTCCTCAAGAATCTCAGGCACTTTTCCCGGAGAATTTTAGGAGTGTTTCCTCAAGAATCATAGGCACTTTTCCTGAAGAATTTTAGGAGTGTTTCCTCAAGAATCTTAGGCACTTTTCCCGGAGAATTTAAGGAGTGTTTCCTCAAGAATCATAGGCACTTTTCCTGGAGAATTTTAGGAGTGTTTCCTCAAGAATCTTGGGCACTTTTCCTGAAGAATTTTAGGAGTGTTTCCTCAAGAATCATAGGCACTTTTCCTGAATAATTTTAGGAGTGTTTCCTCAAGAATCTTTGGCACTTTTCCTGAAGAATTTTACGAGTGTTTCCTCAAGAATCTTAGGCACTTTTCCTGAAGGATCTCAGGCACTTTTCCTGAAGAATTTTAGGAATTTTCCTCAAGAATCTTTGGCACTTTTCTGAAGGATCTCAGGCACTTTTCCTGAAGAATTTTAGGAATTTTCCTCAAGAATCTTTGGCACTTTTCCTGAAGGATCTCAGGCACTTTTCCTGAAGAATTTTAGGAATTTTCCTCAAGAATCTTTGGCACTTTTCCTTAAGAATCTCAAGACACTATTCCTGAAGAATCTTGGGAGCTTTTCTTCGAGAATCTTGGGCACTTTTCCTGAAAAATCTTGAGCAAATCTTAAGCACTTTTCCTGAAGAATCTTAGGCTTTCCTGAAGAATCTTAGGCTCTTTTCCTGAAGAATCTTAGGCACATTTCCTGAGGAACCTTTAGCACTTTTCCTGAAGAATCTTAAGGCACTTTTCCTGAAGAATCTTAGGCATTTTTCCTGAAGAATCTTAAGGCACTTTTACTGAAGGATCCATTGTTACCCGGTAAAAATACGCAGTGAATTATGTACCTGGTGACTGCTGGAGCATTGTGAGTCGCAGCCAAGGTAGACAAGACAAGGAACTAGCAAAATTATTCCAAATTTAATTGCTCAGATCCTGAAGGTTAATGATAATAATCATCTTTTGTTCTTTTAATACGTGACCCAGTATTTCTCAGAATCTGGCTCCAATGTGACAATAGGCATTCGACCCCAACAACCTTCACATGAACAAAAGATCGAATTCAATCTTACGTACCAGTTATGCATGGGCACGCAATTGCATGCTTCTGTCTGGTGCGTTAAATATAAATTCACAGCTGACAAGAATTAGGAGACATTTTAAACCGATGAAAGATGACATATGCCATTTTCCATGGCTCGAGCTTCTAGAATAAAAGAATTTCGTCACTTTTTATTTTTAATATTTATTTACTTTGTGTTTTGTAAGTTGCTTGCTGGTTTTCCTTTATGGAGTGTTTAACTTTCCAATCATTAATCTATCTATTATCCTTTTGTAGTTCAGTTTCTCATTTCTCTTGAAAGTAATCCAAGTCTGTTTCTAAATAAATATTTATGAACGAACTTCTTACAATTAATTTACACATTTCATCCACTTGATTCAATCATTCAATTGTTTACTTTCCCTTTTTGCCGTTCAATTGCTTGCTTCTCGTAAGAGGTCCTTCGCTTGTCAACTAGTTTTCATATTTACCTATTCCTTTTTCTGCACAGTTAAGACGTCCAGACAAAAACCTTTGCCACTTCCATTATTGATGTTTTCGTGGCCCAAACATAAACCTCACTAATCTCGACAAGTCAAATATACACGGTCCTCACTGGGGGGGGGGGGAGAGAGAGAGAGAGAGAGAGAGAGAGAGAGAGAGAGAGAGAGAGAGAGAGAGAGAGAGATATCCACACGTTTTAAAATAAAATATACACGGTCCTCACTAGAGAGAGAGAGAGAGAGAGAGAGAGAGAGAGAGAGAGAGAGAGAGAGAGAGAGAGAGAGAGAGATCCACACGTCTTAAAATAATATATACACGGTCCTCACTCAAGAGAGAGAGAGAGAGAGAGAGAGAGAGAAACACACACGTCAATAAATATACACGGTCCTCACTCAGAGAGAGAGAGAGAGAGAGAGAGAGAGAGAGAGAGAGAGAGAGAGAGAGAGAGAGAGGGCAATAAAGGTAAATAATGATCATCCGAGCAGACACGAAACACCCGAAATCTTAGACGGTTCCTAATGACGTCAGGAATCGGGAATATTAGCGGAAATTGCCCTCGGCATAATGGACGAATCTGTTGACATCCGACTCCCGAAAAACCTTGATTAAATATAAACGCAGTCTTATTACTCTCGACGTGGCTTAGGACTTTATTAATATTATTATTTTTATTATTATTATTATCATTATTATTATTCGGAAGATGAATTATTATTATTATTATTATTATTATTATTATTATTATTATTATTATTATTATTATTATTATTATTATTATTATTATTCAGAACATGAGCCCTATATTCTTATGGAACAAGCCCACAGGGGACACCGGTTTGAAGTTGAAGCTTCCGAAGAATATGGCGTCCATTTGAAAAAATTAACAGACAGTAACTGGAAATACAGAAAGAAGAGACCAGTTATCAGAAAATAAAAAATAAATAAACAAATTAATAAATAAATAGATAAAAATGTTATTATGTTATTAAAATGCAAGAATTGCTTTAGGATAGTAATGAACTGAATCTTCGCTTGAACTTAAGAGGTTCGAATTGCACATCTTCAGGGAGGCTGTTCCACAGTCCGACGGTGTGAGCAATAAAGGACCTCTGGAATGAGGCATATTTACTGTGCATACTGGTGCTGCTGCTGTTCAGCAAATCTGGTCGCTCTCAGCAGGCGTACAAAAATAAGGCGTATTGGAGTGCACATGTAGCGCGCGTGCCTGCGCATGCAAACGCAAAGGCAAAAGTGAATCAAATGTTTTACGCAACGGAAAATACTTGACTGCAAAATTTACGTGAAACCAAAATGAAATCAATTTATTGCGAAATGCGTCAGAGAGCAATTAATATTTTCTAATTGCTCACTTACGCATCTTAGATATCGTGATTTCATTTTAGTTTCACGCAAGTTTTCTAACGAATATTTTCCACGGCGTAAAACATTTTATTTCATTCTGCGTTGCCATTTGCGCGCGCGCATAGAAAAAATAAAAGCGTCACTACAAAAATATAATTTCCTGAAAATCAAAGTAAAACCTTACCGTCACCAACACGAGATGAGTAAAATGGCACATTTCAGATTTCATTTCTCTCCACAAAGACTTTTAGTAATATAATTTTCTACTATTGAATGACCATTTTAAGAATTTCATTAAAAACTACGTTTCTCGAATACCAAAGTAAACTTTATTGTTATCAACGCGGGATTCTTTAAAATGGTGTATTTGTTTTCATTTCTTTCTATAAGAATTTTTATTTATTATTTTCTACACTTACATGACCATTTCAAGAGTTTCATAAAAAATTTACTGTACAATATCATCCCAGCTGTCTGCTGTTACGCTAAACTTATGTAATATACATGTATTTTTAGATATGATTATATATATACATATATATACAAATATATAAATATACATATATATGTATATGTATATATATATTAGATGTATATGTATATGTATGTATATATACTGTATATATATGTATAATAGATATTTCCCATATGAAACTCCTTTCAAAAATTTATTTTAGTTTATTTTATTTCATTACGGTGTCAATAACATACATAACATAAATCAATCACATCACGGTTTAAAAAACAGAAGGATAGCAGGATAAAAACTTTAAGTAAAACTCGCCCAACACACTTGCTCGTAAAACAAGTCGAGCGAATGCACAGAGCTCTTCACTGAGTACCAAATATTCAAATGGAGATTATTAATGCGCCTTGATCTTCACTAAGTGTCAAATAATCCAGCGGTTTTTTAGGAAGCACAAAATCTAAGTACTTTGCAACTAAAACAATAGCACAGCAGCACAGTCAAGTATGCAAAAGGCCCCCCTTTTGAGAACACAAAATTCACACACACGCACACACATACAGATTGTGTATACATGTATATTTAAGTATACACATATATACATATATATATGTATATACATCAACAGATACAGATAGATACACAAACACACATATATATACATGTGTATACATGTATGTATGTGCGTTTATGTTTGTGCGTTTGCTTTCCTTGAAGAGATCTTTTAAAAGAGTTCTATTCCAACTTGCTCTGATTCGAAAACACCGTAACTTGCTTGTACAAAGCAATAAAGCATAAACACAGAACACGTAAACATAAACTACTGTTTTCATCCACTTCCATCTCCTCACACTCCATCTAGCGACAAATGCATTCTCTCTCTCTCTCTCTCTCTCTCTCTCTCTCTCTCTCTCTCTCTCTCTCTCTCTCTCTCTTCTTCCACGCAAGCGCTGCCGTAAATCAAGTCTCCTCCAGATCTTCAGAGGGAATTCAAACCACGTTTGGTTTATCAAAGGGCATTTTGAAATCAAAGGGTATTTTGTAATCAAAGGGCATTTTGTAATCAAAGGGTATTCTATAATCAAAGGGCATTCTGTAACGAGTGTTGGTCCTTTGGCAATTCTGTATTCTTAACTTGCGCAACTTCATATGTACTTGCAATTAATCATTCATTTATTAATATGCATAACACAGAACACTTACCGATCTGCATAACATTGAACGTTTGTGTCTTATTTAATTATTCATCAGTATTTTCTCACAAAGAACACCTTTTCATTGAGTATTGTATTTGCTTCAACTATTTACCCTCAGTCTTGCTTACTGCCTTTAAGAAATTCTTGCATTATTTCTAATTATTGTATTTACCTACTGACCCTCTCCATTCATTTATTCTTTTTAACAATTCATGATTCATCTATTCATTAATATTTTGCTTTGGAGAGCAATCTTTTTCGTAAAACATTGCCTTCACTTATTATTTGATTATTCATGAACTAATTCCTCATTTATTTATTCATCAATATTCTCTTTCAGAAGAATGTCTATTTTCACCAACTTTTTATAACTATTTGATGATGTTTACATTTATCAGTTCATAATTTAACACTGTGTTAAATATCTATAATACTTGCCATCACTAACCTTTATATTTGTTATCATTTGATCTTTAAATCAATATTCCCTTTCAGATAATACTGGCTTTTCATTAATGACTGCATTTACTAAGACGAATAATATATAAATTCACTGTTCCAAAATTTATTCACTAAAATACTCGTTTATCCAAAACTTCTCGCTACAACAACTGAATTTTACTAACCTACTTATTCATCAACTCGTCCATTACTGCTCAATCAGTATTTCCTTCCAAACACAATTACATTTTCCTCAACAACAGACATCTATCTTCAGAACTATTAATTCTATTAATGTCATCGTCAAAATAACAAGAAAAATTCAGAGCTCTTGGCCATTGCTCAAGAAGCCTTGCCGGAATCTATTAGAGGGCATTAGATGCTTTTTAATGCTCAGATATTACGCCTCTTTCAAGTAATGGCCTGTGCAGGATATTGCCACATCACGTTTCTTTCTTTTTTTTCTGTCTATCTTTCTTTCTTTCTTTCTTTCTTATCCTGCAACGTCTGGGGAAACATTTCCTAGAATTGGGAACTGTAGGAAATTCTTGAATTACGACAGAAGTTGGTAAATTATAGGAGAACTATACTGAATTATGCAAAACGCTTGAGGAATAACCAAAGACAAGTAAAGGGGTCATGTCAAGAATAGCGAACCCAATCGCAGCAGGGTTCGCTATTCTTTACAAGATTATTGGGTTGGTTATTCTTTACATGGGCATAATCGGGTTCGCTGTTCTAGACATAAACACTTCGGTACCAGACATCTGATCCCCCAGGGGCTAGTACTAAACAAGGCGAAATAAATTTGACGGCCCAGGGGCTAGTACTAAACAAGGCGAAATAAATTTGACGGCCCAGGGGCTAGTACTAAACAAGGCGAAATAAATTTGACGGCCCAGGGGCTAGTACTAAACACGGCGGAACAGTGTAGATGTGGAATTGGAGCTCGGACCGGAAAGGGTTGGTCACTCTTTACTTGGGGATCACTGGGTTCGCTGTTCTTGACATGGAGATGTTGGGTTGGTTAATCTTGACATGATCCAAATAAAGTAAGAAACGAGTAAATTAGGAAAAAAAAATAATGAAATTTGTGAAGAAATTAGTGAACAGAAAAGGAAATTATGAAAATATCTAGAATGAGAGATTGTCAAGACATCTTTTCTTTTTTAATTAAGGGGTGGCAAGTAATTGTACTGGATACTTGAAAAATTATTAGAAATTATGGAATAGCTAATTAAGTGAATTGTAACCCATCAGTGAATGATAAATCTGTGAAGAATGTATTAGTGAAATAAATACAAATGTGAAAAGCAAAACAGTAAATACAAATGTGAAAAGCAAAATAGTAAATATAAATGTGAAAAGCAAAATAGAAATGAGTCAAGCAAACAAGCGAGTAATATATCTACATGAAATTACAGACTTGACTCAAAATGTGAGTGAAGTAAACATTAAATTAGTGAGTTCTTTGCCAGTCCTGGCGCAACATCTCAAGGCCACGCAATAAAATGTAAACAGCAACTTTGTGATGTCAACATGGCAAAAAATGGGCCAGTTTAATGCTACGAGCGACTGCGCTGCCACCATTACCATTTGGTAAAGACATTCTCTCTCTCTCTCTCTCTGATAAGTTACTATCTCGGTCTCTATATCTGTTTATATCTCTGTCTTCACAGCTATCAATTTATCTGTTTCAATACCTGTTTATTGAACTAAGTATACATATATTCTCTCTCTCTCTCTATATATATATACAGTATATATATATATATATATATATATATATATATATATATATATATATATATATATATATATATATATATATATATATATATATATCTTCCTATCTCTTGTCAATAGTATCAGTTCTTCGTTGGGCGAGTGGGTTCCGTTCTCAGCTAGCACTCTGCTGGCCGCGAGTTCTAACCTCCGAGAGGCCAATGAAGAATAAGAGGAATGTATTTCTGGTGACAGAAATTCATTTCTCGTTATAATGTGGTTCGGATTCCACAATAAGCTCTAGGTCCCCTTGCCAGGTAACCAATTGGTTCTTAGCCACGTAAAATAAATCTAATCCTTCGGGCCAGCCCTCTCTAGGAGAGCTGTTAATCAGTTCAGTGGTCTGGTTAAACTAAGGTATACTTGCCAACAGTATCCCCGTACGGAAATAGTGCCATCAATAAATCTCACGTGGGGCACTGCAAGCATTACTGAAGGGGGTTTGGAGCGTCCCCTCGGCCCCTAGCTGCACATACTTTTTAGTCTTTACTTTACCTCCGTTCCAGCCTACTGTCTACAGTCTTGCTGTCCAACACCTCCTAACTGTTACTTCTTGGTGCACCTGTGGGGTTTTCTCACTGTTCCCCATTTAGATCCTTATACTTCATCTTCTTTATTTTCTGCATCTCTTATCTTGCTGTCCGACTACTGCGTCTCCCTCTTTTCGCTCTCATGCGTCGAATGGCCGAAAGTGCCCACCCAGTGTTTGGCCTGACAGCCTCAGTTCCATAATCATCATCATCTGTCGATAGCATTCCTTACCTATCTATCTTTCTCTCTACCTATCTTTCCATTTTTCTTTTTTCTTTACCTATTTAGCTATCAGGAATGGAGTGGAACACAGAATTTTGGCCAAAGGCCAAGCACTGGGACCTATGAGGTCCTTCAGTGCTGAAAGGAAATTGAGAGTTTAACAGATCTGAAAGGTGTAACAGGAGTAAAACCTCGAAGTTGAACTAGGAAACAATTGTTATTTATGAGAGGGTGGACAGCAAGATGGAAGAAGGAGAATATGTATGGGCGCTGCAAGAACCTTAAGTAATGCCTACGGGGCACAACACCCCTACAGGGTATGTAGCTTTCCGCATCTATGTATCCATCCCTCTCTTTCTTCGTCTACCAACATATCTAATTTCCCCCTCATTCATTCGTAACTCTTCATCTAATAATTTATTCATTTATGTCTCTTCTTCCCATCTTTAGTAATCTACTGCCATTTTTCCATCTAACTCTTTCTGTGCGTCTCATTTCCCCTTTGCACAAAAGGTCCCACACATCAGCCTCGCTTTGTCAGTCAGCCAGCGCCCCTCGCGTACAATACTGTAAGTGCAACGGGTGTAATTATCACTGATGATACCGTAAATGGGTATAATTACCGTTAATGATACTGAAACGTCTCTTTGCTATTACTGTTGACTATTGTTCCTCTTCGCAGTAATTACCGTCTAATTTTTTTCCTTCGTCATTTCCTTTGTGTACCTTAACATTATTAACTTCCGAGTTATACCTTTGGTACTTATCGACGTATTTCAAATTATCATCATATCAGTATTATTAGCAGTATTAAGTCACAAATTTTCTTTTCAATATCCTTTTATTTTTCTCTGGACACTATCATCTCTTCTTTTATTCATTATCATAAATCATTCGTCATTCCCGCGTTATATTTAATATGTTTAATACTACTATTGTCACAATAAGTACCATTTTCTCAGTAATTAATCGTTATCAATCAACTTGTTTCTTCTCATTATTAGCCTGTTATTATTATTATTATTATTATTATTATTATTATTATTATTATTATTATTATTAGTCGTCATTATCATTTTTCATTTATATTCCTCTACGTGCTACTATCACAATTTGTAATATTTTCACCTGCGTCAATGACCTTGGAAGCTACAACGCCATGTGCCATACAACATCTAATAATACAATGCAACTTGACAGTTTTACACCATATCAATTATTAAATACTATACATCTCATTTCTTCCTATAATCAACCATAACCATCATGCATCAGTCCAAATTTAATTCAATATATCTTTAACTACTATTATTACGTTAAATAACATTTCGTCTGGACAATATCATCAGCATCATCATCACAGTTTGCACGGCCAACTCTTCCTATTCCGAGGGAACCCAATCCCACGAATCTTGGGTTAAAAAAAAAATAAAGAAAAAAAAAAAAGTCTGGCCGTCCTTGAAAGCTTTCATGAGCCGCGTTAGCTACGACTGGTATTTGTAAAATGAGTAGCAGGAGACTTAGCAGGATACTATCCTGAGACGTAGGACGCCTCTGGCCTTATCAAAGGAAGTCTCCGGACACACGAAGCATTTCGACATCATTCTAAGTCCTCGAGTGTTCGAGTTGAAAGAAAGAAGTCTTTCAGGGGTTCGCAAGATGAGATGCTGTGGCCCGCAAAGTTATCAGGGTACATGCTGGGTATTGTTGCAGTGGAAACGTAATATTTATTTTAAAACAGCTCGAAAGTGAGAGAATATTAGTTTTTCAAACGTGTTCTATCACAAGGCAATGTCCACATAAAATAAACAAAAAGGAAATGAAGTAAGATTCATGATTAATACAATAAAAAAAATTTACTAATTTCTGCAATGTTGATACTGCGCAGATGTTAATTTACACATTAAGGCTTTTAAACACCTGGACACAGAGAAAACGCACGCTGTGCAAAACTAAAAGGACAATGGGATTTACCATAAAAAACATAAACAAAAAAGGTAAAAGGTACTTGTAACGGATTCACCGTCCAAGGAATACATCTTTTTCTCAGCCTCTGGGGGAAAAACGGCTCCTGGAGTTGCATCACATTATTTCACGTCAGAGAAGAAGAAGAAGAAGAAGAAAAGGAAAATTCAGATAATGGAGTCACGGTGCTTGGCTGCTGGTTTTGTAAGGGGAAAACGAACGAAGTGCTTTTTGCGTTCGAATTGACTTTCATTTTTTTTCTTTTTTGTTTCTTTGCGATGAGGGAATGAACGAGGGTGGAGCTTCAACTTTTCTTTCTTTCTTTCTTTAAATCTCCAGCTGGCAACCCTCACGAACAGTCAAAAGACTATGAACCCCAGAGGGCTCCAGAGGGATATCAGCCTGCAGAGAGAGAGAGAGAGAGAGAGAGAGAGAGAGAGAGAGAGAGAGAGAGAGAGAGAGGCAAGTTTACAGGAATAGGTGATAAATAATTTTATGCGGGAATAAAAATAAAAACCGATACACCTGAATTCAGGAGACTTCAGCAGCAGAAAAGTAGGAATAAATTTGCTCCTCGCTTAAACATCTGAAGATCAAAAGATTCCACAACTGCACAAGGCAAACTTGTTCCACGTTCTTGTACCTAAAATAAAACTCATAGCAAACTAACAAACTATTTCCCCTAATCAGTACGGAGTCTGCGTTGACGTATCCAATATCTAATGCTTTACATGAGCTGTGTTTATGTTAAATTGGGTTAAATGTGAAATGAGTAGTTATTCTCGTTACGAGAAGTTGAACGAATCTGATCAAATATTATCAACCTTTTCAACTATATTCAACATTTCGAAATTAATGATCTACAACAGCCTACGTCTTAATAAATGCAATGCATCTGAATAAATCCTCACGTTGTAACATCACTGGAATGAGTAACATTTCTTACACAGGAACACTCACCAAGACATGGCGTTATATCGCTAAGAAGCCTGCTTACAAGCTTCGTTTTACTTGAAAATACACTAGGGCTTTAGAAACACTTCGCTGTAACACAGTTGACGAACACAACTCTGAATACAATAAATCACTACCGAAAATGAATGTATTAATCTCAATTCACACAAACAGATCACGAACGCACGAAGGCAGGTTGCATATTGTATAAACAGGTATATCCAGGTACGACACCCCCACCCCTCCGTAATTGCCACAACGTTCGCTAACAGGTGTTCACAACAACGTTCGATAACAGGTGTTCCCTACGTTGCTGTTCTCTACGCACGTGCAAACGCGGCGATGTTACAGTCGCGACTCCGCTCAATTCAACGCTAGGCGAACAGTTTGCCTTGAATGAGCCCTCACCAAATGTTGCTAGCTGCTTTCTCTCTCTCTCTCTCTCTCTCTCTCTCTCTCTCTCTCTCTCTCTCTATTCAAGAGCGGGATACATATCCAATCATTATATATAATTCCCGACGAGTGTGAGTTATTCTCAAAATAAAATAAATTCGATATTGAGGAGTATTTGTGCACACATAACGCATACACCATATATATATATATATATATATATATATATATATATATATATATATATATATATATATATATATATATATATATATATATATATATATATATATATATATATATATATATATATATATATATATATATATATATATACACACACACACACACACTACAACATATGCTTTTAAATTGGCAAAAAAAAAAAAAAACCATCTCTCACTAACTGATTAGTAATTTTCAATACGGGTTCAGTACGTACTCGAGACGATTACCAGATATATTAAACAACGAAGAAAAAAAATATTAAAATCCTTCGTAAAACACAAGATCAAAGATCACGCCAAGAGCCTCGGGGAAGAGTAAAAACCGCCTTTGTACGTGAAAATTCGAAATGTACATTTGTGGCGTCTTTCTGCAATGAGAGAGAGAGAGAGAGAGAGAGAGAGAGAGAGAGAGAGAGAGAGAGAGAGAGAGATGATGGTACAATTCGTGATCCGTGAAGAATCTAAAAAGTTCAGTTGTGGTAAGATGGGGCGGGTTGTACAGTAATACAAGACGACTTGGAAATGCTAATGCGACTTACTTTAAAAGGAGGGGAGAAGGCACAGACAGTAATGAACGGAGTATAAAAAGTTCATTATTGGTGCTTCAAGAGCAGGGGAGGATGGCAGGGTTAGTAATGTAGGAAGACTTTAAAATAGTCATCTTGCGTACAGTAATACACCGAGTTTTATGTTACTGCTAATGTTCTGTACAGGAAGAAGGTGACCAGAAGATGGTAAGGGTAATAGTATATTCCGTTTCAAAGATTCATGTTCGGCTTTCTTGACGAAAGGAAGATATTAAAGAATACAATACACCGTGATGACAAAATATTCCCTCCACTGTTCTTAATTGGGTGTGGGTAGAGGAGAAAGAAAATATGTTGATAAAGACGCTTGGAGAACGACTGAAGGTGGACAGCGAGATCAGGAAATTAGTTTCTATGTGATACCCACGAATAAATTTTTAAGGATTTTTTTATACTATGAATAATTAAGAAGCATTTTCACAGACATACCCGATATCCACAGAACAGACTGTTCTTACAGGAAAAATGGGTAATGTAGCGAAGAGTAAATGAAACAAAACGAGGATCCTTTCTAGACAGTGGCTCCCAACAAGGCTCGGGGTCGTCATCTAGGACTGATATATCTTGGGGTCATTATCTAAGACTGGGCTGCTGGGGGGTCACTATCTGAGAAAGGTCTCAAAACGAATAAATCTACGTATGCAATAAATAAATCAATAAAGTGTGTCAGTGTACCATCACGCAAGGGAACTCGTATTCAAGACTGTAAAAGGCGAGGGTATGCTGCCCTAAAATGGAAGACTGCAGTATCTGCAAAAATACAAAACTGAGAAAAATGGTAGATACTGCAGTTTTCCTTTGCCTTACTACTGATTTTGCAGATACTGCAATTGGGTCCCCCTAAGTACTCGTGAAAAGCACTGAAGAATCATTGTGAAACTGCAGTAACTTGTGTATACTGTGTTTCGCGAGCCCAATAGATGGCATATCTCAATTTCGAAAATTTTGCAGATAATGCAGCTTTCCATTTTAGGGCAGTATGGCGCTGCCCAGTATTTGAAAACAGGGACTATTTGGTCACCACCCAGTAAAATGTAATTACATATTTCGAAAAAAAACACATCACCCTAAAATACCCAGGAATACTTGAAAACAAGATGGTCGTTAGAAAAGGGTAGAATAGTAACGAGTAGTTGTAGGAATAAAAGAGAATTAAAGCTTATGAATATTGCATACGGACAGTAACTTCCAGTTAACAGCTGAATTTACTGACAAACCTCAGAGAGGGAGGTGAGGCAGAGTTGTTATACTGGAGTTTATGGATCTTTAAGTTAAGCAGATGACTGCGGTAAGGTAGCTAGCTGTCCTAATTAAGATAAGTAATAAGGTAGGTTGAAAATGGAAAGGCGTAATAATCAAAGTACGAAGATGATGCCTACGAACATCAGAGGAGGGGGGGGCAGTAGAGCTGAGTGATGCAATTACAAAAATAATAAAACAACTGGAAAATTTAAATATCGTGATCAAATGGACAAGAATAAGATGCTGCAGTATAGTAATATTAAAACTACTAAAGTAGCAGAGGACTGAACAACTTTATCATCTTGTCCCAGCAAACTCCTGAGAAAAAGAAAGTGCTGCGGATGCAGAAGGCACAAAAACACAATCATACTGCTCATAACTTTGCCATACTATGTTCACTACAAAATAAATTGCAGAGACAACATCAAAACCATAACAATGCAAAGTAAACAACCTTTGAAAAGCAACATTTCCGATGATTACGGACTGTAGGTAAAAGACTGTCAGCCATAAAGAAATCACTGATGTGTGGGAAGTAAATCGCCCTATGGTGTGTAGTATGTGTCTCTCTAAAGAATTATTATTCTCTCAGCTAGCTACAAAACCACCGGACGTACTAACACAGGATACAGTGCACACACGGAGATAGGAATGGCCGTAAAACAATTATCCTACAAACAGATCAGCTGAGCTCTGGTGACGAGTCAGTCTGCAACCAGACTGTCATCTAAATACCACTTCTAGATGTACTTGTAGTTTATCTCTTTGCAGTTACAAAGAGAAAAACACAAAAAATGGAAGACCAAGGACGACCAAGGCATGGTAGTCATGAGGCAGGCCCTGAAGGAAACACTGGGCTGAAACATGCACACAAAAGGAAAGAAGTTTACCTGGGACACAGAGTTTGAACAAGCTTGTAACTGATGCATCGCTCTGCGTCTGAAGTAGGCTATTCTGAAGTATGCAACTATACTCGAGAGTCAAAAGTCCACATAATCCAGTCAGGCTCAACAAAAGTCTCATTACAATAACTGTTTGCACACAAACTGTACAGTTGTGTTAATAATGTTTCCAAGTTCCTGCTTTAAAGTTTACAAAGAATGAGCTATTGTCGATGAAACGATGTAAGCTTGCTCGCTCACTCTCTCTCTCTCTCTCTCTCTCTCTCTCTCTCTCTCTCTCTCTCATAATATATATATATATATATATATATATATATATATATATATATATATATATATATATATATATATATATATATATATATATATATATATATATATATATATATATATATATATATATATATATATATATATATATATATATATATATGTCTACGTAAGTATATATGTACGAATAAGATTGATAAGCCCAATAGCAACATACAAAATACATGGCAATATGCGTTCAAGAAACGGTTTCTCTTTCCATTTAGAAGATAACCTTTTTATTTTATTTTCCCCATAAACATCCCTCTCCCGTTTCCCATCTGTTGACCCACAACAATAGCGAAGCATGTTCGAAACAGTAATATATTCATGTGCATTCGTTTGTAAATATTTGAGGAATTCAATATGCAATACACTCCCGACAGAAGTTTGAAGAGTTGCTTTATTCAGGGTCCCACAGAAAATGGAATACGTCAGTTTTTGCCACTTCGAGTATTTACGGGAATGAAACTGCACGAAAGAGAATGAAGCTGTTTACCAGTTGAACTCTCGCCTGGTCGAGGCTCGCCTCTCAACGGCTCCTTAGTCGATTGTACGTTGGTCTTTGGTTGTCTGTTCTTTATTTCTTCTATTCTCTGATTTAATACCTAGTTTTTTTCCTTTCTACATTGCCCCCTAGTACAATAAATCTCTTTCAAAATGCTTCACTTGCAACTTTTTCTTAGGCTGCTTGCTGTAACCCCAGAATTTAATTCACCTCTTCCTACTATTCTGGATCTGTACCTCATCGATTGATTTTAACGCAAAGGTATAACACTCTATGCACAACTCTTGAAAACTCTATTTTCATGAAAAGAAAAATTAATTTCTTACATGAATAGGAAATACTGTAACCAGAAATACATAACCACGTGCTAGCCCGGAAAAAGGGGCAACTATCGCTAAAGGTTAAAATTCCATATAAAAAATGAAATTTAAAAAAACCATCTTTCCGAAGTTTGCGAAACCACAGCGCATAAATGGTTTTCGTACAAGCGGCACTGAGTCACATTGAGGCCTCACTAGTTACCGTAGTGAATACTGAAATTTTTCCCGTCAGGATGACTTAGGTGGTTTCCACCTGATATCTGGGAATTACCTGGCCGGTTAGGACTCGAGGTCTAGTTTTTCAGAGGAGAATGGCTAGGACAAGAGGGCAAGTTTTTCAGTGGACAATGGCTAAGACAAGAAGTCTAGTTTTTTTCAGAGAATAATGGCTAGACAAGAGATCTAGTTTCCAGAGAACAAAGGCTAGGACAAGAGGTATAGTTTTTCAGGGGACAATGGCTAAGACAAGAGGTCTATTTTTTTTAGCGGACAATGGCTAGGACAAGAGGTCTAGTTTTTGCAGAGAATAATGGCAGGACAAGATGTATACTCTTCCACAGGACAGTGTCTAGGACAAGGAGTAAAGTTTTTCAGAGGACAATGGCTAGGACAAGAGGTCTAGTTTCCTGAGGACAAAGGCTAGGGCAAGTTTTTCAGAGGACAATGGCTAAGACAAGAGGCGTAACTTTCAGTGGACAATGGCTAAGACAAGAGGTCTAATTTTCAGTGGACATGGCTAAGACAAGAGGTCTAGTTTTTTTCAGACAATAATGGCTAGGACAAGATGTGCAGTCTTCCACAGGACAATGGCTAGGACAAAAGGTATAGTTTTTCAGAGGACAATGGCTAGGACAAGAGGTCTAGTTTTTCGGAGGACAATGGCTAGGACAAGAGGTCTAGTTTTTCGAAAGACATTGGCTAGGACAAGAGGTCTAGTTTTTCGGAAGACAATTGTTAGGACAAGAGCTATAGTTTTTCAGAGGACAAGGGCTGGGACAAGATGTATAGGTTTTCAGAGGACAATGGCTGGGACAAGATGTATAGGTTTTCAGAGGACAATGGCTAGGACAAGAGGTCTGGTTTTCAAGGGGCAATAGCTAGGAACTGAGATTTCTCTCTTTCGTTATAGTTTCGACTACATTAATCCAACATCCTGCTGGCAATGTAACATATATTACTTGCTTCTATGTAACTTATACTCAAGAACATTCAAGCGTGCTTCAGAGCCAAATAATAAAATAAGTAAAAAATTAAAAAACCTAACTGACGACGATGTGCCTAAAAATTAACACGAAGACCTGTCTTAGATGCCCAGAGGGATGACACAAAGCGATTAGTATAATAAAGTTCTAACGACAACAATAATGGCTGTAAGCTTCTCAGATTTACTGCCTCTCTTCGACATTCGTGTCCACGGAACATTATACTTGTCATGCACATGAACTGCTCAGTGGACCCAGGGTACAGAAATTAACAAATTCATCTCTTCGCTAGAGTTTTTAAATGCATCTCTAAGTTATAATTTTTTAGTTCTTTCAGTATTCATGAACATAAAATCATGATCACTTTGATTTTGTAAATACAGAATACCCAATCTTAGTCAGTATTCAGGATGACAAACTCAGCATCACTTTGGCTGTGCAAATACAAAAAAATTACAACCTTAGAATTAACCAGATCTTCACATACAATAGTAAAAGGAATAAAGTGTTCTAAAGCCTTTTAAACAGACCTTCACGTCCAATAGTGAAAGGAATAACGGTATTCTAAAGCCTTTTAAACGGCTCTTCACGTCCAATAGTGAAAGGAATAACGGTATTCTAAAGCCTTGTAAACAGCCCTTCACGTACAATAATGAAAGGAACAAAGTATTCTAAAGCCTTTTAAACAGACCTTCACGTCCAACAGTAAAAGGAATAACGGTATTCTAAAGCCTTTTAAACGGATCTTCACGTCCAATAGTGAAAGGAATAACGTATTCTAAAGCCTTTTAAACGGATCTTCACGTCCAATGGTGAAAGGAATAACGTATTCTAAAGCCTTTTAAACGGATCTTCACGTCCAATAGTGAAAGGAATAACGTATTCTAAAGCCTTTTAAACGGATCTTCACGTCCAATAGTGAAAGGAATAAAGATATTCTAAAGCCTTGTAAACAGCCCTTCACGTACAATAATGAAAGGAATAAAGTATTCTAAAGTCTTTTAAACAGACCTTCACGTCCAATAGTAAGACGAATAACGGTATTCTAAAGCCTTTTAAACAGATCTTCACGTCCGATAGTGAAAGGAATAACGGTACTCTAAAGCCTTTTAAACAGATCTTCACGTACAATAACGAATATGATAAAGTTTTATAAATTCTTTTAAACAGATCTTCGCGTCCAATAGTGAGAGGAATAACGGTATTCTAAAGCTTGTAAACAGCTCTTCACTTACAATGATAGGAATACAGTATTCTAAGGCCTTTGAAACAGATCTTCACGTCCAATAGTGAAAAGACTAACGGTATTCTAACCCTTGTAAACAGCCCTTCACGTACAATAATGAAAGGAATAAAGTATTTCAAAGCCTTTTAAACAGATCTTCACGTCCAGTAGTGAAAGGAATAACGTATTCTAAAGCCTTGTAAACAGATCTTCACGTCCAATACTGAAAGGAATAACGGTATTCTAAAGCCTTGTAAAGAGATCTTCGCGTCCAATAGTGAAAGGAATAACGGTATTCTAAAGCCTTGTAAACACACCTCCACACAAAAAACAAACGTAAATGAAGCTGAACGTTGCCCAGAAGCTTCCACCACTCCACTCTTTCAAACCCTCCGGCACAACTCCCTTCGAAAATAAAAAGAAAACGAAAAATAATTACGGCCCTTCATTTGAATTCTTGAGAAGGGCCGTCTCACAATGGCTCCCCTATGAATTTCTGAGAGAAACAATGAAAAGGGTAAACAATCGAGTCGCTGTTTTGTTTGCCTCCTCGGATGTAAACATCACCCGAGTAAATATTGCCGAGCTCAGCTCCCTTGCTTTTGGGGGGTCCTTCAGGGCCCAATTTGCATCTGCTTGCTCCAGGAAATGAGTCGATGGCCGAGAGTGTTCTCGCAGAACAAAGAATGCTCTAACATGTCAAAAAGTGTTCTCTTATAACGACGGATGTTTTAATATAGCAAAGAATGCTATCGTATAAGAAAGAGTAGTCTTGCATAACAAAGAATGTTCTACAATAATATAACAACGAGTGTTCTCGTATAACAAAGAATGTTCAAATGTAACAAAAATTGTTCTCGTATAGCAAAGAATGTTCAAATATAACGAAGATGGTTCTCGTTTGAGAACCATCTCTACTATAACAAAGAGTGTTTTCGTATGACAAAGAATGTCCTACTGTGACAAAAAAAGGTTAACAAATCGTTCTAATATGACGCAGAACGATCTCAGGTGAAAAGGACTACTCCAAGAGTGTGTCCACACTACACTGTAACATGTCATAAACACATCGGCAACTTATAGCATTCATATCACAGACAGGTTGAAAACAAGTCAATGATCATAGAGGAGATCGATAATCGTACGAAGCACTGATTAGGACTACCTATAAGACGTTGACTCGTATGCAACCTGTTTATGATGTGTACGATAAGCTGTCAACATGTTTATAATATACTATACTATAGTAGTGACGCACCCTAATTAAAAAATAAATGACTTATAGTAACAAGGAGTGACCTAATATAACCGAGACAACACGTAACAAAGGCACTCTGATATAACAAAATAAGTCCTAATATAAAAGAAGTGTTGATGAACGAATGTTCTAATACACCAATCTTTCACAAGGAATGTTCGAATATAAAAAAAGAATGCTCTCATGTTAGAAAGAGCGATTCATAAAACGAAAATTATTTTAATATGCTTAAAGAACGCTTCTATAAACCGGAACAACAAATGTTCTAACGCGACAAACCAATAGGAAACGTAAGATCGCCTTCTTGTGGACTCTCAATACAACGTAATCTAGCACAGTATATTCTCCGGCAAGTGATTGCTCAGACTTTGCATCATCAAATGGCTACATATGACAGCGCCGCTAAAGAAGACAAGTAATGCAACTAATCTTCTTCAAACGTTAACAGCCAAACGCTGCTGTGATTTTACTCCTGGATTGTTCTCTCTCTCTCTCTCTTCTCTCTCTCTCTCTCTCTCTCTCTCTCTCTATATATATATATATATATATATATATATATATATATATATATATATATATATATATATATATATATATATATATATATATAATTCGTTTAAACTAATATTAACATTAAAAATACAAAACACTCCTCTCTCATTCTCTCTCATACACACACACACACACACACACACACACACACACACATATATATATATATATATATATATATATATATGTAAAATCTTAAAATTCGTTCAGACCAAAATTAACATTAAAAATATACAAAAACGCTCATACATCTACAGCAATACTCTCAAGAAATACATTTCTGGTGACTACATCTTGAACATTCGAAGCTAAGGACTTGCACACATTTTTATATACCTATATAACATAAGGGCAGATAAAAGCCACAACACAATGAACTTATCTAACCCAGGCCTGTCGCAGAGACGGGAAATAAGGAAGCAATGGATCGCTCCCTGGAAAAACGGAAGATTAAGCGAATCAGGGAAAATCGTAATGGTTACTGAAAACCTAGATTAATATACACACCGACGAGTACACACACATACACACATCTATTTACATCGAAGGAAAAGTGGATAAAAGGAAACTTGAAAAATAAGCCAAACCAGAAGGAAAAAAAAAAAAATCCATAAAACCTGCCCAGAAAACCTTTCGTTTTCTGACCTGGCGATTAAAGACGTAGATAGATCTAAGAGAAAAAATTACAAATTGAAAAAAAATTCATCATAAAATTTCTGTGGGGCTTAATTATCGTCATGCATATAAGATAACAGAAACTTCTATAAACACAGAGCTATTTCGTCCTCAGGCAGGCAGGCGGCTTTTCCAAACACCATGAATATCTCATGGAGAGAGAGAGAGAGAGAGAGAGAGAGAGAGAGAGAGAGAGAGAGAGAAAAAATGTGGGCGAATGGAAGATCAAAGTTGGCCAAGTTCAACAAGGCATAAAACTTTCCAGAAAACTTTTTTCTTCTTCTTTTTTTCTGAAGAACAACAAAACAGCGAGAAATTCTTTTCGGAATCCGAAATGAATTATGAAGTGGCCATTAGAGACTGGTTTGATCAGGAAAGATTCCGAATGAAGCGCTTCGTCATTAACCATTTCTTTTCACTGCAGACTCGGAATCCAGCTTAAACCAGATTCCCACGAAACGCTGCGATTTCTAAGCACTGACTGATTGGATGAAACTGCTAATATTGTGCGTGCACCAAGAAAGAAACCATTAATATCATTAAAGTAGAAGACATTACGTAAAGACGAGCTTGCAGTAGCATTAAATTAGAAAAAAAGGTTCCTTACCAAAAAAGTCTTACCAAAAAGTTTTTTTGGCGAAAAAGGTTCCTTAGCAAAAAAAAAAAAAAAAAAAACACGGTTTCTCAGCAAAAAACGCTTCTTATAAAAAAAAAAGTTTCTTAGCACAACACGTTCCGCATGAAAAAGTTCATTGCCGAAAAAAAGTTCATTTGCCAAAAAAAAAAAAAAAAAAAACAAAAAAAGCCTTCTGCCCAACGAGCAGAAAATCCGTCATGGAAAGACGACAAGTCCGGAATCGTCTCTCGGCGGTCTCTTCATCTTTCCTTTCCACCTCCTCGAGTACAGACTATGCAACTCCCGAGCAACATCTCATGATGAAAAATTCCTGGAATATGTACACCAGCTTTGCTGGCTCGCTGTATTTTCCCCCTTCCCCGGGGGGTCGGTGAGAGAGAGAGAGAGAGAGAGAGAGAGAGAGAGAGAGAGAGAGAGAGAGAGAGAGAGAGAGAGAGAGAGCTTTGTTCAATTTTACAGAGAGAGAGAGAGAGAGAGAGAGAGAGAGAGAGAGAGAGAGAGAGAGAGAGAGAGAGAAGCGAGGAAAATTGAAATTGGGTGCCCATTCTCCCTAGCCATATGGACGAAAGAGCGAGATTTTATTCTAACGGGAATTTGTTATTCATCAAAAAAAAGTTCTTCCCCAAATAAATTATTTATGTATTTTGATGTGCTCGTCCAACGTTTTAATTCGGCGGTGGCACTTAATAATCTGCCGCTTGAAATTGATCTTTATCGAGACAGGAACCGAGGTCAACTCTTTCAATTCTATCCTTCCTTACTGATTAAGATTTCCCTGGCGTCGCAAACCTAAATGTCACGTATGACGATCACCGCGGCAGAATCCCCTTTCAAAAAAAATTTTGACTTTAATGTGTGAATTCAATTCTAATCATGCATGTCCCACAACTGAAATCTCTTCGTTCGACTTTCATGAACAAATAAGGTCTCCCTCATCAGCTGTGCAGCCGTTTGGAAGTCGATTCAGTTCCGTAAATGCAGAGACACGGCTTCTCAGATGCATAGACAAAGAAGCCCCTTAGACACGATGGGACAGAGAAGCTTTTTAGATGAGTAGACAAAGAAGCTCCTTACACAGGATGGGACAGAGAAGCTTTTTAGATGAGTACACAAAGAAGCTCCATACATAAGGGGACAGAAAATCTTTTTAGATGCATAGACAAAGAAGCTCCTTAGACACGATGGGACAGAGAAGCTTTTTAGATGCGTAGACAAAGAAGCTCCTTAGATACGGGGGCAGAGACGCTTCTTAAATGCGTAGACAAAGAAGCGGGGAGAGAAAAGCTTCTCAGGTACGTAGACAAAGAAGCTCCTTAGATACGGGGACAGAGAAGCTTCTTAGATACGTAGACAAAGAAGCTCCTTAGATCAGATGGGACAGAGAAGCTCCTTAGATACAGGGACAGAGAAGCTTCTTAGATGCGTAGACAAAGAAGCTCCTTAGATATGGGGGCAGAGACGCTTCTTAAATGCGTAGACAAAGAAGCGGGGAGAGAAAAGCTTCTCAGGTACGTAGACAAAGAAGCTCCTTAGATACGGGGACAGAGAAGCTTCTTAGATACGTAGACAAAGAAGCTCCTTAGATTAGATGGGACAGAGAAGCTCCTTAGATACAGGAACAGAGAAGCTTCTTAGATGCGTAGACAAAGAAGCTCCTTAGATACGGGGACAGAGAAGCTTCTTAGATGCCAAGACAAAAAGCTCATTAGATACAGGGACAGAGAAGCTTCTTAGATGTGTAGACAAAGAAGCTCTTTAGATACAGGGACAGAGAAGCTTCTTAGATGCCAAGACAAAAAGCTCCCGAGATACAGGGACAGAGAAGCTTCTTAGATGTGTAGACAGATGCTTAGACAAAGAAGCTCCTTAGATACAGGGACAGAGAAGCTTCTTAGATGCCAAGACAAAACAGCTCCCTAGATACAGGGACAGAGAAGCTTCTTAGATGCCAAGACAAAAAAGCTCCCTAGATACAGGGACAGAGAAGCTTCTTAGATGTGTAGACAAAGAAGCTCCTTAGATACAGGGACAGAAAAGCTTCTTAGATGCTTAGACAAAGAAGCTCCTTAGATACGATGGGACAGAGAAGCTTCTTAGATACGTAGACAAAGATGCTCCTTAGATAAGGGGACAGAGAAGTTTCTTAGATACGTAGACAAAGAAGCTCATTAGATACGGGGTCAGAGAAGCTTTTTTGATAGGGGGACATTTCAGAACAAAAAGCTTCACTAGCTTCGTTTTCGAGGAAATATCTTCTATTATAATACTTCACCCACAAGGCACATGAGTTTAACGAATTGAAATGCAGGAATCCTCACAACTAAAGCAGTTTACTTACAAATCGAATTTCTCTCTCTCTCTCTCTCTCTCTCTCTCTCTCTCTCTCTCTCTCTCTCTCTCTCTCTCTCTCCGTCTTTATAATACTTTAGTAATGCACACAAGCAGTTACACTGACCAATGTATATGTATATTGTCACGATGTGTACCAAGTACTTAGTTATTACACAACTAATCAGAAAATTCAAAAATTAACTTACTTCAGCCAGATACCTGAACTCTCATAACAGTAAAAATTACGACTGAGTACTCTAAAGGTAACAGTGATCCCTTAAAAAGCTTATTAATCACGTGAAAAATCTAAGTTTATCAAAAACAAGTTTGGGGTATCGACAATTAAACATGAAATATAGCCGAGTAAAAGGGCATCACTCCATCAAAGAACTTTAACTGTTTCCCTGGTCTTAATTCACTTCAGCAAAAGTAAAGGAACAAAACACGTTTATCACTTTGCCTTATGCACACAATTAATCCTATTCACTGGTGGTCAATAAATAAAACAATGTTTTTAAAAAAAATTTTACTATAAAAATTTATTTTAAATTCAAAATTTATAACTAGATTTCACAATCTGAAAAAATTTACTATTACTTGAAAACAAAAGAAAATTTAATTAATTCTTGAGTTAAATTATTAAACAAAACCCAATCACAAAAACATTAATTCATCAAGAAATTAAATTCATCAAGCAAAATTTAAACTATTAAGAATTACTCAAGATTTGAAAAGAAAATCTTATTAAATTAAAATTAAATCAAGTATGCAATGTTATATTATTAATAAATACTTAAATTGATAAGTAAATATATGGTAAATCACCATTATATAAAATGTGAAAAATTAAGAGATTGCAACACAAGAACACACAAAAATACAAAAAAGATTGACCAAAAACAATTTCACTAAGGCAAAAATCCCTTAATCCTTATTATACCATGGTAATAATAAGTAAAATTCACTTTACCTTACACAAGCTTGTGAAAACTTTCGCAAAATCACCTGAAATACAGCTGCTTGAGATTCACAAAACACTTCTGATAGGCACCGTTACAATTATGTTACGAATATATACACTTTTCTTACATTCAGATCTCAAAAGCTAAAACTAATATCAATGACCACACAAATATTTTACGTTAATAACTTCTCTCTTTTCAAGATAGGGAGAGAGAGACAGTGGGAACCACACAAACGATCTCTGAAATCAGAATGAGCAAGCTTTACGATTCGAGTAGGGACTGAAACAATCAGATGACATCACTATTAAGGCATTTTGGGAATGAGATACAAGAGAAAATTCTAGAAGGGGAAGATGACGTCACTTCCAGAGCAAAATGTTTTGGGGCCAAAACTAATGTACTAGAACAATATGTGATCAGAGCAAGCTGGCTGATCATAAATGGCATATTTTTAAAACAAGACTTAGAACCAAAGTTACTTTTTAGAACAGTACATGAAATACTGCAAAATCATTAGTCTTTTTCTCGTATGAGACAAAATCTTACATGACTCGAGTGCTATCCCAACCTGTCAACACTATCTTTCGCGATGACAACTGAACCAAAACACATCTGGTCTAACTCGAAACTCTCTCTCTCCCACTGCGTATTATTAAAAGCGTATTATTAATTCTAAATCACGCTGTTAAGTTCCCTAAATCATTAACACTTTTAAGATCTGACATTACACTACATATGATACTTCAACAATTATTATCATTACACCGAACACATGATAACTAGAAAGCAAATATATCAAAATCATGGAATGATTTACATATTACAAGGCAATATCATAACAATATACATACATACATATATATATACATATACATGGATCAGTGTAACTGCTTGCGTGCATTACTAAAGTACTATAAAGATGGATATATATATATATATATATATATATATATATATATATATATATATATATATATATATATATATATATATATAATATACCAAATGTACATCATATATGTATATATATATGCATATATACTAATGTATATATATATATATATATATATATATATATATATACTATATATATATATATATATATATATATATATATATATATATATATATATATATATATATATATATATATATATATATATATATATATATACTAGAGAATATGTAGACACAGCATATTCCGATACAGCGACATATATTCAGTATTCATGGACGGCAATCTCTTATCAGCTTTCGGCAATACACGCCGTCATAAAGACTGAATCCAATACCATATCAGTGACATAACTTGCTTAATGAAAACTTTTCAAGATGGAGAAAAAAGAAAGAATATCTTTGCACTTCAACGTACACGGTTGACACAGTAAGAAAGTTTATTTACATAATAAAAAATTTGTGTGTATAGGCTATACAGTATGTATACATACATACATACATATACATATATAATGTACATATATACAAATAAATATAAATATAATTACATATATATATGTATGTATGTATGTATGTATGTATGTATGAATACTTATGGATACAGTGTGTGCTTGTATATATGTATAATATATATATATATACTTGTATATATATATATGTATGTATGTATGTATGTATGTATGTATGTATGTATGTATGTATGAATATAACACATATATATATATATATATATATATATATATATATATATATATATATATGTATATACTATATATGATATATATGTATATATATATATATATATATATATATATATATATATATATATATATATATATATATATATACATACACACAAGCACACACTATATCCATACTCCCAGTTTTAGAAAAATTGCACTACAACATTATTAATACCTTTTCAATAGTTAGGAGGAAGCACTTAGGAATTTCTACATGGCTCCAAGTCCACTAATTGAAGTCAGTGGACTATATTTTTGGGCTTTTAATTCACAACGGATAAAACATATAATTTATAGTGTGAAATGGTGACTGAAAAAGGTGATGGTGAGAAGATCGTTTGATGTTGATACAAACCTCTAATAATGATGAAATTGGACAGCATTGTAATAATGACGCTGGTAGTTTTGTTATCATCATAGAAAGGATTATAACGTTGATGGTTATGATAGTACCGGTATTGTAGTCATTTTTTACGCCAATACATTTAGTATTCATGACGATGACAATGTAGAATCCTAATGATGAAAGTGATTTTGTTTTCAAGTATGCATTATGTATAAGTATATATATGTCTATATGTATATATATAAATATAAATATATATATATATATATATATATATATATATATATATATATATATATATATATATATATATATATATATATTACACTTGGAGCTATCTAAAAATATCCAAGTTTCTCCTTCTAACCGCTATACAGGTGTTAATGTTTTAATGCAATTTTTCCAGGTAAAACTGATATGGGTCGAAGGAATATTTATATTTTTATATATATATATATATATATATATATATATATATATATATATATATATATAATTTATATATATGTAAATTTTTTTAACTAGAACTCCGTCCTTCGTATACTCTCTCTTGGGACAGCCTTTGCAGGTCGTCAATATGGTCACGCTACAACACAGAGAGAGAGAGAGAGAGAGAGAGAGAGAGAGAGAGAGAGAGAGAGAGAGAGACTGGGGCCCAGCCACAACCAACAACCCACCTACCCCTCCACAATTCCTACATCCATTCATCACCAACCCTGGCAGTGACGAATTGGTGAATATATTATAAAACTGGCCGATCGTTCGTGTCGACAGCGTTATCCCCAGACAGTTCCATTAGCGAGAATTCGTACACGAACGCACGAACACACACACACACACAAGGCTCAAAAAGTGCAAATCGCCCAGTCGGCAACAGGAAAGAGGATTTCCATCTAATGATAAGTGTAAGGTCTTTTGTGCGAGGCTCTAATGCGTCCTAAGGCTGTTAATAAGGTTGAGGGTTATTCCTAAGGGAGAAGAAATGAATAACACAGAGATAAGGGTTAGGAGAGGCAAGGAATGAAAGAATACCTCAACAATCAGAGTCAAATAACCAACAGAGCTCGGTAAAAAACTATTATGATACAAAGTTCATAACAACATTAGAGTGATAATTCTAACCTGTCAAAATATAAATTTTTCCCAATCGTAATACAATAATTAGACAACATATTTGGCTCCCAAATAAGACAATGATTTTAATATTGTTTTAATTGTTTTCTTAATACAATAAGACAATATATTTGGCTCCCAAATAAGACAATGATTTTAATATTGTCTTATTGTTTTCATAATACAATAATAAGACAATATATCTGACTCTCAAATAATACAATGATTTTAATATTGTCTTGCCGTTTTCTTAATACAATAAGTAGACAACATATTTGGCTCCCAAACAAGACAATAATATTAATATTGTTTTATTGTTTTCATAATACAATAAGAAGACAATAAATTTGGCTCCCAAATAAGACAATGATTTTCATATTGTCTTATTGTTTTCATAATACAATAAGTAGACAATATATTTGACTCCCAAATAAGACAATAATATTGTCTTATTGTTTTCATAATATAGTAATAAAACAATATACCTGGCTCCAAAATGAATACTAATAGACAAGACCTCTTTCTAAGGCCGGACTCCAAAGAACAAATGTAAGAATATTAACAAGAAGAAAATGAGCAGTGAGTGACGCGTTATAGTTATAAACATCTACATTATCCACCACTGCTAGTCTACTCATACCTTGAAATAAAATGGTGGTGTAAAAGAGGGTCAAGATGGCGAGTTACACACAAAAATTATATATAAGTGAATACACACTGCGTTTCATTATACAGATATTATTGTAATCATCATAACCGAAAGTTGGTATACCTAGGAATTAAATATGCATCTATTTCATATTGGTAATGCAGGGGAGGGTCAAGGGGTTAAGTTACACACAGAAAAAAATATACATACAGATACACACTGCGTCTCATTATACAGAAACCATTGTAATTTTTATCACAGAGCGTTTCACTACGCAGAAATCGTTGTCATGATTACCACCAAGACTTTCGATATAGAAAAATCAATATATAATTATTATAACCAAGCCTTTCATTATACGGATATCACTGTAATTATTATCACCAAGCATTTCATTATACAGAAATAATTGTAATTATTATCCCAAGCGTTTCATTATACAGAAATCATTGTAACTGTTATCACCAAGAGTTTCATTATACAGAAATCACTGTAATTATTATCACCAAGCGTTTCAATATACAGAATAATTGTAATTATTATCACCAAGCGTTTCATTATACAGAAATCACTGTAATTATTATCACCAAGCGTTTCTTTATACAAAATAATTGTAATTATTATCACTAAGCGTTTTATTATACAGAAATCGAAGTAATTATCACAAGGCGTTTCATTGCATAAAAATCATTATAATTATCATCCGAAGAGTTATATTAAACCGAAATCATCGCAGTTATTATCAACAGGCGTTTCATTATACAGAAATCATTATAATTATTATCACCAAGCATTCCACTATACAGAAATGATTGTAAGTATAAATCACAACGTCGGCATATTTAGGAATAAAAAACATAAGAACATAAAAGCGCAGAGCTTAAAAATGCTGAAGAAATTCTTCCGCCGAATCAAGACTGCGAGTGGCGAATGTTCGCATCAGAAGTGGGATAATGGAATAATCATTCCTGGGACATTTCCTTCGCAGTTATGAGATGGAGGGTCCAAAGGAGCCATCTTTGCGAATCAATTACGTTCTCTCGCTCTCCTCCCGTGTTTTTGGCACATGCAATTTCTTTCTTTTTTCTATCTCTTTCTTTTTCACTTACGTAAAAAGGCACCAATTACCTTTCTCTCTCTTTGGAAAAAAAACACCACTTTAATCTCTCTCTCTCTCTCTCTCTCTCTCTCTCTCTCTCTCTCTCTCTCTCTCTCTCTCTCTCTCTCGTGTCTTTTGTTACAAGCAACTTCTTTCTTGTTTTTTATACCTATTTCTTTGTTTTTCTCTTACGTGAAAATGCATCACTTACCTTTCTCTCTCTTTGGTAATAAAAACACCGCTTTAATCTCTCTCTCTCTCTCTCTCTCTCTCTCTCTCTCTCTCTCTCTCTCTCTCTCTCTCTCTCTCCTTGTAAACATGCAGCCTAACCTACAACAACAATGGGAAAGAGCAGTAGCAAGTGGCTACGTATATGCCTATAATTCTTTAAATCTCTTAATTTACTGTTTATATTTTCTGTTTTCAGGCGAGAAATTTACCAACGGCTTTTACTTTCACAGTAATAATAACATGCTCAATTGTTTCTTCACTTCCCTCTCGCTACTTTTACCTTTTGGACTTCTACCTTTCTAAGTTTTTACCTTTTCCGACACTTCTTCCCCTTCTGCTGAAGGCGGACTCTCAGAATGCTCCCCCACCCCAGGCAATTCTCTCTTGTCCAAGTGATAATCTAATCCTGTGCACTGCACTGCACTGAAGTCCTGACTCTACTCTGATAATTTTCAAGCCCTTTTTTCCTCAAAATTCATTACAAGTCTTTATTGCAAAATCATTCACACCTCTTGTAATGGAATACAGAATTTAGGCCGAAGGCAAGGCACTGGGACCTGTGAGTTCATTCAGCGCTGAAAGGGAGATTGAAGGCAGAAAGGTTTGAAAGATGTAACAGGAGGAAAACCTCGCAGTTCCTCTATGAATCAATGGTTAGGAAAGGGTGGGCAGCAAGATGAAATCAAGAGAATATGAATGGAGGCACCGTAAAAGGAATGAAAGGGGTTGCAGCTAGGGGTCGAAGGGACGCTCAAGAAACCTTAAGTACTGCCTACAGTGCACCGCGTGAGGTGCACTGACGGCACTATCCCCCTATGGAAGTTTACACCTCTTTATTTCAAAATACTTGCGTATCTTTAGTAAGCGCCCGATGGTTTTTATTTTCTAGGTGCATTTTTTTTATTTGTTTAATAGCGGACGACTACAACGAATTTCTCGTAATGAAATACTGCCGACAGCCAACAACTCAATCAGCGATTTCCTCTAATGTGCCACACTAAAAATGATTTCCATTAGGATCCTTCAGTAAAAATAGACAGCAAAATTCTTTCAGGTCATATTCTCTTGAACATAAAGTGTCGGAAATGCTTTGTTGAATAATTACGGTAATTTTCCTAATGTTCGATTTTAGAAAACTAAATAAAATTTGGAATACAAATTCTCTCATCCAGGATGTGAGTTTTTCTTTAATACTCTCATTCTCACTAATACTTTTTAAAAATATTTTCACGGTCTTCCATAAAAGATTCTAAATGGGCACCTTAGAATGAAAGAGGAAGTCTTACGAATTTTAAATAATTGAAGTTGTAATAAAATTGACCGCCCCAAAAAGATTCACGAAAATGGGTCATACAAGGTTTTCACCTTAAAAAAAAAACCTCGGCAGTCTTCTAATAGAAGAATTCAAACCAATTCCTTTTTAAAGAAAAGTTATCAGATATAGCTCTACAGCAAATATTTATTTCTACCGCCCTACATTCAAATTCATACCAACTCTCCAACATTTGAATTCATTCCAACTCCCCAACATCTGAATTCATTCCAACATCTGAATTCATTCCAACTCTCCAACATTTGAATTCATTCCAACTCTCCGAAATTTGAATTCATTCCAACTCTCCAACATTTGAATTCATTCCAACTCTCCAACATCTGAATTCATTCCAACTCTCCAACATTTGAATTCATTCCAACTCTCCAACATTTAAATTCATTCCAACTCTCCAACATCTGAATTCATACCAACTCTCCAGCATTTGAATTCATTCCAACTATCCAACCAACTCTCCAACATCAACATCTATGAAATTCCAATTCCCTATCCAAAAATCTTCATTTGAAATTCCAAAAAAAAAAATTCTGAATTCTCACCAACAATACAACTTTCCAACTCTCCAAAAAAACAACTCTCCCAACAACTATCCAAATTTAAACAATATTCCATAAAACAACATTTGAATTCATTCCAACTCCAACATTTAAATTCATTCCAACTCTCCAAAATTTGTCGATCCAACATTTTTATACTCTCCAAAGTCAACTCTCCAACATTTTTATAAACATCTTTCATATCAAAGGAAATATTAAAATAGTTCTTGGAAATAATTCAAACTTTTGCAACATTTAAACATTTTCCAACATCAATACTCTCCAAACTATTCCCTATAAAATCTTGAAAAAAAAAAAAATTCCTCACCACAATACCTTTAAGCCTCAAATGATGGCTTTCAAAGGAAATATTAAAATAGTTCTTGGAAATAATTCGAAAACTTTTGCAACAAACTTTTCCAATAAAACTGTATAGGCCTCAAATGATGGCTCCCCTTACTTTGAAAAAAAAAAAAAAAAAAAGTTCACTGCACTCAAAACCTTTCCAGACATGAAACTTCATATTCCTTAAAGCACGCCCTTTCACAATCTGAAGGAAATAATAATAAAAAATAACACACACACAAAAAAAACTATTAAATCTACTATGAAAAACCTATGACAACCTCACGAACCCCACTGGAAAGACTGAGTAGCAAGAACCAGCCAGCACGTCTGAAATTAATAACATACTAAAAAAAAATACTTCCCGATCATAAAAAGAAAAACTTTCACTCTCTCTCTCTCTCTCCACCATGACTGAAAGATGACTGACGGAAGACCGAAATGATTACCTCGAGATTGCTTTGAATGACTCTCTATTAAACCTCCAGGGGAGAGAGAGAGAGAGAGAGAGAGAGAGAGAGAGAGAGAGAGAGAGAGAGAGAGAGAGAGAGCAATTTTCGTTCGTTCCCTAAGTCTTAATCCTTCCGGCGTAGCTACTGATTGTCTAAAATTATAACTTCGTGGTCTTGTTGGTCTAATACTAATATTAAATTAATAATAATAATGTGAGCCCTGCTGGGAAGAGGCAAGGAAGGAACGAACGTGAGGCTGGAACCGACACGGAATGGAAGGATGGGAATGGGAAAGGAAGGCTAGGAATGGGAATGACAGGCTTGGAATGGAAATGAGAATGGAAGGCTGGGAATGGAAATGGAAACGGAAGTTTGGGAATGAGAATGGAAGGCTGCGAATGAGAATAGAAGATGGAATGAGAATGGAAGAAGACTGGGAATGAGAATGGAAGGCTGGAAATGAGAATGGAAAGGCGGGAAAGAAAAGGAGAGGCTGAAGATGAGAATGGAAGCTGGGAATGGGAATGGTAGGTTGGAAATAAGAATGGCAGGCTGGGAATGAGAATGAAAAGCTGGAAATGTGCATGGAGGGCTAGATATGAGAATCGAGAGATGGGATTGAGAAAGGAAGGCTGGCTGAGAATGGGAATGGTAAGCTGGGAATGACAGTGGAAAGCTGGATATGAGAATGGATGGCTGGGAATAATAATGGAAATGTTGGGGGGGGGTTGTATAAAGCATGCCGAAGCTATCCCCAACAGAAATACAATGATAGGTCAAATGCAAACCAAGTCTCTCTCTCTCTCTCTCTCTCTCTCTCTCTCTCTCTCTCTCTCTCTCTCTCTCTCTCTCTCTCTCTCATCTTTTACAGACCAACAGCCTTCTTCGTAAGACCGCACTTAGAAGTAAATCAAGTCGGTTGATTAGCACGAGTTCAGGGGTCTACAACAGTCCCCTTATTCCCTTTGATAATTTACCATACGGCCGAATTAAAGTAAACCAATCCCAATCATGGGAAGAGAACCGAGACGGCACTCAAGTTCGAGTATTTTCTTCCGTTCTTTAGTCTACATATAATTGACATTTACAGATTCAGTATTTTCAATACCAATACCTCAAAACACCATGGATATCCTTCCACTTCGCTTTCGTGCATGGGGGTCTAAACCTGAGAAAACCCCGTAAAAATTAACATAATATAGATCTCTAGATCTCTTGCAGCCTTTTTTATTTTCTTTGAATTACAACAATAAAGTCTGTATTCATTTCCTCTGCAGAGCAGCGATTTCTAATGAACACAAAATATACAATATTTGTTTGTTTGTTATTTGCCAGAAGACTGCGGGGCAATCATCTATCTTTACAAACACCACAATCTTTTTGACCCTGTGCATCCTAAAAGACGTGACCAAAACTATTCAAAGATCTAAAGCGTTCTGTCAGCTTATTCTGAATACAAAGGACTGACCCGTCAACGCCAGTCACTTTCGCATGTTCTTTGCTGTCAGTCATTTTCATTTGTTCTCTATTCACTGTCACTCGCAAATCAAGTGGCCCTTCACACTGACCTCTTGCCGCATCGTCACTCTCAGGTCTCCTACCCTTGATCACTCACGTACCGTTGGTTTTCATTCTCTGCTCATTTTCAGTTTTTCTCTGATCAATGTCACTAATCTCCAGCTATTTTACATTCACTACTAAATCATCAACTTTTCCTCATTCACTGTCAGCTGCATGCTCCTCAATATCAGTCACTTTCAGCTGTTCTCCACTTGGCCTCGTTGGACAGGTCGGTATAGTTCTCGGCTAGCACTCTGCTGGGCCCGCGTTCGAGTCTCCGGCTGGCCAATGAAGAATTAGAGAAATTTATTTCTGGTGATAGAAATTCATCTCTCGCTATAATGTGGTTCGGATTCCACAATAAGCTGTAGGTCCCGTTGCTAGGTAACCAACTGGTTCGTAGGTAAAATAAGTCTAACCCTTCGGGCCAGCCCTCCCTCTGTAGGAGAGCTGTTAATCAGCTCCTCCTCCTCAGTGGTCTGGTTAAACTAAGGTATACTTCTTACTTCTCCACTTGGCCTTCAAATACATCCAGCTGTTTCTCCCTCACTATCACTAAACCAAGATTTTTCTCACCATGCCTTCATTCAATTTTAGCTGTCTTCCACACTCACCATCTCATTCGCTCTCAGCTGCTTTTCTATCACTTTCAGCTTCTCATAACTCGCCTAAACTCACTGTCAATTACCTTCTTATTACTCGCTTCCATTCACTCTCAGCAGTCACTCACTTTTAGCACCTCATGACTTACCATTACTTATTTTCAGCCGACCCTCACTTTCAGCTTCTCGCTGTTCACTTTCACTCGCTGTCACCTACTAATTGCTCGCCTCTATTCATTTTCATCACCTAATTACTCGCCTCTATTCATTTTCATCACCCAAATGCTCGCATCTACTCATTTTCATCACCTTCTAATTGCACGCCTCTACTCCTTTCATCATCTCATTACCACACCATCACTCACTCTCAACATATCACTGCTCACTCTCAACTCCTCGCTACTCACCGTCACTCACTCTCAGTTTCCCATCACTCGCCTCCCACTCTCTTTCATCCACTCCCCAGCAACTAACACTTGCTCCCAGTTAAATACGAGCAATATACCAAGATTGCAAGCAGAGAGAGGCTCAGAGAGGCTCTCATATGTTATTAATGCCAAGCAAGAGAGGCTAATGTGATTACGTCCCGCGTGCCAAAGTGGATCATGTATTATAAACAGGGATATGCAATTTGTACCTGCAGTTGTCTTGTTGCCCGAGTACAGTCATATGATTTGGCGAATTACTTTTGATTACGGTTGCGCAATCTTGATTTTATCCAGTCTCACAAGCTACAACAATAACAAGAACTAGTGGTGATGGTAGCAGCAATGACAACAACAACAACAACAACAACAACAATAATAATAATAATAATAATAATAATAATAATAATAATAATAATAATAATAATAACAAAAACCACGTAAATTGCGACCTTAGTGCATGTATGCATGTATATATATATATATATATATATATATATATATATATATATATATATATATATATATATATATATATATATATATATATATGCCTTTATCAAATCAACAACAATAACATTAACAGAAGTAATTTATAAAAAACAATAATAATATTTAGTAGTAGCGATGAATTTGCCATGAACTGCCCCAGGTAACCCACTTGATAGCAGATTAAATGGAACTTGGCATTATCTCAGTTTCCACCAGCTTTGCAACAGCAGCATTATGCAAACATATATTCACCGAGGAAATGAACATCTTAGCGTATTCAACATACTGCAACTATTATACAAACCGGGATTTGCTGGTCGGTATACGGGTTTGTAATTCATATACTGAAATCCTCTCAATAATTTGGGTACGATTTGGGAGACAGAACCTGGGAGAATAAATGACCAATATATATATATATATATATATATATATATATATATATATATATATATACATATATATATATATATATATATATATATATATATATAAACTATATATATGAATCTGGAATATGTATATATAATTTATAGCGGCAATTGTCAGTTCAAAAGCCAGATGGTGGAACCAGCCTTGATTAAACAAAGAAATACAATGAATCTCTCAAGAGGCGCCTGGGATTCAGATATAATAGATCAAATCTTCCTCCAACCAGCGATTAAGAAGATTAAAGAGAAATTGTCAACTGGAGTGACGTAACGGCTGACCTATGGATCTTCTGGTATAAATACCGCTTTTCTGTAACTTTTTCTCATTCACTATTTGTCTGAGGAGAGAGACTGTTTGGTCGCTGAAATATAGCCTTTATTTTCCACATTTTGGCATTTCTATGGGCTCCCTTATATTTGATATATATATAATATATAAATGCTGAAATTTGGAAAATAAAGGCTATATTTCAGCGACCAAACAGACTCTCTCCTCAGGCAAATAGTGAATGAGAAAAAGTTACAGAAAAGCGTTATTTATACCAGAAGACCCATAGATCAGCCGTTAAGTCACTCCAGTTGACAATTTCTCTTTAATCTTCTTAATCACTGGTTGGAGGAAGATTTGATCTATAATATCTAAATCCCAGGCGCCCCTTGAGAGATTCATTGCATTTCTTTGTTTAATCAAGGCTGATTCCACCATCTAGCTTTTGAACCGACAATTGCTGCTACAAATTATACGAGACATATTCCAGTTTATTCTGTGTTATTGTTATTTATGTGATTAAAAATAGCTGTTCTGTTGTCCGTACCTAACTGAACGTTTAAGCTGTATTAATCTTTTGGGGAGTGATTAGCCTACAAAGCCGATATGACTGGTCACAGTTGAGGCAAGAGATTTCGTAAACTCTTGCGTCTTTAGGGACTGGTTTTTGTTGGACGTTAGTCAGGGATTTGGCTAAGGTATTTGGGTAGATAAATGCAAAAGGGTTAGAATTTCCAAGTGTCTGTGTCAACGTCTTAATATCCCACACCTGTCCAGGTGTGGGATTTTTATTTGATTGTTGGCCGTCTCTCTGGTCTTGTTATTGGGGGGACGGTAGAAAATAGTGTTTGCTTTGTGGATCAATTTCCCAATTAAATGGTCATGGTACTTTAAAGATGACAGCTGCTTATGGATTAGTTCAATTTCCTTTTCCAGGAGATCTGGGGAGCAAATCCATAAAGCTCTTAAGAATAAATTGCTGGCAACGCCAATTTTGATAGAGATGTCATGATAGCTATAAAAATGGATGTGTGACAGTGAGAATGTTGGTTTTCTGTATATGGTAAATTTGTATTCTGTCGTGTCTCTAATTATTAAGAAGATTAAAGAGAAATTGTCAACTGGAGTGACTTAACAGCTGACCTATGGATCTTCTGGTATGAATACCACTTTTCTGTAACCTTTTCTCATTCACTATTTGCCTGAGGAGAGAGACAGTTTGGTCTCTGAAATATAGCCTTTATTTTCCACATTTTGGCATTTCCATGGGCTCCCTTATATTTGATGGAATTGTTTTAACAGAAAATATTTTACAGTCATATATATTTATTAATATGTATATGTATATATATATATACAATTTATATATATATACATATATACTGTATTTATATATATACACATACAATTATGTATGTGTATTGGTTATTTATTCCGGCAATTTCTCTCTTACAGATCGTCCATACATTATAAAAATATACAATGTATGTTTATTCATTATTCAAATACTTGTAAAAGTTGCATTGATTCCATTACTAGGAAGAGCGTGCCTTCCAGAATTCAATAATTAATCTGAATATACATATCTAAAAGAAAAAAATTGCATTTTAATACAAGCAAAAAGTAGTTTTATATTTGAATTACAGGATTCCAACGCATATCATGAATCATACCTAGCTTTTAACGGAATTATAACAATTAGCAAAAACGCATCCGCTGGGAAAAAAGCGTCAAGTCAATTACCTTGAAACGCTGGCCGGGATTAAAAGCAGCCCAAAACATTCTCCCTGAATAATATTCGGCCAAATGAGTCTCTCGGTCACACTCGCCGGGGATCCTGTCCGCGAAAAGACGAACTCCCTCCCCGACCACCCCACCCCTCTCCCATCGGTACCATTCCCCTTCTCTCCCTTCTCCTCTATCCCCACCACCCCTCACCACCAAGACCCCCAACACCAACATCACAGATAAAAATTATGGAGAAACTACTTCATCTGGCAGCTGAGCGGAACTAAAGAGGATTGGAATCCTGGAGTTAGGACTGAACATCAATGTGTTAGGTGTTCGTTTTTATAATATTCTTGCGAGTACATATTACACACTATAATATATATAAAGATATATATATATGTGTGTATTACTATATAATAATAATAATCATTATAAGCCATTTCTCCTTACAGGGAGGGGTATCATGTGTTACCATGCCGAATTCCAGAGTCCTCTTGGGATGAAGTTGCAAAACCCACGCCCCATTGCATGGGCGTTCCAGCTCATGTGCCGGCCCATCCACACTGACTGGCCAGAGACCAAAGGTTGCTGATCGAATGACTCGCCGTTAGTACAAATGTACCGTTACTGTCGAATCCCAAGATCGATTACGGTCGAGGGAAATGCGAATAAGATCCGGTACCTGCAAGACCATCGCGCCTCTGGATTACAACCTTCGTAATAAGCTGACTGCGGTGGGTCGCAACCACGCTGGGGGATAGCTATCCCATCCAAAGAGATTTCCTATCATCCGGATGGTTAACATTTTCTGGAGGTAACCCTCCTAAAGGGAAGAGATATTGATGAATAAGATTTTTTATGCTGTATATATAATGCATGCATTGGGTCCCATATATATATATATATATATATATATATATATATATATATATATATATATATATATATATATATATATATATATATATATATATGAATGTCTTTATGTAATAGTGTGAAAAATGGCCCATAAACACTATTTAAACGTTGTATGTACTTGTTTCTGTGTTCACTGGTAGAATCTGGACAGGTGGAAAGTTACAATGGTATATATACAAAAACATGAAGGTGTGGAAGGTGGCGTTTCTTAAGAAGGAGGAGATTGACCAAATTCCCTAGTGGTTTTGGCTCGTTTGGCGAAATAGGGTCCGAGGATTAAGGCAGTCAATGGCGTCCGATTTGCAACAGGTTCATATTGTTGGTTTTGATTGACTAGTGTCGTACAAAAGAAAGATGCTGGGCCTTTTTATCTTCATATTATAGGCTACTGTTGTATTACAGTAAACAAGTGCCTGGAAATATAGTTTCAAGGTTTAAATAGTGTTTTTATGGGCCTTCTTATATATATATATATATATATATATATATATATATATATATATATATATATATATATATACATACATACACACGTTATATATTATATGTGTATGTATGTATGTATGTATGTATGTATGTATGTATGTATGTATGTATGAAGGGGCACAGGAGAAAGTGCATGGTTGCAAACTAGTGTCCTATGGGCCTTTTTATCTTGCTACTGTTGTATTACAGTAAAAGACATTAATATATATATAAATATATATATATATATACATATATATATATATATATATATATATATCAATATATTCAGACAAAATGCAATCACCCTCAAAAACAAAAATTGTACAGGGGTACACAATACATATATCCCTCACCTAATATATCAACCCATTCAGACAAAATGCAATCACCCTCAAAAACAAAATTGCCTCGAAAAAAATACACACACATAATAGTAAATCAAAACAACAATAACAAACGTTATTAAAACCAGGCGAACCCTCGCCATTTGTCATTCTCGCGTAATCACCCATCGCATATTTCCTTCCGTTTTGAAAAAACACAGAATTTATCGCTGGACTTTCAATTTGCCCGGGAATCGTCAAGATAATATGCGGGCGTTCGGCGCACAGATGCGCATGTGCAGCGGGCGGCCACTAGTTATAGGTGTGATAGGTATATGGGAAGAGAGAGAGAGAGAGAGAGAGAGAGAGAGAGAGAGAGAGAGAGAGAGAGATTCTATAGAAGACATGTGCATGGGTTGAGGAGCATTATTTATATATATATATATATATATATATATATATATATATATATATATATATATATATATATATATATATATATATATATATATATATATATATATATATATATATAAACCTGATCACTTGCACAACTGTTCAGTGTAATCATACAACTATTAACAGGAGCTTGCTTACTTACTTACGTTAGATACCATCCTGTTCAAATGAGGTGCTGTTTATATAAATATATACAGTAATATATATATATATATATATATATATATATATATATATATATATATATATATATATATATATATATAGAGAGAGAGAGAGAGAGAGAGAGAGAGAGAGAGAGAGAGAGAGAGAGAGAGAAAATGCGGGCAATCGTGACTAGTGAATATTATTAGCAGGAGAAAAACCCAAAGGGAAACCATCCATGCTCTCGACAAACGTCACAGCACCAACACTCACTCACTCACACACAGACGTCCAGGAAAGCTTTCCAGACCACAAAGGTCTGGAAAAGCGACTGGAAAACACCTAGATCCTCCACTGATCATTTACAATTCCAGCTAATCTTTATCAATTAACTTCTCTTTTTCAAGAAACTTCTCTCTTTAAATAAACTTCTCTTTTTCAAGAAACTGAGTCTTAAGGGTTTGCTGATTTAAAATATTCTGCCAAATTTTCGAAGACTGAAAACATGACAACTTCAGCTTAGAAGGGTTCACAAAACCTCTAAATCTTTCATTCACATATTTATTATCGAAGATCTGTGAAGCCGAATTTGTAGGCAAATTTATCAAATATACCGGCTGAAAAATGAAGTCACAAGCCGAATCCTAATAAGGCACTTTCGTTAAGTACACATATGTAGGAGGTTCGAGTGATTCTATCGATATTATTTCGAGTTATACAGGGGAAGAGCACATGCATGCACACCGCGTTCTGTCCTTATTAAGATACCTCGTAACACTGCCAAGAGTTACTTGCGAAGA
>NC_089789.1:6956614-7014114 GCF_040412425.1 Macrobrachium rosenbergii | reverse complement strand
TCGAAGGTTTCAGGCCGAGTGAAATCGAAGGTTTCCAGGTCGAGTGAAATCGAAGGTTTCCAGGTCGAGTGACCGGGTCGAGTGAAATCGAAGGTTTCCAGGTCGAGTAACGGTCGAAAGTGAAATCGAGGGTTTCCAGGTCAAGTGACCGGTGAAATCGAAGCGTGTCCGCCGAGTGTCGACGTGACTGGGTCGAGTGAAATCGAAGGTTTCCAGGTCGAGTGAAATCGAAGGTTTCAGGTCAGTGAAATCGAAGGTTTCAGGTCGAGTGAAATCAAAGGTTTCAGGTCGAGTGAAATCGAAGGTTTCCAGGTCGAGTGAAATCAAAGGTTTCAGGTCGAGGAAATCGAAGGTTTCAAGGTCGGTGACTGGGAGTGAAATCGAACAGGTCCAGGTCGAGTGAAATCGAACTTGTCCGGGTCAAGTGAAATCGTCCGGGTCGAGTGAAATCGAACGGGCCGGGCCGAGTGGAATCGAACGGGTCCGGGTCGAGTGAAATCGAACGTGTCCAGGTCGAGTGAAATGATAACGTTTCAGACGTTCTCTGGCGTCTGAAGAAACGAAGTCCTATGATTTTAATGTTCCAGTATTTATTTAATGCTTTGTATAACAAATATATCTGAGAAGAAGGGTTGTAAGGGTTATTATTGAACGATTTGTGTCAATTTTGTCAGTAAAAACACAATTTTTCATCATTTTTCTTTCTTTCTTTATAAGGTAGTGCTTCAACTTTCTGGGCATTGTTTGCTCATTATATATATATATATATATATATATATATATATATATATATATATATATATATATATATATATATATATATAGAGTATATATATATATATATATATATATATATATATATATATAGAGAGAGAGAGAGAGAGAGAGAGAGAGAGAGAGAGAGAGCATTAATTATTGAAATTTTTTATGTCGTCAGACTTAAGTCACTTAAGAGAGAGAAAATAATTAATTATTGTGACTTTTATGGCGTCACACTTACTAAAGTCACTGACGCAGAGAGAGAGAGAGAGAGAGAGAGAGAGAGAAGAGAGAGAGAGAGAGAAATTAATTAATTAATTATTGTGACTTTTTATGGCGTCACACTTACTAAAGTCACTGACGCAGAGAGAGAGAGAGAGAGAGAGAGAGAGAATAATTTATTATTGGGACTTTTTATGGCGTCAGACTTAGCAAGTTCACTGACGCAGAGAGAGAGAGAGAGAGAGAGAGAGAGAGAGAGAGAGAGAGAGAGAGAGAGAGAGAATATTCATCACCCACACCTAATTTGCATTCTTGTCCTTTGTTCATATACGAGCGCGCGCACACACACACAGGAACACATTTCCTATCTACCTACCAACTAATGAAACAAACGCACAAAAAACATTTAATCCCTTCTCCTAGATCAATTCCCCATCTGAGTGAGTTTTCTCCCGTGCCTGCACGCTGAAGCGAGTGCCGCAGAGGTATTAACTTATAACCCGACAAAGTTATAATGGAAATGCTCTTTTATCAGGCAAGTAAACTTCCACGGAGACGTTTCTTTTCATTAATGGAGTGGATTTCGTCATCGAAGCGTTCTTGACCTAATTTGACTTTTTTTTTTTTTTAGTGTGACGAGGGAGACAAAGGCATATACTAAGTTCCTAATCTTCAATTTTTAAAGAACAAAAACGGGGACATTTCAATATTTTTACAGAATTGGATACTTCTCAGAAGGTAAAATTCTAGGCCTTCTCACCCCAAACTTAGAAGTAGTCCAATAATTTATTAACAAAGCCACAAACCTGTGTGCACATGGAGGAAGTTAATGAGTTCCGGAGTTTGCTGAGGAGAGTGAAGCGTGATCTAAGCAATCTCTAGATTTTACAACTGAATTAAAACCTTATGCATTAAGTATGGTCCAAGATAATACTAGTAGAAAGGTGAGGAGAGATGGCCTTTTCGTTAACCGATTCATTTAAGTGATTAAACTGATAATAATTTCAGCAAATATAACTGAAGTCTACTTCAATAATGAAACAGGAGAAATATCAGCCAAGTCAACCAGATGTTAAGATGAAGTCCAAAAGAAGATGGCCCCTTAACAAAGTAAAAATTACATTTTCCAATGCAGCATTTGCATTTACTGCTTCAGAAAAATTATCGTCTAAAGAGTAAGCGTAAGTATAAAAAGCCTTCTTAAGACTTAGTCTACTTAAAGATGTTTCAATTTCAACAAATAAGTAAAAAAATACAACACGTAGGACCTCATTCGGGTTTAAATTGGCCACAAAAATAAAATCTAATCAACTGTTTTATGGCCACACGAAGCCAATCAAAATACATCATAAAAATAAGATGATGTGATTGCAGATTTCCCACAAACAAGCCAAAAAGGAAAATAGAGGCGAAAAAGAAAACTTCCTCCGCTGTCAAGAAACAGGGTTTTCTTCCAAGGAAACAATTTTCACCTTTTCTCCAAAACTAACGCAGATGACGTTTTCGGGAAAACCATGTACGTTGTAGGACGCTTATATTAAGGTGATCATTAAAACAACGGGAAAAAAACCATGCTAAATTTCCTGCGGTTCAAACACGCTTACACTCTCTTCCAAGATATCTTTGTGGTCGACATGACAAACTTATACATACATGTATGTATGTATACATACGTACATACAGTATATACATGCACAAATATATACATAAATACGTACACCTACATACACACATATATGTATATTATACATAAGCACAAACATATGTATAGAATTTTATTCTGGCATACATACATACATACATGTGTACACACACATATATTTATATATGTGTGTGTGTGTGTTTTGTGTGTGTGTGTGTGTCTGGTAAACAAACGAATGATCTAAACCTATCGTAGCTAAAAATAACTCCCGAAAGTGCGAGTGCATTAAAAATGAACAAACACGAGTGCAAAGCTATTAACGAGTATTATTACCATAATTACTGTTAATAAATCTTGCAGCGTCGGGAGAAAACGACTTCCATTTAAAACCTATCAGACTAGCATTTTACAGTGTTCATTATTATTGTTATTATTATTATTATTATTATTATTATTATTATTATTATTATTATTATTATTCAGATATGAACCCCATTCATATGAAACTAGCCCACAGGGGCTACTGACTTGAAATTCAAGCTTCCAAAGAATATGGTCATCATTATCACATTCAAAATTCCATTCAGTAATTCTACCGTAACATATAAAGACGGCGCGTTCAATTGAAACGCAAAATATGGATGCGCTTCCTACTCGCTATCCAAAGAACGGTAAAACGAATAAAAAAAAAATAATACGTTCTTAAACTGTCTCTTTTCAACCGCTCAGTAGCGCTGTAGCTACTATAAAGAACGTATACAGGGGGAAACAAAGGCGCTAGATATTGCCACAGAAATAACGATCAGAGAGAACGCCACTCGTAAACAATAGGTCTCTGCGTGACGTTGCTATAGCAATAAAACCTCGACCCTTTGCTAGAGGAGATTTTGTCTGGTAATCCACAGACATTTTTTTTATTTCGTTTCTTTCCAGGTTTTCTCTCTTATTCTGAGTTTAGCCTATATATCAAATAATCATTTAATCAGTTTATCTATCTTCTTTTCGTTGGTTTTATGAATATTTTTTCTCTCTCTATATATATATATACAATACATTTTCTCATTCTGTCCATATTTGTTTTCCATTCTGAGCCTACGAGATTCTCTTTTCTCCATCTTCCTCTTCATCCTTTTATTTCTAAGGACATTTGCTTGGGCCATTCTGCCACCTGTTTGCAATGAACATTATTTTCCACATTACAAAGCTTTCATCTCTTTCTTTCCATTATTCTAATGCTCTACACCAAAGATATTTTGTATATTTTCCCTTCTTGACGTTTTTCTTCTATATGCCACAGATACTATATGAAATTTAACTCCTCTTGCTATGTTCCTTATCGACTTTCTCCTTTTCCCGTTGTTTTTATTTGATTCTGGAATTCGTTTTCAATGGCGTATGTTTTGGTCTCATTCCATTTACAAGAGCGGCTCCTTGTTTCATTCTTAGGCTGCATACATTGCCTCCGTTTCATTCTGCTTCCTTTAGTTTAATTTATTTTCTGTTGCTTTTTAATTCTGCCTGTGCCATTTATGTTTCATTTACTTTACTTGGGAGCGTCTTACGTTTCACTATAAAGCGAAGGAGTTATTCAATTTTAAAAGGGTTAGTTTCATTATGTTTTTCCTAATTTTCATTCTCTCTGAACGAACGTTCCCCCTTTCGTCATTCAATTTTTCCTGTGATTCATTCTAAACCTACAGACGTTTCTCTAACACACTTTCACAGTTAACTATACTTTATCACTTTTCTAAGAAGGCTTTTTCATTATTCTGCTTTTGCGGCTTTCTATTTTAATTCTTCGATTTCATCATCATTATCATTATGATCACGGTCATCGTCATCATCATCATCATAACAGGCTCCAACGCCGCAAGACGCGAAGACCCTCTGTGAATTTCTGCCACTCGTCTTTCCTATGCTTCCATTTCCGCAAATCTCCTCTTACCCACCAGCCACTCGTCTCACAGTTCGCATCAGGTAAGATTTCTTCCAACTCCTCTGGTGGCCACCCCCGGCAAGAAACGCCTCCGTGTTTCATTCTTTCGCTGAGAATGCCACTGCTGATAAGATTTCCAAACTGCATTCTATCCAGAGTGTTATTCCGTTGCCAAGAATACTTCTACTGTTAGGGCAGAATCAGGTTTTCATTCTACAGCCAAGATGGCCCATTGTAATTCCAAGTATGAAACAAAAAATTTCTGCCTACGAAACATGGAACAGCGACATTCTTGCATTTTCAACGTTTCATTCTTTATTCAAGAATGCGCGTACTGCTGTTCCCAGAATGAAAACAGAAGGTCGGCATACAAAACAAAGATCAGTGACATTCTCTAGCCAAGAATGTACAGTACGTAATGCCGTTCCCAGAAAGAAAAAGTCGGGATACAAAACACATAACAGTGACTGCAGCTCCCAGAATGAAAACGTGAGGTCGGGTACAAAACAAAGATGAGTGACATTCTATAGCCAAAAACGCTCCCAGTCCAGTTCCAAAATGCAAATGAGCACGTCACCCAGCGAAACAAAGAACAGGAACATCCTTGTTGGCTTAGAGATCACATCAATACATTATGTAATTGCTCTAAAAGCCGCCACGCACTAACTCCATTTGCATACAGAACCTGACGTGAATATATTTACAAGTTGAAAGAATAGCTATTATTTTTTGTATCCTTTATTCAAATAGTCCACACAGCCGTGTCCCAAAATCCTGTATTTTTATGGAATTATACCAAACGTTATGCCAAGAAATTTGAATTCCAATTTTCGAAGCGAAGACGTAATAATACAGTATACTATATATTCGGAAGTAAATAGGCGCCTAACTAAAATACGTAACTGTTGTACGATCAGGAATGGAATGGAATATAAAATTTAGACCAGAGACCAATATGAACGAATGTATAGTAAAAGCAATGAAATGGGTTGCAGCTACGGGCCAAAGGGACGCTGCAAGAAAATATGTAATGCTTACAGTGCATCACATGAGGTGCACTGAAGGCACTTACCACCTACGGGGGTTGTACAATCAGGAAGACAAAGACATCAAAATACGCACGAAAAGAATATTTTGAAAAATGTCAAAGAATACAATCATAACATGCCGAAGGAAATATATTAAAAAGTTAACAGAAGGAAATATATTAGAAAGTGAACAAAGAGCCAAAAATAAAACTTAATTACATACGCCAGAAGCAAATAAACACAAATATAATGATAAAGTTATGTCAAACTATAGTTACAGAATTGAGCTTTATAGGAAACACACGCATCAAAATAACAGATCCAAAAGATAAATTAATTTAAAAAAGTGTTAAAAATCGAGAAATGAACAAAATAAAAATAGCGTAAACCGCAAATGATTACATAAAGATGGTCGTGATTGCGTAAAAGCAAAGGAGTTAATAACGATAATATGAGTTATTACATACAATAATAATAATAATAATAATAATAATAATATAATAATAAATCTACAGCATGTACCGTTTTCTTATATAATCATAACTTTTAATCCTCAGTGACAATATTTTAAGCTAAAATAACAATATTAGCCCATATGAAATCTTGGCAGATGTACGAAAGCAACCCTCATACCTATTTTTTTTTTTTTTTTTTACGGAACTTACACTAAGTTTCCAACACGCACATCTTCATGCAGATCAAGCGTGTCCCTGTAAGCGTATGACGCCTGCATATGCAAAAGTAAGGTTTGAAAACTTGAATTCAATCTGTCAGAAGACAGAATGTAACAGTTACCCATTTAAAGAAAACAATGTCCTTTACTGTCCAGTGATTTTCAGTTATCATAATAGTAACTTATTATCTCCGCAAGTTTAGTAATTCCATCAACGCCACAGCGCTGAAGACTGTACAAAATGGCTATTGTCATACCAATGAGTAGTCAGCTTACATTTCCTGCAACGGGCGTATCACGTAATTTGCGGCGTCAGCTAAAACTGTAACAAAGAGTATGTAGATTGAGAGGGCGTGTTTATCATCACGCAGTTGTCGGGATTCTTACGGACTCTCCCAGGGCGTGAAGCCTCTATTTGTCAAGGGAAGAACTTTCCATAATCTGTTGTCAGAAGATGAACCCTATTCATATGGAACAGGCCTACAGGGGCCGTTGACTTGAAATTCAACCATTTTTACTTTGAAAATTCTTCGGTTATCAACAACTGTGGAGCCGCCACGTGTAAGTCTGTTTGTAGGCCTATATAATATGTACATCACAGATATTAATAATCTTATTAGTGTATCTGAAACAATAATATCATTTATGTTATCTTTCTAAAGCCATGCAAGTCTCTACTGCATACGCATTCTGTAAATGCAATTGTCCATGAAATGAAACAACGTGTATTACTTTAATTAATTATTACTGATTGAATGAAAATTTACTCACTGATAGACGTAAGACTTCTGCTGGAAAGAATTCAAAATGAAATACCGCATACTTTTACACGAGCCTAATTCAGGCAATTATGAGAAAGTCTGAGAGAGGAAAGCTTGAAAGAGCCTAAAAGTCCAGATAGAAACGCCCTCAGTGACTGACGTTAAACAACTCCCCTTCAGTTATGGCAAAATTGTTCCCGGGTTGAGACCCCTATACAATGACACTTGGGTTACCCCTCCCCCTCTCTAACTCTCACTGCTAACGCCGTATTGATTTCTTTGAACACTTTGTGCTTTTAGTTCATAATCATATCTGTATGCCTTATTATACCGTTAACAAAACACATCACGAACAAACTGATCACTCCCGTAAGTTTTAGCTAACCAGTTTAACTCAGTTAAGGCGATGGACTCTCGGACTGCCGTGGTATATGGACCGTTGCTTCTTGATACTTCACGCCTTGTTTTTGCAAACCTAGCTTCCTCTCTTGACAAATACATTCATCTTCCGTAGGTGTATACCATTTACTAGTCTTTCCGTGCGTGGCTCGTAGTTACCGTTGCTCATTGTATTTTAATAATCATCGTTTTTTTTTCCCTCTTCCCACCTAGCTGGCTGTTCAGCTTCTAATTTTACCTTGTTTCCGTTTTCTAACGACCATTTACGAACTATATATTTTCGGTAAATATCATTATTATTATTATTATCCGACAAACCATTTTCCTCGTTTCATATCTGAATATTCAGGAGTTGGTAGTCAAAATGTACACTTTCTCCCCTCTACAGAACTTTAAAGAGAATCTCTCTCTCTCTCCACTCGGTCTATTAAACAAAGGAGGACACACAATAGAAATTACATCCCTGAAAAGGAATAGGGGTTCAAACAATGCAATAATCTTCCCAGTTCATTCTATTACAGTATTATGCATCTACCACACACTTCGAACAGTTTGTTCCTGCGTGCAGACAGCCCATTACGTCAATTTATTCCAAAATGAGGTTTAACTTATCAAGTCGTATACAAGGGAAAAATCTTAATTTGTTAGGTTATTTCTAAAGGAAAAAATCTCAGTATAATCAATTAGCCTAATTTAGAAACAACTCTTAAATGCATAAATTTACTCGAACAGAAAGAATTATTATACCAAAGCACCCTTAAGGGAAAAAACATCGTTTAACAATTTTCACTTATTCCAAAGGGAAATAAAACAGTATTAAATTATACCATAAAAAAACACATTCCTGTATCACCACAGCCCTAATGACAGGGTCTCGAAAAAGCAATCTAGTCGTTTAATTGGAAGAAATCTAACTACATCAATTTATTCCAAATAAAGAAAGAAATCTCGTTAGATCGCAAACCACTTCATTACCCGGAGGGTTACACTGACTTCTGTTATTGAATTTCAAGGTAATTATCACGCTCCTTCTCTTTCTATGTAATGCACAAACGCAATATTTAAAAAAAAATTAATAAGTAAACAAATGAAACAAAACGCGATCGATATATTTTGCAACGAAAGTGAATTAAACCAAATAACAGCATTTACTAGTATGCGTAAAATGGCAGTTATAGCCTAAACAGGCTCGACCACAAAAAGTTTGTACCATCTTGGTGGATGGTTTGCATGTTTTCCTAACACCTTAATTAATGACCTCACCACAAATCCCTATTGGACAGACTTTTTTCATTAGGAAAAGTCGATAGGGGAACTTTGAGAAGAGGAATCACCCCCTCCAACACATCATACATGATCTAGACCTACCTAAAGAGTAGGCCTAATTTAGACACGTTGTTCATTTTAAAACTGCACCATATTTCGACCCTGTCTCTTCTTTGCTTCCTTCTCTTGGGTTTAATGGGGAGTTAAAGGGAGGAACTACAGTTTATTTCTCGTCGTTTCTTTATGAGAATGCAATTTAAAATAAAGAGGAACATAAAGAGATATTCTCAGGTCATGCTTCTTTCACTCTTACGTTCCAAGTACACTATCACGGTGTAGGGACAATGTTCTCCATGCATCTCTAACAAAAGTTCTACGGCATGTGCAACGGGAGAGAAAAACTGGAAGTGCAGGTAAACGAAATCACATTTCTATAGGCCTATGGAATGAGTAGGGCGACTATGGTCTCACATCGTCACACGTGCACCAGCAAAAAACAAAGACCTACGGAACTATACAGGAACTAAAGACATTGTTCTAAAGCTGGAAGCTACATGGGGCCGGTAAACTGCTGCTGATCAAGAGGGAGATGATGCATAATCATATATATAACAAATTTTTCAACATAACGAAACTCACTGTTCGAAACAACGTGTCAGTTAGTCTCTCAAGGGCTTCTAACGAATACCACCTTCTCCCTTTGACCGAAATTAACGAACTCGCGGCCCGAAACGCGCTTTTGCAAAGCAATGGTGCCTCTGTTATAGGAGCGCTTGGCGAAGCCTCTACCGGGGGCCACTGTTGTGCCAATCTCCAGTTCACAACTGCCTTAGCAACGGTGTGGTCTGCCTTCGTATACAAACACTGCCGCTCTCTACCTCCCTCAGTCCACATGCGTGCTGGAGGCGTTGCATGGGAGAGGGGGGGAGGGGGCTATAGCAGACAGTTTCAGAGGAGTGGGAAGGGAAGGGGAAGAGCAGACAGTGTCTGGGGGAACGGGTGGTAAGTTGAATAAAACACCTGCTCCATCCCCATCCGTTCGTAATCCCTGACTGGTCTTCTTTTTCCTCCTCTCTCTCTCTCTCTCTCTCACACCCGCTACCCCACCTAGTCTCCATTCCCCCTACAACCCACTCCTCTCCCCTCTACTATGATAGAAAGTGGGAAATTTTTCAATGACGGTAGAAATACGCGTTTTCTATAAACGCGCGTTACAAGGTTGAACACTTGCAGCTACATCGATGGTTCTCTTTAAGGGAAGCAGGGTATCCTAATCCTAAATTTTGCACAAAATCTACTGAAGAGAAAAACAGGTAAAGACAGGGAACAAAATAAATGTATCGTGTCAGCCAATGAGACAAATTACAACTTCCAGAAGATACAATTACTCAAGTGATACCATGAGAGCTCGGAGTGGAAACGACGCCAAAAAATCAAGAGACCCCATCATGCATTCGTTATCCCTCCCAACAAGGAAACTACACGTCGCCGTTTTCTACGCACTGGATTAGAGCAAAGTAGAGAGAGAGAGAGCTGAATCAATATCCCAGCCCTATTACGAGGTGGCGACATGTCCAAAAAATGTAGTCCAGAGTACTTTTCAAACCTCTTCGAAACAGGACGTGGGCAGAATTACAGGACAAGTGACCATGACCATGCCCTCATAAAACGCAGAGCTCCTGCGTCTTCCAAACTTGCCGTTAGGCCAGCGACTACCAGTGCTATTAGCGAGAGCGCATGTGCCCGAACTAGTGCAGCCAACTTGGCCATTACAAACGGTTGGATAACAGTCACCTATTAGACAACATTTGTTTAATTAAATAAATATTATGATCAGTCACCATTAAGCTAACCAATATTATAGCATACTATCATTAAGGGCCTTAAAGACCAATCATTTGTAGTTATTACTTCAAAATTAAACCACTTTCCATTTTCAGTCGCTATAAGACTTACCGACTGGGTGATGCCATGTTAATTACTTAAAATGCTTTCATACAAGTCGAGGGTTAATAACAGAATGCAATAATTTGTTCGTTAATGGTAATCTGGACTAAAAATGTTATGTACTCGGTTGAACGAGTATTTTATCATTGTCTAATGACAGTACTACATTAAAAACCAGAATTTCAATTAATATATTATAATTGATTATTTCAACAACAGATGAAAAACTAACAAAATCCCACCCTACACAAGTTTCGCTGTTTCATAAAAAGAAAATTGTATTGAGTAAGATAGCTTAAATAGAATTCAAAAAAAAAAAAAATAATAATAATAATAATAATAATAATAATAATAATAATAATAATAATAATAATAATAATAATAATAATAAACGCCTCTTTTTATCTCCGCGAGGTTTTGGCCACAGACGTGTTAAAGATGACAGATTTATCCTATGACAGATGGGCGAAGCTGATTCTGGCCGAAATGTCGCACGAATGCCTTTCTTCCTTGTATTACAGAATTCATGGCGTGAAATCACACTGTAATAGTAATCAGGTGACGAAAATACGAGCATCAGAAATAACAACTTATGATGCACTTTATGTACAATATGCATCATGTATGCAAAAGCATACATATATATGGATATATATATAGATATATGTATGTATGTATATATATATCTATATATATGTATACATGTGTATATATATACACACATATATCCATATATATGTATGCTTTCGCATACATGATGCATATTATACATAAAGTGTAACGTAGAAAAGATGTAGATTTGTCATATACATATTATGTATGTATATATATATATATATATATATATATATATATATATATATATATATATATATATATATATATATATATATATATATATAGACTATATATGTGTGTGTGTATGTCACATCTACATCTTTTCTACATTACACACGTACAAGATAACAACATATATATATCCACCTGAGAAATATTAAGCACATGAACACAAACATTCATACATTCATTCATACATACATACATACATACATACACACACATATATATATATATATATATATATATATATATATATATACACTGTATACATACGTGTGTAATTTGTCTTCAGCTCTGCCTATTTCTACATAGGGCTGCTGTTTCCTATTAGCCTTCACCACCTTTCTGTCAATATATATATATATATATATATATATATATATATATATATATATATATATATATATATATATATATATATATATATATGTGTGTGTGTGTGTGTGTGTGTGTGTGTGTGTGTGTGTTTGAGTGTGTGTGTCTGAGTGTGACGTATCTCAGTCCTCACTGATTAAACCTGCACCCGGGAAGACAGAACTCTGCAAATCATTCCTAATTCAGCGTCGCGATTAACATAAATGATTTTCAGATAACGAAACTCTATTCCCGATTAACTACCTCCAACGGGTTCTGAGTCAACTTGGCGGAACCGAGCAGGAAGAGAAAAAGAAAAAAGTTAATTGACTACGAGGAAGGTAAGGGCCTTTGAAGGAGTCATTAACAGACACTTGAGGCCAAAAATTAAGTTAAAAGAACCACGGCGGAAGAACAGGTTAACAAAACAGTTCAATATTTACTTAAAGGAAACTTTACATTCCGGTCGGATCTCAGCGAGGGAATAGCAGTGATTTTTTGTGTAGGATAGGATCCCCTCGCCTTGCCAAGAAAGACGGAGGATCCTATGAGAAGGAATAGGGTTCTCTTCTTCTTCTCTGTTTACATACTCTTTGTTCCTTCTGGCTTTCGGCGATGATAAGCCCAATTTTCGTGGCACCTGTCGATGGGTATCAATCAGTCCATCAGACATCTGGACTTTTCACACGTTTCAGTTCTTCAATATCCTGACTTCACAAGAGTCTTCTTTTTCGGATCTTATCTTAAGTATAGAACTGATCTGATATTTGTTACATCAACTCTCTCTCTCTCTCTCTCTCTCTCTCTCTCTCTCTCTCTCTCTCTCTCTCTCTCTCTCTCATTTATGCTCTAACAAATCATTATCTATCTATCTATCTTATCTATCCGTTTGCGTATCCTTCTTCCATCCACAACCATGACTGTGCCTCCATCAGTCAGACAACTCCTGATGAAAGTTGGCAGAGGATCAAGAAAGTCCTACTGGCAGGCGGAGGAGGGAGGGGGCTTAAGCCCCTATTCCCACTTGCCGCCCATCCTAACACGCTCACATTTCCTTCGAAGCGCCATACTCCGTCTGCCCCATATACGCACAAGAGAGAGAGAGAGAGAGAGAGAGAGAGAGAGAGAGACTTCTTATATACACTAATAAATTATTTTAGAAAGTTTCCTGTAGTCAAGGATGACCTGTTTTCTTTAAAAAAGGAAAAAATAATTTTATCACCATCCTCTAAGCGTGACAAAGATTTGATAACAGAATGCCATTTAATAAGCTGCAATTTGGTCATTAAACAAACGGATATTTTTCTAATGACCAGGCAAGTCTCTCGTACGAAAGACTGATGAGTCTCGCATGGATTCATCATCAACTTAAGACTCCTTACGCAAGGAATTAATATCAATTCCCACTTATTCATCGACGGAGTAATGTCAATTTATGCCGCCTCAATCATAAGGAATTCACATGATGTCTCGAATACTCAAGCTACGATAATTTTGACCACTCCAACTCGAGATAATCGAAGCTTTTCACGCGATATACATTTCAAGACTGTTTGACTGTAATATAATTTATGTAATTCACTATCATTCATCAAGATGTATATCTCACTTCTCAACAACAACTCTATCGCGAGTTTGAAACGCCTAGCAAGGAATTAGTTTGCAATATGACCTACTCAGCAAAGATTTCTGCCTAGTTTGACCACTTCAGCAAATAATTAATCTCAAGTTATACCTGCTCGACAAGACATCAGTCTAGTTAGGCCTAAATTTCCATTCAAAAAAGACTTCAATTTCCAGTATAATTACCGTTAGGTCTTACCAGCTTAATAATGAGTCAATCCCAATTCAGTTTTAATCAGTGATCAAATCATGATACGGCTGAAGTTATTTTCACATCTCACTCGTTCACTATAGGTTATTGGTGCTACTTTGGCTTGTTATCTACTCGTCACCTCCGAGGTGCTAGTACTAAACATGGCGGAAGCTCGAGTACCAGCCCTTGGGGATCAAAGTATTATGTACGCCCATTTCTATATATTAATAAACGATCTCTTTGATCCGCAAGGGGGTAGTACTAAACACGACGTCCCATTGAGCTTCCGCCATGTTTAGTACTAGCACCGAGTTATTTTCCCATATAACTCCCTCAGCATGGAGTTGTTTTCCTATTTTACTCCTTCAGCATTTTATTAATCTCTTGCTTTACTCCTTAAGCCTGGAGATTCTCGCTCTGACTCCTTTAGCATAGAGCTATTTCAAAGTTTGCTTCATCCATAAGGGAATTATTTTCTTGTCTAACTCCTCCTGGCGTTATTTCCAATTTTAAGATGAACGTAGAAAAAAACACACAAAAACAAAACATTCTGAAGGACCTAAATATATAAATAACCCCATTCTGAAGGAGTCAGCAGTAGATATAACTTCTTGGTAGAGTCAATCGTGAAAATAACTGCTTGCTAAAGGAGGTCTAAATTGCCTCCTTTAGCATGGAGTTATTATCACGCTTGACTCCTTTAGCGAGAAGTTATTTGCCCATTGGACTCCTTCAGCAAGTAGCTATTTTCAAGTAATTATACAGGAAGCAAGTAGGTATTTTCACGTAATTATACAGGAAAGTAACTAAACTCAAGTGTGACTCATTTACAATTAATTTAATTTCCAACTTGACCAATCTAGTACGAATTCAATAGGACGTTTGATCTCATGCGGAAACACCATACCTTTAACTCCTTTGGGAATGGATTAATATTTAATTTCGTGCACTGGGTTTTGAGTTCCTTTCGACTTTGATAATGGGTTTATCTTAAAAACTGCTCAGGGAATATTCAATGAAGTCTGAACCTTTCAGAAGTAAAGAATGAGATTTTAATATATATACACCAGTCCCGAGCCCTGATAACGATGAGGGGGGCGTTAAAGACTCTGACTCTTAAGAAATAAATATAAACAAAAAGAAAGTACGGTGGACAAATATAATAAACCATAGCTTTGCGTAAGCGGGAATTGGTCATAATAGGGCCTGGAGGCCGGCAGAGAATAAAAGGTATTGATCCTCAAATTATACATCTGAAACACGAGATATATCATGTCTGAGTCACATTCTCCAAAGAATTATGATTCTCCCCATGTTATCTCTTTATCAAGTATGTACACGGACACTTAAACTGCCTAAACATTCGCCTTTTCTTTATATCAAGAAAGAAGATGAAACGAATGTTGAACAAAAATTTGTAAGTCACTATACTGCACAAATCTGCTTTTGTGCAATCCTTGGGCAAGTGTCATACGACCCAACTATAAAGAAGAATCCAAACCACTCCACTTCCCGGAAAAATGAGGCGGAAATGATCCAACTTTCGAAATTACCAAAGACTGACCTAGGGGCCACAATAATCGCCACTGTCAAATTGACCACTTGGTCATCCTGACGAACCTTTCTTCTCTCTCACTTACTGTTACGAGGCGCCATCTTTCCCCTCCAGATCCCCTCTCTTCAAAGGCACCGAATTCTCCCCTCGACCACTCTCCTTTCGCTTTTCCTCGCCTTTGCTTTCCTCAAAAAATAGCATTATGTTGACTCAGTGCGTCGATCTGTGTGAAGTCCAGCCCGTAACATGGCGACTCCCTTCCCCTCACTCACGCCAATTAGGAAACTTACTGCATGTGGCGTATGAACCCCTGGCACCAACCAGGGGTCATCCGCCACCCCTCACCCTATCTCTTTTTCTTACAGTTCGCTTGCGTCACTCGCCTGGCACTTATCTTTACGAATGACTACTTTCACTTTACACAAACACAAAACACACACGTATATATATATATATATATATATATATATATATATATATATATATATATAAAATTTCAACTATATATCACGAAAAGTGAATAGCGCATGCACTGATATATGAACGCATTTTACACCAGCCATATAGCCTAACCACTCCTCATTAATCGTAAAATTTGATAAAAACCAATATCATGTATCTCATGCATTTTAAAGAACCTGCAGAGCAATAGCTTTACTCGCACCAACTTTATAATATATATATATATATATATATATATATATATATATATATATATATATATATATATATATATATTATAAATGCATACATTTATATATTTAAATGACGTATCACGAAAAATGAACGATGCATGTACTGATCAATGCACTGTGCGTATTTTACACTAGCCACATTACCACCCTTCATAAACATGGAAAACTGATAAAAACCAAAGTCATATATCTCATGCATTTTAAATAACACGCAGAGCAGTGACATTACCCGCATCTGAGAGAGAAAAGGTTATCGCAGTGAAATTCATTCAGAAGGGGAGAGGAAGTCACCTTCAATAGCACCTTACTTTAAATTCATCAGACTGCAGTGGCTTAGAAGAAAAAAAGTTGATTGCAATTCACAGTTCCATTTAGTATTTACATTTCCTTTCACGCTTTTATTTAGAAGTAAATTGCAAATGCAACCACTGGACAAAGAGCACTTCAACCTCTCCATTTCCATATGTTTTTAAGAAGCGTAAAATTTTTAACTCCACTATTATTAATCCAATTTCCAATCCTAAAGGAGTTTTTCTCGCTTAGGCTACTTGCTTCAGGTTTCAAGGTTTTCAGTCCAAAAAGTATCCAAAAATGCTAAGAAATCCAGAGGTTTAACAGAATTCACCGTGCCGCCACGAGAGTTTGCAATAATAATAAGTAAAAAATGCGCTGAAGTTTCTTTTGCGCAATCGAGTTTTCTGTAGAGCATCTACAGCGTATAATCAAGGTCACCGAAAATACTGTAGATCTATCTTTCGGTGGTTTCGGTAAAATGCTGTATGAGCCGCGGCCCATGAAACTTTAACCACGAACCGGTGATGGCCTATCCTATAGTTGCCAGAAGCACGATTATGGCTAACTTTAACCTTAAATAAAAAAAAAAAAAAACTACTGATGCTACAGGGCTGCAATTTGGTGTGTTTGATGATTGGAGGGTGGATGATCAACATACCAATTTGCAGCCCTCTAGCCTCAGTAGTTTTTAAGATCTGAGGGTGGATAGAAAAAAATGCGGACGGACAGACAAAGACGGCAAATATCTTTATAATAATTATCTACTTTGCAAAGGCTCCAAAAGAGAATTCCGAGAAATAAGAGACGCTACGAGAATAATCCAATAAGAACTTCAATTAACACTAGATTTATCTTAAAGCGATTAGCAACCTTCGCGAGCCGGTTTTCATCAAGAGGGTCCATTGAAGTACCTACTGAACACACACACACACATACATACATACATACATACATACACACACAAATATATATATATATATATATATATATATATATATATATATATATACATACATACATACATACATACATACATACTTATTTCAAACGATTAACTGATTTATGAAATTCAGGCTGTCAAGCCAAGCACACAGGCACTTCCTTCAGAGTTCAAGACCGCGAAATGAGGGCGTTGGAGTTGATGGACAGCAAGACAGAGAGATCCTGAAAATAAAGGCGATGAAGTACAAGGATATTGAAGTGGAAATGGAAGAAAATCCCGCAGTCGCACTAAGAATAAAGTTAGAGAAGTTGGGCTGCAAAACCGAAGAAAAGAAGCTGTAATGGAGGTAAAAACCAAAGACTGAAACGTGAGCCTAGGTAAGGGCCAAAGGAACGCCGGAAACACCCTTTAGTAATGCCTACAGTGCACCACGTGAGGTTCACTGACAGCACTAATCCCAGCATTTACAACGAAGATTCCATCTCTTATCTCTCTTTCTCCTTTAAACTAACTGCAACCCACAACAGTCGACTGACAATCAAATACGCAATTCATTAGCCAGGTCAACAGAGCCGTACTGGATTTTGGGGAACGCGCACGTTCGTCCCTCCTCGAGCCGGGAGAGAGAGAGAGAGAGATTCCAGCCTCAGTGACCCAACTTTCTTAAGCACATTACCCATCTGGGTTAATGACGTCATAGTATCTTGGCTACAACAGGTTACGAAATACATAACAAATATACAAATGAGAATTCTTCACGCGATTTTCTCAGTAACATACAGAAACCTATTATAATTCTTGTATTCCGTCACATTTAGCAGAAGTGTGAAAGGTTACTCCATAAAAAAATTAAAGAGAACTGGACCTAGGCCTATATATAGTTATAAAATATATTTGGTAAACGAAAATGAATGGGTTGAATAAACAATAAAACCATTCGTTCATATCAAATTCGTTTTCTTTTACTTGACTCAACAAAGCCCTTGACACTCGGTCTAAATACACACACGCACACACACACACACACACCGATTCTTGGCTTCGTCCATGACGACACGGGCAAAATTATTCACAGCTTTAATAGAGATTTTCAAAAAAAGGTCCTTCATTAAAATCATAACAGCTGTTATATAAAAATCACAAACTTTAAGAAGGACGAAGTTACTCATTACAACGACACTTGTATACTCCACGTAATAGTATTGCTCAACCGGCCTTTTAAATACTGAGAAAGTTCAGTGACTCATCAGCTGAGTACTGTAAATTACTCATGATTCTTCTCGTCGAATCGTTTCTCGTGACTTCTCAAGTTTTGGATGCTTATGAAGTACCAAGAAGTTTGTGATTACCGATAATAAATGTTATTCTTTTGAAAAATATTTTAGTAGGATGTTTTAATGAATAAAATCTTTTGCAATACGCAGACTTTCTAAGCAAACTATAGATCTAATATAGCAGAAAAAACGAATACGCTACTCACAGATACGTTCTTTTCTTTCAGCACTCACCTGTAAACACTTAGTCAAACGAACCACTAAACAAACAAAAAATGGCGAACTGGAACAGTCCACAGACACACACGGAGAGAGAATCAGTCCCTCAATGAATGAGAAGTCGGCAATTGACAACCTTTACTCACTGGAGTCAGTAGTGAACTGAGCTATAGACGCAACGGAACAACAGCGATTCGACCCAAGAGTTACTCCATCTCACTCCTCCACCCCACCCCACCCCTGCCACATCCCGAAACCCCAACGGTCCACGTCTCCCCCCCCCCAGCCAATAACAGTAGCCCTCCCGAGGATGGAGTCGGGGAAGTGGGGGAGGATGTCCCCATCCCCGTGACCGACGTCATCCCGAGAACAACCTCCAACTCGACGCTCCTTATCTGTGGTATCTTTGTTATCAGAGGAAGACTCACTGGTTGTTGTGTATGTATCGTTCGTTCTCGCTCGTGTTTTGTAGCACAGGTTTATGTATGGTCGCCCATTTTCTTCACAATGGCGTACTGTCTGATTTGCATAAATGTATATGTATCATTGTATATTTAAAATGCACACACACACACACAAATGCGTGTGCGCATACACACGTACAGGCGGACATCCTAGCCGTTAGATTGCGAATATATAAAGGCATGTAAATAATACACACAAGGAATATATGTGTATATAAACATACAATATATATATATATATATATATATATATATATATATATATATATATATATATGCATATATATAATATTTATATATATATATATATATATATATATATATATATATATATATATATATATATATATATATATATATATATATATATATATATATTTAATTCTATTTCCTGTGGCTTTTGAAGATAAACCCAATTATTTTTGTAGAATAAAACTATACTTATTTTCAGTTTTCCACTTTAGAATATATTGTTTGTTGCAGCTGGAATGACTTTTGTCTGGCAATATAAAAAAAAGAGTAATTACCTTAAGAGTAAGACCTAGAATCATGATGTTTAATAATCAGATTTCCACGAAAACAAGAACAGTATTAATAACAACCCAAGCAAATAATTATAGGTTGTAATTCTATTATTACTGGATGCAATTCTCACCATTTCAAATCCATTGCTTCACTAAAAGAAGGAATAAAATAAGTGCTTTCAAAATTGAAACCAAGACTCAAGGAGACCAAATGAAATCTTCGATTAGTATTCCGCACAGAACTTGTTGGTGTCCATACAAATGCATTAGTCACTGCAATTGACAGCTTTTGAGTTCATTCTAGTTGAAACTGAACGGGAGAAAAACAATGTTCGATGTATACACAGTATATATATATATATATATATATATATATATATATATATATATATATATATATATATATATATATATATATATATATGTGTGTGTGTGTGTGTGTGTGTGTGTGTGTGCATGTGTATATATATATATATATATATATATATATATATATATATATATATATATATATATATATATATATATAGATATATATATATATATATATATATATATATATATATATTATATATATATATATATATAAAGAAAGACAAAATCCACGAAGGAAAGAGAAACAATGGAGTGCTGCTGAGAGGGCTTTCGACTTGTCGTCCTTTACTTAGCAGACTGAAGAAGTATATATTTCTGTGATTCAGTTATATATATATATATATATATATATATATATATATATATATATATATATATATATATATTCCTGTTCTATTAAACTTTTGATATCTTCAGTTTCCTTAATCAAAATTAATTACATTGCTTCCATAATGTTTCATTTATCATTTTTATATAATATATACTTTCTTTTCATAGATTAAATTAGTTGCTTTACCTCTGAACATGCACACACACATATCATACAGTATATATATATATATATATATATATATATATATATATATATATATATATATATATATATAAATATAAGAGAGAGAGAGAGAGAGAGAAAAGTCTGGTCTCAGCGCTGTACATCAATGAGAGTTACAGAATATGACTAACACTATTATCACAGTCATGTGTTACAGAATTCGGACGAAATCTGATCTCACTGTACCAGCAAATAAATTTGCCGTTATTTCCTGAGTTTGTCTAAGGAAAATTGAAGTTTTTCAGTTCTGCCCTAACGCTTGGTGCACTGTTGTAAATCGAAATGTTAAATAGTTCTTACTCCTTTTCATTGTCAATCATACACGTTACCACGGAATAAAGACTTGTATACCCGTCTGTTAAAACATCGATATTTTATTATTAATTACTTCAAGATCTACGTAAAATGACGTCTACAATTTTTGTGAGAAAACGTCGTATTCCCATAATTTATATAAACCAATAGCCATAAAATCACCTACGAAATTTAAGCAGAATTCTACCAGAAAATCGCTGTTCCACGAAATGGCGGTGATTTCCAAGCGCTGCACACGCAACGGGATAACACAAATCACGCTTTTCGAAACTAAGCCCTTTCATTCAGGTTCGTTCTCCGATTGGCGCCAGATAATTTGCAACCAGCCAATCAATCAGCTACGTATTAGGGTATCATAAAAATATATATATATATATATATATATATATATATATATATATATATATATATATATATATATTATATATATATATATATATATATATATATATATGTATATACATATATATATATGTATATATATATATATATATATATATATATATATATATATATATATATATATATATATATAGAGAGAGAGAGAGAGAGAGAGAGAGAGAGAGAGAGAGAGAGAACAATGAATCTATTTAATTGGTTATTTACGTTCATATGACGCAGTTTTGTATCTGAGAGCTTTACTGACGTTAGGGGTAACATCAAGAACATCCGGAGACCGCAAACCTCCACCAAGGCTGAACAGCCAACTCCCCATTCCCGGTCCCTAATCCAGAACTGGATCTCTCCAAAAATCAAATCATTCATTGCCAGTGAAAAGGCCCATAATTGATGAAATTTTTGTAAGAATCTCTTCATACTAGTTAGCATAGTTTTGATAACTAACAACAGACAACCAGACAGGCAGAATAAAGAAAATAAATAAATTAATAAATAAAACAAAATAGAAACTTTAATAACTGGTGAAACCATTAGAACTGCCACAACAACAGTCCTGACAATTTTTACTCAGACGGAAAAAATCTAAGGGAAACACAAGCCAAGTTTCAGCTGTTTTCCTCGGGAATGTTATTCAACTGCTAAAATATAAAAGATTAAACAACAGTGCTGATGGAAATCTTCTGGCCTGAGTTTTGCAGAAACCACCTCGAGGCACGATGGGAAACAATAATGACCCATTGTGTTATTTGTTAGCCAGAGGAGCAAAAATTCGCGGTCTTTTTTTATTGGGTGTTGAGGAGAGTTGAAGGACCTGCAGTTTCACAGAGGGATCTTTGGAGTCTTTGTTACGCGATTAAGGTTCTATTGTACTGCTAAGGTCGAAAATCTACCATAAAATTGTTAAAAGCTACTGAAGGCCAAAGTGGGGAAGATAAGCTTGAGAATATGGGAAACAGCACTAAAGAGCCACGGCCTCATTGTATTGCTCAAGCCGAAGTTCTACCCTGAAAACTGTTAAAGCTACTGAAGGCCAAAGTTAGTTAGATAAGCTTAAGAATAACATGAGAAACAGCACTACAACCACACACAACTGACCAGTACCAGAACTAAAATCGCACCAAAACAAAGTCGAGGAAGAGGAAGGAGGGTTTACGTGAACACCATCTGCTGCTGTGTATGACAGCCCACACAAGGAAGAAACAAGGACTGCTATTAAGACCAGAGTCCAAGGTGTATGAATCATGAATCATTACAGTTCGTGGTTATTACTATGGGCCCACACGTTCCTTCCTCCTTCCTACAACACACACACGCAAACACACACACAGCTGTCACCTTGAATTTGCGACGGCGCATCAGAAACAAGATCAGTTATTTAGACCTGAGAATTCTCGTCCTTGATCCTTTACAAAATAGCCCCTTGATCAAGGGTAAGAGACGCCTCTGCATCTGGGGACCCTTCTTATGAGGCCGGGTGTAAATATGTCACATTTCTTCAGCTAAAGCTTAGTATTGTCACTGGCATTCTCATTAATATCACTGATAATGATATATTTCAGCTGAGGGTGGTGGTGCTGATGAAAAGAGTGGGGATGTGAGGCAGCGAGTCTGGCGGCATAACTTGCGCGCAGACCATAATCAGTCATCCTAGAGGGAGTCATAACAGGAACGGTTCTACTCTAATATGGATTTGGTTCTTCATTCCGTGGTGGAAACTAGGTAGAAGTAACGTCAAAGAAGCTGGACAGCAAAGTATGAGGAGACCAAAGGGATCTGATGAAATGAACTGTTAATACTATCAACAGTTTGTTACAAGGGCCCACCATAAGCGAACGAATATATATATATATATATATATATATATATATATATATATATATATATATATATATATATATATATATATATACAGTGTATGTATGTATGTAAAGTATGTATGTATGTATATAGACATTCAGCCAGAGAAGGGTGAAATAAAATGACTTGAACCAACGTTTTCATGTATTTCTACACCTCATCCGGGTTCAGGTACAAGTGCCAAGGAAACAAATACGGTCACGAGAAAACTTAGTGGCAAGAAATACATGAAAGCGCTTAGTTCAAGTCATTTCATTTCACCCTTCTCCTGGCTGAATGCATATAATGATCATCACGTCTTCAGTGATTTGTTGAAATATATATATACAGTATGTATATATATATATATATATATATATATATATATATATATATATATATATGTTATATATATTATTCCATTATGAAACTACTTGTATTATGTTATATAAGTTATTCCATTCATAAACTACTTGTGTTCATTATACACGTCTTATATACAATATATAAACATATACACTATATAAACATATATATATATATATATATATATATATATATATATATATATATATTTTCTAATATATATATATATATATATATATATATATATATATAATATTTTCTAACTGAATGCGAATCGAATGGGGAGGGGATCTCGATGCGCTGATCCAGACGAAGACCAAATGAAAAAAATGACAGAATGAGACTGGGTCAGAGGCCTTTTCATTCAATTCCGTCAGGTCTAAAAAAAGTAGCTCATCATGTGATTACTGTATGTTGTCGAGAAGAAAATCAGAAGCACAAAACTGTGGAAGGAAAGCAACGTCATGGCACTATTCTTCAAATATTCACTTGTCATTCTTCTCGAGCAAAATATGAGTGTGACCTTCAAGGTATTTTTTCCACACTTGTTTGGGCGAGAGATCATACACATGGATTTTTTTTGTTTTTTGTCCAGGTTGTGTGGGCAAACAACATGCGCAGGACCCAAAAAAAGGGGACAAAAATAACATAATCTTTTATGTATATTACGTTGTATTTAAAATGGCATACCGGTCGTGCGTAATCGATCCTGTTTTGCATTTAGTAATTGCGTAAAGATAAGAAAATATCTATTTTTATGAAACTTTTTTCTTAATATTATCAATGTGTTCACACTAATTATATATACATATATACATATATCTATATGTATACATATTTATATATAATGTATATATATTTATATATAAATATATATATATAATATACATATATATATATATATATATATATATATATATATATATATATATATATACTGTATATATATATATATATATATATATATATATATATATATATATATATATATATATATATATATATATATATATATATATATATATATATATATATATATATATATATATATATATATATATATATATATATATATATATATATATATATATATATATATATATAATATATATATAGCTATAAATATATATATATAATATATATATATCGCTCATTACCTTGAAAATAATATATTTTCATATATGTTACCGAAGGGATTTTTAGTTGATAATAAGTTTGTCGTCCCGTGGGCTCGAACCAGCGAAGGACAAGAACTCAGGACTACAATGACGCCTTAGCCCACAAAGCGAACAAGCCCACGGGACGACGAACTTATTATCAACTAAAAATTCCCTTCGGTAATATATATGAAAATATATTATTTCGAGGTAGAGCAGAATTGATGTTAAAGGACGTTTGTAGCTTAATGCTTGTATATGAATCACGGTGATGTGATAAAATTTCATATATACTCATATATATATATATATATATATATATATATATATATATATATATATATATATATATATATATATATATATATATATACATATATACATACATACACGTGTGTGAGTATGCGTGTGTATTTTAAATCACTGAAACACGTGATGCATTTATGTAGCTGTACCAAAACAAAACAAAAGTGAAACGCTGTATCAATCCTCCAGCGTTTCGTTTGTAGCTTTTCCAAAGACATCTTCAAGAGAACTGATACATGATACAAACTTACAATACATATATGCTATGGTGACAGTAAAGACGAAAAAGCAGACGGCTGGAATGAAAGAAAGATCCACACTTGATAAATGGGAAATAGGAGGAGCGGTAAACTCATTAACGTCCGCGGTCAGGGCTCCATTTACTGATCTTTACTCTTTTTTGATGCAGGTGCGGCCACACCTTTACTGATAGGACCAGATAAACTGCCTCCCTTAAAATCCATACATTTTACTCACCGCCACCCTTAAAATCCATACATTTTACTCACTGCCCCCTTCAAATCCATACATTTTACTCACTACCTCCCTTCAAATCCATATATTTTACTCACTGCCTCCCTTCAGATCCATATATTTTACTCACTGCCTCCCTTCAGATCCATATATTTTACTCACTGCCTCCCTTCAGATCCATATATTTTACTCACTACCTCCCTTCAGATCCATGTATTTTACTCACTGCCTCCCTTCAGATCCATATATTTTACTCACTGCCTCCCCTTCAGATCCATATATTTTTACTCCCTTCAGATCCATGTATTTTACTCACTGCCTCCCTTCAGATCCATATATTTTACTCACTGCCTCCCTTCAGATCCATATATTTTACTCACTGCCTCCCTTCAGATCCATGTATTTTACTCACTGCCTCCCTTTAGATCCATATATTTTACTCACTGGCTCCCTTCAGATCCATGTATTTTACTCACTGCTTCCCTTCAGATCCATGTATTTTACTCACTGCCTCCCTTCAGATCCATATATTTTGCTGACTGCCTCCCTTCAAATCCATATATTTTACTCACTGCCTCCCTTCAAATCCATATATTTTACTCACTACCTTCCTTCAAATCCCTTCTGATCCCATGTATTTTACTCACTGCCTCCCTTCAAATCCATATATTTTACTCACTGCCTCCCTTCAAATCCATATATTTTACTCACTGCCTCCCTTCAGATCCATATATTTTACTCACTGCCTCCCTTCAGATCCATATATTTTACTCACTGCCTCCCTTCAGATCCATATATTTTACTCACTGCCTCCCTTCAGATCCATATTTTACCTGCCTCCTTCAGATCCATATATTTTACTCCACTGCCTCCTTCAGATCCATATATTTTACTCACTGCCTCCCTTCAGATCCATGTATTTTACTCACTGCCTCCTTCAGATCCATGTATTTTTGCTCACTGCCTCCCTTCAGATCCATGTATTTTACTCACTGCCTCCCTTCAGATCCATGTATTTTACTCACTGCCTCCCTTCAGATCCATATATTTTACTCACTGCCCCCCTTCAGTTCCATATATTTTACTCACTGCCTCCCTTCAGATCCATGTATTTTACTCACTGCCTCCCTTCAGATCCATATATTTTACTCACTGCCTCCCTTCAGATCCATATATTTTACTCACTGCCTCCCTTCAGATCCATGTATTTTACTCACTGCCTCCCTTCAGATCCATATATTTTACTCACTGCCTCCCTTCAGATCCATATATTTTACTCACTGCCTCCCTTCAGATCCATATATTTTACTCACTGCCTCCCTTCAGATCCATATATTTTACTCACTGTCTCCCTTCAGATCCATATATTTTACTCACTGCTTCCCTTCAGATCCATGTATTTTACTCACTGCCTCCCTTCAGATCCATGTATTTTACTCACTGCCTCCCTTCAGATCCATGTATTTTACTCACTGCCTCCCTTCAGATCCATGTATTTTACTCACTGCCTCCCTTCAGATCCATATATTTTACTCACTGCCTCCCTTCAGATCCATGTATTTTACTCACTGCCTCCCTTCAGATCCATGTATTTTTACTCACTGCCTCCCTTCAGATCCATATATTTTACTCACTGCTTCCCTTCAGAGCCATATATTTTACTCACTGCCTCCCTTCAGATCCATATATTTTACTCACTGCCTCCTCCAAATCCATACATTTACTCACTGCCTCCCTTCAGCTCCATATATTTTACTCACTGCCTCCCTTCAAATCCATATATTTTACTCACTGCCTCCCTTCAGCTCCATATATTTTACTCACTGCCTCCCTTCAGATCCATATATTTTACTCACTGCCTCCCTTCAAATCCATATATTTTACTCACTGCCTCCCTTCAAATCCATACATTTTACTCACTGCCTCCCTTCAAATCCATACATTTTATTCACTGCCTCCCTTCAAATCCATACATTTTACTCACTGCCTCCCTTCAAATCCATACATTTTACTCACTGCCTCCCTTCCAATCCATACATTTCACGTATATCTTTCGAGATAAATAGAAAAAGTGTAAACATCTCTTGGCAGGTATTCATAATCTTACAGAAGATTGCTTTTATAAAAGTGTATTTTATATTCCTTTCCCGTATATCATTGACATAAACAACCAAGGGATGTATAAACCCAACAAATTTATTACAAAATAAATATATAAAATGTAAAGACAAAAATAAAAAAAAAAAAAAGATTTAAAGAATAACAAGGAAGGTCCCTCACAATGCACCATGCAACTTTTGCACTCCTGTAGTATATTACAAGATTTTGAGGGACCACCAGTCATTTACTTTTCTCCTATCTCTTTCCATCAACAGCTGCAACCCAAACCCTCAACAGTCGATTAACAACTAGATACATATTTACCGCATGGGTCAATGGGCATCAATAGCGTTCACCCTCACCTGAGACCCATCCCGAGAGAGAGAGAGAGAGAGAGAGAGAGAGAGAGAGAGAGAGAGAGAGAGAGAGAGAGAGAGAGCATTAATCAAAGTACCTGTATAAGCAAAACACCAAACAATAACAAAAATGAAACCAAAATAACCAAAACACTTTTTAATTTTAACATCAACCAGACAAAGGACTTTCAAGGGTCGTTCAACGAAATTGTTCAAGTCATTTGTTAACAAAACGTAAAAGAACACTTAATATTAGGGTTATATCAGAAGAGAGAGAGAGAGAGAGAGAGAGAGAGAGAGAGAGAGAGAGAGAGAGAGAGAGAGAGAGATCCGATATCCATTAAGGGGTTTAAGAGCCCTTCATTAAAAGAGAACATCCTTCAAGATTTTATCTCTTTTTATTAACTCATTTTATAACCAGTTTGGGAGAAGCATGCATGTGAGAGAGAGAGAGAGAGAGAGAGAGAGAGAGAGAGAGAGAGAGAGAGAGAGAGAGGGTTCAATTTTTTCCTCCATTAATTTCATTTTCCGTATGATTCATATTACTAACTGGTTTACCCGGCCATGGAAAAAAGGCGTGTATGTGTGTGCATAACGCGCACGCGCGTGCATCCGTGAGAGAGAGAGAGAGAGAGAGAGAGAGAGAGAGAGAGAGAGAGAGAGAGAGAGAAATAAAATGGGAAAATATCAGCAAAGATCATGGCAGTATTTATGATTATAGGATTAGGGAGACGAGTGTCCCTGAGGATTTGTAAAATTTGCCCTGTCATTACTGAGGGCAGGACCTCGCCTACAAACACCTGTCAGCTGCGAACGCTTGTTTTCCAACCGTTTGTATGTTCGTCTGTACAGTCCTGCTATAATAACATATGTATTATGAATTTCTACCACTCTGCGTCAGTCCTTTGAAGATGGCTTAGTTAGCAATAAAACCGATACCGGTCAGGACCTATTTCATCTCTTTCCTATGGTGTTTGAAATGTAAAGTCCCGTGTAAGAGTGACTGTAAGCATACGTATATATATATATATATATAATATATATATATATATATATATATATATATATATATATATATATATATATATATATATACATACACATACATACACACACATACATACTTACATATATGTATATATGTATATATATATGTTTATATATATATACACACACATTTATATATATTGTGGAGAGAGAGAGAGAGAGAGAGAGAGAGAGACAATGTATAAAATAAACGTGCGTGTGCCTGACATCCTATCTTACAAAAGGGAGAAAACGTTCCACATTATCCTTTCTTTGTCTTTATATAAATAGGTCAGATCAATACCCTCATCACGCCAGTACCCAAGGTGAGTGGGAGAAAGAGCCTTCCATCTTTCTTTCTACGTGTAAAAGGTCGATGTGAAAGGGCCTTTGGGAAGTAAGAAAAGAGGTAATGGTCTTACTCTACTCATTTTTCACCCTTCCTTTGCTGCTGGACAAATTTTAGTGTACTGGAGTGGAATATAAAATTTAGGCCAAAGACCATGCGCTGGGACCTATGAGGTCATTCAGAGCTGAAAGGGAAATTGAGAGAAAAAAGTTTTGAAAGTCGTAACAGGAGGAAAACCTTGCTGTTGCACTGTGAAACAATTGTTAGGAGAGTCTTGGAAACAAGATGGAAAAAAAAGAAAATATGATCGGAGGCGCAACAAAACGAAAGGGGTTACAGTTAGAGGCCGAAGGGACGCTGCAAAAACACTTTTTAAGTAATGCCTATAGTGCACCGTGAGAGGTGTACTGACGGCATTACCCCCGCCCCTCCCAACGGGAATCGTTAGAGTATTGAACCGTGTGGGGTAAGCACTGTCTACAGAGTGATTTATATGTAGGTTCTTTGTAGTGACCCTTGGGTCCACAGTTGCACTGCTTTCTGCCTTTTACTCATCCTCTCTCCAACTTCTTTACCTTGAACCGTGATTCGCTGTTTACCATTCATTCAAGAATAAGCAATTTTGAGAGAGCCTTATAAGATTCCTCAAAGTGTTACGTTAAGCTAATTTACTATAATATTTTGTACTTTGTATTAAAGGATTTAGGGGCGTCGATATAACGGTACTATGATTAGGGTAACTGGTTCTATTCTATCATACTTAAGGTAGATTTGATGTTACCTGTATAAGTATTTTACAATTACAATTTTTTCATCTTTGTTTAAAACTACGTTGTACATAAATGATGATTAACGCATGTATGAAACCGAGCATCAAGAAATAAATAATTATCGATAAAAGAGTAGAATTAATTGGAATTTATAATAAGTACAAATTTGCGTCAGTCTTTGGCTTCTACCAATTTAATTTTTTTTAATGAGACATCAATCTTTGGTTTCTATCAATCTATTTTTTTAATGAGATCAATCTTTCACTCCTATCAATATAATTTTTCTAAATGAGACATCAGTTTTAGTCTCCATCAATTTAACAAAAAAAGGAGAAATGAAGACAAAGAAGCAAAGTTATATATATATATATATATATATATATATATATATATATATATATATATATATATATATATATATATATATATATATATATACAGTATATATATATATACACATATATATATATATACATACATATATATATACATATATATATATATATATATATATATATATATCATATGATACTCCATTCACCTTTTCACAACCAAGCGATAATGACGACCACAAACCTCGAGAAGAGAACCTCGTAGAATTCAATACCCGAATTCATCTTTCGAGTCAATCTCCAGATTCCATCTCGGCTCTCCACGGGAAATGCAGGTGAATGAAACAGAATAACCTTGGGCGCCCACTCGAAATGGAACGCCAGGATTGCGTAAACTCCCCCCGCCCCCACAAAAAAGCAAAAAAATTGGAGTCCACTCTAAACTAGTCGGGGAAAACTTGAAGCATTCGACTGGGGAATAAGCGAAAAACCCGATAGAGAGGGAAATGACCCTAAGGTACAAGATTCTTAGGGGATGTTTTCCCGTACCCTGACGAAGACGTCGGAGGCCCACTGCAGCCCGAGAGTCTATTAATGACGATGTAATAGATGAGGTCACGATGGCATTTCAATACAGGATGGGATGTTGGCCTGAACCCCCCTTGCTTTGAAAGGAACTCCTCGGAGGAGGAGGAGGAGGAAGATCTGAGAGAGAGAGAGAGAGAGAGAGAGAGAGAGAGAGAGAGAGAGAGAGAGAGAGAATGTCTGATGAATCTGATGAATGGTTTCGCCACGGTGGCATGGATGAGGGTTTGTTTATTTACCTCGTCGAGGCCTTCATATTCAATTATGATGGGATGGAATTTTGATGGAGCGCTGATCACTCACGTCCGTCATTTTTGGTCTCTCTCTCTCTCTCTCTCTCTCTCTCTCTTCATTTTCAACGTAGACCTACCTACGGCAGTCTACTAACCCCCATGGGGTCAAAGAGAAGTGAACCTATATTACTCAAAACATTTCTCGTAACGGTTTAGTAAACATCAGCAGATAAAAAACGGAATGTATATAAATGAGGCCCTTTGCATCAAGCGGTTTTGTAGGCAGTAATGATAATGTGATAATGATGAATATATCAATATATGGTTTAATTTAAAATAGAATAAAATAAGATAATCTCTACATTCAAAAGGTTAGAAAGTATTTAAAAATTATCCATAATCATGCCTCTGGCAACGATATGGGACATGCCACCACCGGGCCGTGGTTAAAGTTTCATGGGCCACGGCTCTGACAGCATTATACCGAGACCACAGAAAGATATGTCTATTTTCGGTGGCCTTGATTATGCGCTGTACAGAAAACTCGATTGCGCAGAAGAAACTTCGGCGCATTTTTTACTTGTTTAATGAGGTGCGTGAAAACACCACCAGCCTTCTTCTCTTGCGTAAAGGACGGTAGGTAGGATGAGAGAAATATTATCCAAAACAAGTAAACTGATAAAGTTATGGATAAGGACTGTAGAAAGTATTCGAAATTTGAGAAGCAGCCAATGAGTACTTTGCCATAAAACGATAAAAGCGGTACTTTCAGATCAAGACAAAATTAGTGAAAGAGGGTTATTCAGGTATACTGTATAAGTATGACTGTAACTTCTTCACTCGGAGGAGAACACACAACATTGAAAAGGGAAGATATTCCCCGATACTATAATTCTCTTTTCCTGTTTAAGGCATAATGCAAAAAATTTACAATAAAAGGATTAATTCATTGTCGTTTTCTGCATTTCAAGGAATATAAGGATAGCATTAGGATTTCATTTTGCCACTTCAAGACTGGCTAAAGGTATTCATGGTATCTTAGTAAAACCTTAATGCACCCACCATTAACCCGAAAATAAATAGCTGTTGGTATTTTAGGAAGCGTACAAAAAATGCCTCTTTTAATTTCCAGATAGCTATAAATTTCAAGTATGATTTTGCTCTCTTGCTTTTTTAGTTTTCTGAAAAGAAAACTACTGTGTCGGCCTTGACTGTCGGTCCGCACTTTTTCTATCCGCCCTCAGATCTTAAAAACTACTGAGGCTAGAGGGCTGCAAATTGTTATGTTGTTCATCCACCCTCCAATCATCAAAAATACCAAATTGCAGCCCTCTAGCCTCAGTAGTTTTTTCCTTTTATTTAAGAATAAAGTTAGCCATAATCGTGCTTCTGGCAACGTAACAACACAAGCCACCACGGTCGGCTGAAAGTTTCATGGGCCGCGGTTACTACAGCATTATACCGAGACCACCTAAAGATAGATCTATTTTCGGTGGCCTTGATTATGCGCTGTACAGAAAACTTGATTGCGCCGGAGAAACTTCGGCGCATTTTTTACTTGTTTGTCTCTGTTCAGCATTCTCAAGGAAAGTCTCGGCGTCACATCACAGAAGAGGACTTGACTGAATTCAAGGTCTGCATTAATGTGTTGCTTGCTGGTAGCATATGTCAGTGCCACCTTGACGCTCTCCGTCAGTAGCGCTGAGAATGCAAGTCCAATTTGACATACCAGGCGTTAGGTGAGGTCTAAACGGGACAGAGTCATGTTACCTTTGACGAATGAAGAATGACTTGATTGAAATCCTGGCCATCACAAAGATTATCCGCAAGACATTTCAAAAGAGGCAATAATCTGTTTCAAGCTATTAGGATGTTAATAAAAGTAAAGTATTATTAGCGAGACACAGGAGGAACAGACATCTATTTATAGTTACTGGGATGTTGATAAGTTTGACTTTTCAAGTACAGAGAGAGAGAGAGAGAGAGAGAGAGAGAGAGAGAGCAGTAAATTATTCAGAGTTACGAGGCTGTCAAGAAAAAGTATTAGGAATCAAACACCATAGGTACATTGTGCAAGAAACAAACAATGCGCTGTATTAATTAAAGGCATAGATCTCACAGGCACTGACCCACACTCTGGTGCGCAGCAGAATATAAATTTGACAAAAACATTACCTTTTACACTGAAAACAATATGTATATCTTTAAATGTCTTATCCAAGAAATGCCTTGATAATGCGCGAAAAAACGCATCCGGAAATCTTTTTTCCAAATCTGGTGTTAAATGTTGAACTCATTTCTACTCGCAAATGTTAAACCTGCCTGAATGTTGTAAATAAAACAAGGTTTTAGTGGTTATTTTGTTTCTCCTGTCGCCGACCTCTGCGTTCTCTTCTTGCTTTTTTTTTCCACAACTCTTAAAACCGCTCTTATTTAAGAAGCAAGTCTGCGGCTTCCTTTGCAATTAGGCCTCACCCTTCTTCCCTTTTTTCGGGCCTGGGCTAAAATCGGGTATTCGGTTGCTGCCTCGTTCATCTTTGCACTTTGAATGCACGCAGACGCATTCCTGCAAGGATGGGGTCAACACTAAATTACAAAAAGAGGATTTTGTGAAAATGATTTCATATGATTTCCAGGAATCATCACCTGGGTAATAATTCTTCACCAACACTTAAACACAACTTGATGATGTGATTGCTGGCTGGCTGAAAGTTTCAAAAGCACATTAATAACTTACAGAAAGCGAAGAACCTGAGGTAAGGAGGGGAAACGCTTTCAACGCCATACTTTGTCTAAATAACATTTGCATAAAAGCATGGCATATTCTGGAGTAATGATATGTATATATATATTATACATGTATGTATATATGCATATATATATATATATATATATATATATATATATATATATATATATATATATATATATATATATATATATATATATATATATATATATATATATATATATCTCGTAGGGATAAAACTTGAAATGCCATACATACGAAAACATTATGAATATTTGATAAAAATTAAACCAGTAAATTCTTGAGCCTTGCATGGATTAGCATTCGCGTATATTAGCTACTCCCTTAACAAAGCCGAATTAGTCAAGATAGAATGTTGGCTGGATTTATATTAAGCTGGCCTTGTGCCAGCGCGGGAACTTGCCTCAAGGCAGGCCCAAGTGATGTTACAGGCTATGAGAAGTCTGGTATGGACTTCAGACTGTTCCAGCAAATTGGAATTCCTAGTAAGAGGTTAAAAAAAAAAAAAAAACAGATGAATAAATGTGGAAGTCAAACTTTCCCCTCGGTATAAGAGGAAACCAGGAGTCTGGAAAGGGGAAATTTGCATACCTTCCCCTCTCTCGTCTATACGCACAAACGAACGCACGGACTAATAACACGCGTCACTTGCATAAAGGTCTTTCCCAATCTACGGAAGACCCGCCGATATGAAATATGAAGAGCATCAAATCCTTAATATTAGAAATTGGCAGACCAACAGAGAGCGAGTGAGTGAAAAAGGGTTGTTGGGGGCGGGGAGGCAACCATTATCTTTAAGAAAATATCTACCGGGGAAACACAAAGTTATGCCGGTCTGATGACTGCGGGGACAGAGACGAAAATCCCAATTAGGAGACTTAGGTTCGACGCCTTTAAGGTAAATCCCGGAAAACCGCCAGTCGTAGATCGAGAATTCCTCTTGAATTTCTCTCCGCTTTTGTAACCTCGAGACGGAATCGGATTCATTCCAAAAATGTATCATTTAATTGAGGCCTCTGGCGGCGTGACAGACACACAGACAGACAGACAGACAGACAGGCGGAGAAAGGTAGGGACAGTCCTTCCTCTGCTCAAACTTACCTGCTCTGTTGCTCCTTAAAACATCCTCCTAAAAATGTGAATTATTCTTAATGGCAGGGGCAAAACGCCATTAATATCGGACTAATTAAGGTAAATTCGTCTAATTATGTCGTCCTGAGTTCGTGGAGGAAGAAACTCAGGACAGGAATTAGCGAGTAGATGACGTTAGAAATGACGAAGGATACGGGGGGGAGGGGAAGTAGGATAAGAAGGAGGGGGTGGGGGTTAGGGAATACCTAGTACCTAACCAAACTGGATCTTGGAATGAGCCGGATATAATTATTCGATATTTTTATTATGAAACATTCCGCCTAAAATACCCAGAATGCATTTCTTCTCCTTCTCCTTGGCCCCATCACACAGTCTCTCTCTCTCTCTCTCTCTCTCTCTCTCTCTCTCTCTCTCTCTCTCTCTCTCTCCTATACAATAAGAGAAGAGCTCTTTACTCTGATAGAAATATATTAACCGGTGATTAAGACGTAAACGATATCTTTCCATACCCGTCACTACTTTATACCGGGAAGCTCAAGCGCAACTTTAATAATAATAATAATAATAATAATAATAATAATAATAATAATAATAATAATAATAATAATAATAATAATAAGAAATGTCAGACACACACACCAGAACCTCTTAATAATAATAATAATAATAATAATAATAATAAAAAGCCCAATTAAAGAAATGTCAGACACAGGCACCAGAACCTCTTAATAATAATAATAATAATAATAATAATAATAATAATAATAATAATAACAATAATAATAATAATAAATCAGAAAAGCCCAATTAAAGAAATGTCAGACACAGGCACCAGAACCTCGTAATAATAATAATAATAATAATAATAATAATAATAATAATAATAATAATAATAATAATAATAAAGCAGAAACGCCAAATTAAAGAAATGTCAGACACAGACACCAGAACCTCGTAATAATAATAACAATAATAATAAAATAATAATAATAATTAAAAAATGTAAAGACATAGTTACCAGAACCTCTTAATAACAATTTGATTTATTTACTGTGTTAAATGGGAAACACAAACTCGCAAATATTCCATCGAATAACAATAATTCATAAACAAATAAATAAAAAAACATTGCCCACATTATATGAAGAAAAGTTCCTTCCATAGTAAATGCCAATACGCAGTTTCCAACGCCAAGGGAATCTCAACAAATCAGTCATTAACATCATCAACTAGAGCGTTGCACTAAATTGATCACTGATCGAACCTGCCAAGCGGAACAGAATGTTGATTTACTGAAAGAATGCACTGGCGTTACATTGTGAAAGGTCTTTTTACTGACTTCATCTTGCCAACATATGATCAGAAATTTCATTCAATTTTCAAGCAAAAGCATAAAAGGTCAGTGTTGTCCTGTAATGTCAGCTTACAGGCAAAACCAAAACTTTGACCTATAGACCTTGAAGCAGACATTACAGGTCAACATTGACCTTCTTGCTCTAACTTAAAAATGGATTGAAATTTCTAAAAAATATGATTGTGGAGATAATCACCACTAGGACCTTCAACGAGCAACGCCAGTGCGTTCTTGTGATAAATCAGCCATTTATGCGAATGAGACAGTTTTATGAAGGTTGTGACCTTACGTAATCTTAAAATAAAGTCAAATCTGTGACACAAACATTTATTAGCAATAAATCCAACTGAGAAATGTAAGACAAAGGATTAAAATAATTGAGTTAGCTACAAGCTAAAAACTAACTGGAATATGGAACTGAGGCCAAAGACCCAGCTCTGGGACCTATGAGGTCATTCAGCGCTGAAATGGAAATTGACAGTAAAGAGGTATTAAAGTTGTAACAGGAGGAAGTCCTCGCAGTTGCACTATGAAAAAATTGTTAGGAGAGGATGGAGGAAAGTAAGACGGAAGTAAATGGCTATGAACGGAGGTACAGTAAAAAGAATGAAATGGATTGCAGCTAGAGACACTGCAAAGAACCTCAATTAATGCTTGCAGTGCACCGCGTGAGGTACACTGCTGGCGCTACTCCCCTTACGGTGCTGAAAACTAATCAAGGCCACATTCAGAAGGCTCCTCAGGTAGGGAGGTCGTTCTCAAGTGATATTACATAACAGAAAACGTATAATGCATGGATGTCATGGCCTGCATTACATCATAGCCATGCTCCCTTGCATGCCGATTCAGAGCTTGAACGGTATGATAGGTCCGGGATACTGGATTGTGTCCAGGAATGGATGTTGCTAAATTTGGAATCGCGAAGCAAGAACAAAACACAATGAAGAAATTGACAAGTCCAAGATAAATCCTAAAACGGGGAGGTCTTCCTATTTCCACACAAACAAAAATATAAAAATATATATATATATATATATATATATATATATATTATATATATACAGTATATATATATATATATATATATATATATATATATATATATATATATATATATATATATTCTGACTCACATCAGTATCGAACCCTGGTCTCTCAAATGAAAGGCCCGATGTGAGTCAGAAATTCATCTCTGTGAAACGCGTACTCATGTGTTCATTAGTGTCATAATAAATAAATATATATGTATGTATATATATATATATATATATATATATATATATATATATATATATATATATATATATTACATATATATATGTTACAGTCAACATGCGTAATCAGTCATTACGTGAATTGCCTGAAATTTCAGTCAGATAGAGAAATGCACTTAGGGGACATTTGATCCCCCAAGGAGCTAGTACTAGACACGGCGAAACAGTGAGTCACCTACACTGTTTCGCCGTGTTTAGTACTAGCCCCTGGGGTCAAATATATTTCGCCGTGTTTAGTACTAGCTCCTGGGGATCAAATGTCCCTAAGTGCATTTCGCTATCTGACTGAAATTTCAGGCAATTCGCGTAATGACTGATTACGCATGTTGATATATATAATATATATATATATATATATATATATATATATATATATATATATATATATATATATATATATATATATATACCTTAAATGCTATTGTCGGTAAATCTCCTTGAAGTCCGTAAACTGGACGCATGAATGACATTAAATTTTCATTTCGTATAGATTAATATCGAGAGAATAATGGTACAGCCCACTGTCAATTAAATGGGATAGTTTTAAATAAAATGCGGAAGGACGCCATTCTAATTTAATTTAATTTTTTAATAATTGTTCGTAAAAGCTTCATGAACATTAATGTATGTGCTTAGAGAATAATAATAATAATAATAATAATAATAATAATAATAATAATAATAATAATAATAATTCATGAACATCAATGTACGTGCTTAGATAATAATAATAATAATAATAATAATAATAATAATAATAATAATAATAATAATAATAATAATAATAATAATAATAATAATAATCTTGTTCCATTTCAAAATTAAGCTTCTGGAAGTCAACCTTCATTATGGAGTGAAGAAGTATAAGCAAAAAATAACGGATAAATATATGTTCAATAACCAGAGCGTAGTTCTTACTAGTAAAAACAAGTGAGATTAGCTTGACTTTTTTCTCGAGGCTACCATTTACCACAACTTTGTCATTTTTTTATTTTTTTTTTGGGGGGTGGGCTGCAAATTCCTGAGATGTATGCTAGTATTGTAGGCCTACCAGCCCCGGTTTTTTTGCCATGCCCCTAGCTTAGGTTAGGTTGGGTTAGGTTAACTTAGTTTAATACTAGTACACTAGTTTGATTGTGGGAAACATAACGAGATTATTTTCAAGAAAATTCTATGGTTAGTTTTTAAGATATGGCGTCCCGTTTTTTTCAGGGAAAGGTCCCGGCACTCGGTTACATCTCTGGAAAATGCGGGCGGGTTATTGAAATCACGTTACAATTTTAACCTCTTGCACATCTGTGTAATTTATCTATCTGTACTTATCAAAATACTGTAAGGCGCTTGTCATATTTCCCGCCACCTTAGCTAAATTAAAAAGGAATTACCAGTTTTTTATTTTTTTTCATCGAAACCTTGAGGCCCGTCACGTTTCCGCGAAAACAAAGCTTGTTAACTCCACCCTCGAGAACTGTCCTTTATTTTATATATTTATCCATTTGCTTATTTATTTGTCTATTTACTAGTTTATCTAGTTATTTGTTTATGCAATTATGCATCTATTTATTTATTTACCATTTTAATTATCTATGCAATTATGTATTTATACATTTATTTACTTATCTATTTATCTATTAATCTAGTTATTTATTTATGTAAGCATGCATGTATTTATTTATCTATTTACTTACTTATCTATTTATTTGCGAATCCCCATCTTAACTGCATCCTTGAGTCCAGTCAGGTTTTCTTAAAACTCGACATTAACTGCCCCTTGAACTGTAATTTCTTTTTTTTTTTTTTTGGCAAAACCCTATCATGAAGGTACTCTTGAATCCAGTCATGTTTTGGTTGAAACCCTCGAAATCAGTTTCATACAAAATTTGCAAAATTTCAACCCTTTACCTTAACGCACATTCGATTTTCAGGTATTGAACTTCTTAGTCAACGCATTTTAAGATTCCCACTTGGCCACACCCCTTCCCCCTGGCATCATAGATAATGCATGACATTATCGTACCCACTCTCTGACGATATAAGTTGCTGCTTGGCTGTGACACTGATAACATTGAAAGGTTGTTGATTCAGTAACTAAAGGAGGCTTTAGAACCTGTAAATTGGTACTTATTTTTGTACAAATGTTCTACCTACATACTTTTGAAAGTTTCATCTTCATGACAACACAAATAGTAATTCATTCTCTCTCTCTCTCTCTCTCTCTCTCTCTCTCTCTCTCTCTCTCTCTCTCTCTCTGTGCAACTCACTCATCCCAGAGAGTAGTAATGTTCTTCGTTGGGCGAGTGGGTTCCATTCTCAGCTAGCACTCTGCTGGCCGCGAGTTCGAATCTCCGACCGGCCAGTGAAGAATAAGAGGAATTTATTTCTGGCGATAGAAATTCATTTCTCGCTATAATGTGGTTCGGATTCCACAATAAGCTGTAGGTCCCGTTGCTAGGTAACCAATTGGTTCTTAGCAACGTAAAATAAATCTAATCCTTCGGGCCAGCCCTAGGAGAGCTGTTAATCAGCTCAGTGGTCTGGTTAAACTAAGATATACTCTCCCAGAGGGAGCAACCCCCACCCTCCACCCATCCAGAGATGGGTAAAGGAGTCTGGCTCATGATAAGGACAGCGCTGCCAGCTGTGTGAGTAATGTGTGAAAGAGGGGAGGGGGCTAGGCTGGGGTGGCAGGGTGTGGTAGGGAGGATGTGGGCATGGCCAAGTGATATTTTTAAAATGCGTCAACTGTAGACGACAAAAAATCTTACAAATCTAATATTTAATTCACGAAACATTTAGCAAAGTATATATATGTCAATTTCATTAAAACTCTGGGTTTTATCTAAATGCAAAGTTTTCCATATTACAAGATATGCGATTCAATCTTTGCAAAGGTCATAGTGAAGTCAATTTTCAGAATGCTATTTGTATTGCAATAATAAAATTTAGAAAATAATACATTTCATTCCCATCATAAAATATCAACATTTTTCCAGGACAAGATTTTTTATCGTGAAAGAGTATTTTCCCGACGAATCTTTTTTGAATTATAAGCTTAATCGCTTTTGAAGAAAAAAATTATTCCCCCAAAATTGCTTATTAGACCTTTGCATAAACTTGGTTAAAAAGGTCATTCATAAAAGATTAAGAGTTTTATTCATCTCTCTCTAAATACTGCTTTTACGCAATACGACACAAGAGACAAGTATGAAAAGCAAATATTCATACAATAGTCTTACTCGACAAGAACTTGTGATAATTTACAATCAATAAACGGAAACAAAAATTCCCTTTTGGCCCACCCAGCACCAACCAATTTCAGGATCCTATGTAACTCAATTTTAAAAAATAAATAAACAAATAAACAGATAAAAGAATCCATTTCAAAAGACAAACTAAAGTTGTTACCCCTTAGGGCAGGGAAGCGTTGCTAACCTTTGAAATATTCCGCCTCTAAAAACACTAACTGGAAACTCCTTCGGAGCGATGCCTTACCTCATCTTTTTCCATTTTCGTTTGTGTGTTAATTCAGTGCTGTTTGGTTCCTTGGTTCTCGTTTCATCTCTAAGATAATGATAAACAAAATTATATATTACTTAAATGGACATGATGAATTATTTTACGTGGTTAATATTAAATTAGATTTCCTTTATGTCGAATCAGATTTCACTAATATTGAATTTGATTTGATCAACACTGAATTAGATCTAAAAAATAATTTTCGTAGAACCCAAACAGTTAGAGTGAGTCTTGAATGTTATAACAACAATATGGTAGAATAGTTTAACAGACAATAAAAAGCATAATTTTTAAAATCGAATCTTTTTTTTTATCTCTCCTTTGCTTTTAAAGAATATTACAGTTAAAAAAATAGTTTTCAACATTAATAAGCATGAAAGAACCTTAGGTGGCACTGACCTTGACATCTTGATGTACAGGATTGTGACAATGAATAAATAAGGAGAACTCCGAAATGAGAAAGATTATATGTATCTGGGACAAGTCATTCAGCCACGTGACTTCCTTACTGACGAGGAACTCGAACCAAAATCTATGAAAGTACTGTAGACTAATGAAAATAAAAAATAAATAAAACTAGAGTTGCTCTGATGACTAAGAATCGAGATGTAAAACTAACTAAAGAAGGGCTTGCTTAATAATAATAATAATAATAATAATAATAATAATAATAATAATAATAATAATAATAATAATAATAATAATATTCAGCATCCTGTGACATAAGAAGGAAATGGCTTCATAATAATAGTAATAATAATAATAATAATAATGATAATAATAATAATAATAATAATAATAATAAAAATAATAATAATAATAATAAGTTGTTACTATAGCATTTGTGAAAGCTTTAATTCATAAATTATATATTTTTTTACATTCTCTTGTGACGATAATAATGACAAATACCACCTGGATTCTGCAATGACGTAGTATCAAAAAGGTGAAAGGTTAATGATACAAAGCGCCATCAGTGTCACATAGAATACAGAATTACCATCCTTACATACAGGTACCAGTATGATACCAGGTTGCTCATTAGCAATGTCAGGGATACTCACTTTCATCAAACACAAGATGGCGACGAATAATCAAGACCTTTGTCATGAAGAGAGAGAGAAAGAGAGAGAGAGAATAATTTTCATTGCAATTAGTGTTCTCGATTTCTTTTTTGAGCTAAAATAGTTGCGATCCTTATTTGACTATTTCTTCTTGTTTAAAACTGGGATAGCTCATGATATTAAATAGACAAATATTTCGACAAGGGAGGAGAGAGTATGAACTAATTAGAACACGAGCACAAGGAGAGAGAGAGAGAGAGAGCAGAGAGAGAGAGAGAGAGAGAGAGAGAGAGAGAGAGAGAGAGAGGGGGTTAATATTTGGATACACTACTCTAAAATAAACCTGACACTCTGATTTCTCTCTCTCTCTCTCTCTCTCTCTCTCTCTCTCTCTCTCTCTCTCTCTCTCCATTTGTAAGTCTTCCTCCTTTAGTTGCTCGGAAGGTATGTCACGTACTTTGCCCTACAACGGCTGCGTTTAGCATTCCCAAGGTCAACCTCGGTCAGAGGCAGAGCAAGATATTATTAGGGTGTTTCTTCACGTAAGCTGGTCTCGGAGGCTAAATGTGTTTGTTTACACATGTTTGTAAACACGCGTGTGTATATACGCGACCTGTCTGAATGTTACAGAAACGCAACGTCAAATAAATACGTAAACAACATTAATCATATTCCAAACATTAAAATAACATTGATCATACTCCTACCATCAAAACAAATACAACAACAACATTGATCATATTCCTACCATCAAAACAAATACAACAACAACATTGATCATACTCCTACCATCAAAACAAATACAACAACATTGATCATACTCCTACCATCAAAACAAATACAACAACAACATTGATCATACTCCTACCATCAAAACAAATACAACAACAACATTGATCATACTCCTACCATCAAAACAAATACACCAACAACATTGATCATATTCCTACCATCAAAACAAATACACCAACAACATTGATCATATTCCTACCTCCAAAACAAATACACCAACAATATTAATTATATTCCTAACAACAGATGATGGTGAATACCATCTACGTCACTCCATTTAAAAAAAGGGGGGGGGGGGTCGCCAAAGAGTGCAGAATCATGAACGACAAACAATGTAGGGCAGTCAGTCAGTGAGGTGGGAGGGCAGAAATTTGTCAAAAAATAGCTCGTAACTTGGCGAACAACAGCTGGTAAACACCCCTCTCACCTCTTGGTATTTCATTGTCATAACTAACTTCGCTGTGACGACAAAAAAAAGGACGTAAAAATCTGAAAGCAAGATGTTAATTGATCGTTTCACTGTATGCCTGACAACAACAACAAAAAAATGTTAGGAAAAAGAAAGGAAAAGGACTTTACACGACATTTAATACTGAGGAACTACGTGCGGAACTACATAAGTAATAAGTACATGAGACCCTTATTTTTTTTTTTTAAATGTATCAGAGATTTCAGTACTGAGCATTAAATGGTGTTTATTTCTTCGTGTTTTCCTGTGATAAGATTATTTCACACAGAATAAACTGTATACTAATTGGCTACCCAGTATTTTTAACGTTTAATATACATGACTACAATTTCTATAGCCTTTTTTTTTTTATTAAATATAAATCGCGCCGAATGGAAACCGAAAATGAATTGGGTAGTAAAATTATAAAAAGCGAAGCACAAATCCAGTCTGAAATCTATAAAGGAAATATGTGGAGAAAGAAAAATGTTGACAGAAAAATAACTAGCTTGCATTAGAGTTATATGAAAAGGATGTCTTCGCATGACATAAAAAACATCAAGTATTTCTACCATTTGATTCAACCAATTGCTATAAGAGACTCCTGCAGTTCCCCGTAGGGGGTTAGTGCAGCCAGTGCACCTCACGTGGTACACTGTAGGCGTTACTAAAGGGTGTTCACAGCGTCCCTTCGATCCCTAACTGCACCAACACTTCAGCCTCTTACCTTACCTCCATTCCCACTTCCTTTCCTCAGTTTTCTTTCCAACCCCTCTAACTATTGCTTTTTAGAGTAACTGTGGAGTTTCCTCACTTAGATCCTTTTACTTCATCTCCTTTATTTTATGAATCTTTATCTTGCTGTCCAACCACTCCAACTCTTTTTTCACTCTCAAGTCTTGAGAGACGAATGGCCGAAATTGCACCAGTGCCTAAATTTCATAAATCATGAATAGGTTCTTACAATTATCCATAAAGAGAAGAAAAACTCTACATAAATATCCAATTTTAAACTTTTTTTTTATGGGTATCTTTATGGATAACTGTAATAAATCCCGAAAGTCGTAAATTTATGCGAACATTTTTTTTATTTTAATTTCTCCGTTTCTTTTTTACAGGCACTATTTTCGTCACTGCTCCACTGATCTGGAACAGACATTACCATCTCTAAGGTGATCCTGTACCACCCATCAAGATACTTAATTCCAGAATTACTCTGAGGCGAATAGAAACCTCCAGACGTCTCCATTCATAACTTTTTTACATCCATCCCAGAGCTCTGGAATTCGCTTCCTGCTTCTGTACCCTTATATGTTCAAACCTCACTGGTCATAACAGGGTCAACTTGAAAAATATTGCTTTTCTCCCATTCGGAATTTCATTGCATTGTTTACTTAACAAAATGTTCTTGAAAATATTGCTATATAGAAGAACAAAAGTGCAAAAAACGGAGTAGAATAGTAAAATATATATTTAGAAAATAATGCTACAGATGAACAAAAATAAAAAAGTTAATAAATGGAATTGTAAAGCAACTAAATAAATACACACACACACACACACATTATATATATATATATATATATATATATATATATATATATATATATATATATATATATTATATATTAATAAAAATTTTTATTATAACTATACAATATCGTATATAATAAAAATATTTTATCATAACAATACGGAACAATTGTATTAATAAAAATTTTTATTATAACTATATATATTGTATATATATATATATATATATATATATATATATATATATATATATATATATATATATATATATATACATACATATATATATATATATATATATATATATAAACAATAATATTCTCATCAGCGAATGTGAATACGTGAATACCTTCTATTTTTGTGTCCACTGACCAAACTGACAAATATAAGCACTACAAATATTAAAAGCCCTTGATGGGAAAAGGTACTTCCTTCTTTGTAACCTTCCAAAATAACATGTGAATGGGGAAACCAACTCGGCACCCACACGATGTCGCAAAGCGAAACGCGCTAATAGCATTGCTCATTTCGTCACTCGGCAGCCGACGCGTGACGTCATCGCAATTGATGCTCCAAACCACTGGGCCACTCGCCTTGATTAATTACTCCCACCACCCGGTTTCCTCCGGTTCAAGCCGCTACTTGAAGAAGAAGAAGAAGAAGAAGAAGAAGAAGAAGAAGAAGAAGAAGAGAGGAGGAAGAAAAAGAAGAAGAAGAAGAAGAAAGAAGGAGAAGGAGGAGGAGGAGGAGGAGGAGGAGGAGGAGAGAAGAGGAGGAAGAAAGAAGAAGAGAAAAGAGAGGGGAGGAGGAGGAGGAGGAGGAAAACAAAGAAGAGGAAGGAGAAGAATAGGAGGAGAAGGAGGAAGAGAAGAAGAGGAGGAGAAGGAGGAAGAGAAGAAGAAGAAGAAGAAGGAAAAACAATAACGATTACAGATTCCGCCATTCGCCGTCGAAAGTGAATCGAGGACGAAGCAAAGAAGAAGAAGTAGCAGATTTCGGTGGCCCTGGTCCAAGCCCATCGTACCGCGTCGTTATTAATGTGGTTTCGTGGTTTTTCTCTCTCTTCATAAAACTCCAGAACTGGCTTATATAAATGACGTCACTTCCGGTCGACCTGTCGCATATCAGGGAAAGTTCGTAAAATACTGTATTTTTTTCATGAATATTTTTGATTTCTAATTAGAGAGAGAGAGAGAGAGATGGTAATGAATTTTCGAAGTATTTCTTCATGGCCAAAGAATGACTACGACATTGTTTTTAAAGAAGAGAGAGAGAGAGAGAGAGAGAGAGAGAGGGGGGGGCGATAATGAATTTTCGAAGTATTTCTTCTTAGTCAGAGAATGACTACGACGTTGTTTTTAAAGAAGAGAGAGAGAGAGAGAGAGAGAGAGAGAGAGAGAGAGAGAGAGAGAGAGAGAGAGAGAAGAGAGAGGGGGTAATGAATTTTCAAGTATTTCTTCATGGTCAAAGAATTACTACGACATTGTTTTTTAAAGAAGAGAGAGAGAGGGTAATGAATTTTCGAAGTATTTCTTCTTAGTCAAATAATGACTACAACGTTGGTTTTACAGAAGAGAGAGAGAGAGAGAGAGAGAGAGAGAGAGAGAGAGAGAGAGAGAGAGAGAAATGAATTTTCCAAGTATCCCTTCCTAATAAACGAATGACTACGACTTTATTTAAAAAAAAAAAATTCAGTTGCAAAAGCCATCGGGATCAGCAACTAAACGCCACTATCTTGCCCAGGCCCGAAAAAAGCAAAGAAAAGAAATTAAGCCAACTACGGCGAGGGCTTACCACGGAGGAAATGAGACATCTGCCTCTTAAAGTGAGAAATGTCATACCTAGGAAAACGGAAGTATGCAGAAATCCAGAGCTTGGCAGTCGGCGGAGAGGAACAGTCACCGAACCTTTGACTTCTAAGAGGACTATCGACTTCCTTATTTATGATTGTATATTATACAATAAGAAGATGGAGAGACAATTGGACAGCATTTAATATAAATCATCCATATAATTTAACGAACACTGGAGTAATTCAATTTAGAGCCTTACTGGCAAACGTGGAATATGAGCCGTTCCACTATATCAGGCTTCAACTAGCTTCTATTCGAACTAAAAACAAACACTTCTATGAGAAAGAAAAACGTCTGTCTAATTACTCTGACTCCATAATCAGGAATTAGTATAGAAAACAAAAGACTAACTCATACAACTTTAATTCTAAGCAAGTCATACTAATTGTCTAATTGTAGTAAATCTTACTGACTTTACAGTGAACATAGTTACAGTAAACATACAGATAACATGAGCAATAATAACAATCAAACTGACAATGAAAAAGCAACTATTAATATCAAAATAAAACAAGTAAAAATTGCGCCGAAGTTTACACGGCGCAATCTAGTTTTCTGTACAGCCGCTACAGCGTATGATCAAGGCCACCGAAAATAGATCTATCTTTCGGTGGTCTCGATATAATGCTGTATGAGCCCCAGCCCATAAAACTTTAACCAAACCACGGCCCGGTGGTGGCCTATCCTGTATCGTTGCCAGAAGCACGATTATGGATAACTTTAACCTTAAATAAAATAAAAACTACTGAGGCTAGAGGGCTGCAATTTGGCATGTCTGATGATTAAAGGGTGGATGATCAACATCCCAATTTGCAGCCCTCTGGTTTCAGTAGTTTTTAAGATCTGAGGGCAGACAGAAAAAGTGTGGACAGAAAAAATGCGGACGGACAGATAAAGCCGGCACAGTAGTTTTTATAGGCATCTAAGCACAGAAAAATATAAAAAACTGAAATTCCTGACCAGTGAGTGACAGTAACAGTTACACAACACATTTCCTCGTTTTAAGAAAATTATGGCCTCAGACCACAATCACTCCCAAACCCCCCCTCCCCCAACGGCCCCCTTCCCCAGTTCGCACAAGAATGAGCATTAGCTGACCACTGCGAATCTAATAATAAATATATTGTGTCATGTTTTCTGTATAACATTTATGTGGTTCATGTGAAGGCTGGATAAAGGGCCTTCAGTGAAATAACATTCATAACACTGCTGAGAAATTCACATTGTCGTGATTGAGCTGTTTTACAATAAAATTCCACAATTATATGAATAAAATGTATTATTCGCAATGAAAACAAAGACTTTCGAGCACCTGATCGGTTTGATCCTAAGTGTTTAGTGAAGAAAATGATCAAAGTACAAAATGAGAATACTAAGAGTAAAAGGGTAATACACAAACAATAGAGGTAAAACAAAAAAAAAAAAATATATAGATGTAAAATGGAATAATTACATTTAAAATTCAAGGAAACAAGTCGTATAATGAAAAACTCCGAACATATAATACGGAAATCTATAAATAAAAAAAAAAAAAAAAAGATCCAAGATAAAGAACAACACTAAGGCAACAACAAGAAAAACGTCTAGGCGTAAAATGAACGCAGTTATTCGCAAGGGAAAAATTGATCAACCTATCAACATCAGTACCGAAGACTATGAAGAACAATCACGATCTCTGCAGAAGGGAACAAAATAAGACCCTTGTCTCGGGCGTTAAGTCTTGGCAGATCGTTAGAAATACATTTCAAATTATTAGGGGCTTTCCGAGGCGCACTGTCTTTATCATATGAGAAAATGAAACTAAAAATTTTTTTTCGGCAAACTTTTTTGACAAACATTTTTTTTGCCAAACTCCTTTTAGCAAAAAATTTTTGCCAAACATTTTTGCAACATAGGACGCCTGGGGTTGGGTGGGGTGGGGTGGGTTGGATAGCCCAAGAAGGTATAACCCTTTTGAATTTCAACTAGAATTTTGGGATGCGGTTGCTAGACTCATGTGTCTCTCCACTAAAGTTAATCATCTACCTGGACCGTAATTCAACACAAATACCATCAAAATCGTAATAGTATTCCAGTGAACACAATCGTATTAATCCGTCTCCAACAAGGAATAGTACCCAGGATTTCCCACTGATGAGATGAGTGTCATAATCACTATATCTGGAAGGCATATATATATATATATATATATATATATATATATATATATATATATATATATATATATATATATATATATATATATATATATATATTTATATATATAAATAATTATATATACTGTATATATATATTTATATATATATACATATATATATATATGTATATATATATATACATATATATATATATATATATATACTATATATATATATATATATATATATATATATATATATATTTAACAAAAAAGTATATAAACCGGATCCAGTGTGTCAATTAAGAAAGTAAATAATAAATTAACTGATTAATCAATCAGTCAATCACATAATCAATAACCGATAAAAATGTAATAAAAACTATATTGTGGACAAATAAATAAATAAGTAACCAACGATAGCAAAAGAAAACAGACCTAACCCCGTCCTTCCCCACAGAAGGAAAACCTCGAAACATCCAAAGGAAAACTCGGATCTCCCCCAACCTAAAGACCGACTTATTTGTCACGATTCCCAATCTCTCGTCAAACACAGGAAGAGGAAGGAGGAGGAGGAGGAGGAGGAGGAGGAGGAGAAGATAAAAGAGGAGGGAAGAAGAAGCAGAAGAAGAAGAAGAACAAGAAGCAGGAGGAGGAGAAGAAGAAGAAGAAGAAGAAGAAGAAGAAGAAGAAGAAGAAGAAGAAGAAGATGGTGATGATGAAACAGGAGAGAAGAAGAAGAAGACGAAGCAAAGAAGAAAAACAACACCGATTACAGACCCAGCCGCCATTCAACGTCGGAAGCGAATAACAACAACACGAAGGATTTTATCTGATCAAAGGATATTATTCATCTTGCAGGATCTCCCGCTCGTGCCTTTGTAAACACAGGTTTCGAATGGGGTTCCTTCCGCGGGAGTCACGCACAGTGGTGTCTTGTGACACGCTACTGTTACTGTTGCAGTACCGGGCTGTTACGTCACGTTGTTACGTTTGAACTGGGACTGGAATATCAAATTTGTACTATTGGGACTGAAATATCAATTTTATACTATTGGGACTGGAATATAAAATTTAGGCTACTGGGAATGGAATATAATATTTATGCTATTGGGACTGTAATATAAAATTTATGCTACTGGGACTGCAATATAATATTTATGCTATTGGGACTAGAATATAAAATTTATGCTACTTGGACTGCAATATAATATTTATGCTACTGGAACTGGAATATAATATTTATGCTACTGGGAATGAAATATAATATTTATGCTACTAGGGAAATATAAAAATGGACTGCAATATAATATTTATGCTACTGGAACTGGAATATGATATTTATGCTACTGGGAATGAAATATAATATTTATGCTACTGGGACTGGAATATAAAATTTATGCTACTGCTACTGGAATATAACATTTATGCTATTGGGACTGGAATATAAAATTTATGCTACTGTTACTGGAATATAATATTTATGCTATTGGGACTGGAATATAAAATTTATGGTACTGGAACTGGAATATAATATTTATGATACTGGGGCTGGAATATTAAATTTACGCTACTGGGACTAGAATATCAAATTTATAATATTGGGACTGGAATATAAAATTTATGCTACTGGGACTGGAATATAAAATTTATGCTACTGAGACTGGAATATAGAATTTCTGCTACTGGGACAGGAATATAAAATTTATGCTACTGGGACTGGAATATGATATTTATGCTATTGGGAATGGAGTATAAAATTTATGCTACTGGGACTGGAATATAAAATTTATGCTACTGGGACTGGAATATAAAATTTATGCTATTTGGACTGGATTATAAAATTTATGCTACTGGGACTGGAATATCAAATTCATGCTATTGGGACTAGAATGTAAAATTTATGCTACTGGGACTGGAATACAGTATTTATGCTATTGGGAATGGAGTATAAAATTTGTGCTACTGGGACTGCAATATAAAATTTGTTACTAGGACTGGAATATAAAATTTATGCTACTGGGACTGGAATATAAAATTTGTGCTATTGGGACTGGAATATAAAATTTATGCTACTGGGACTGGAATATAAAATTTATGCTACTGGGACTGGAGTATCAATAACAATACGATACGAATAAACAATATGATAATAATAACAATAATAATGATAATAATAAGCTGTACCATATGTGTTTAAGTATGATAACAGCAATTCTTAACTCTTTCACGAGATGTGAAAACTGAAAAGTTTAATGAAATATCCGCTGAGTTCCGTTGCGAATCTAGCTTCTTTTCCCGAATAATAATAATAATAATAATGTGAGTAATAAAAATCCACAATTATATAGTAAATATATTACTATGTAAAAATATATAATTGTGGATTTTTTATTACTCAGATTGTTTTTCCCGAAATTGTGAATCTATTATAATAATAATAATAATAATAATAATAATGATAATAATAATAATAATAATAATAATAATAATAATAATAATAATAATAATAATAATAATAATAATAACTGGTTTGTGAGTGTCAATCTCTTAAAAAATCAACAGATTGACATCAAAAGATCTTAATAAATATGGACCTGAACAAATATTCAGAAACGCTGTAAGAAGATTGAGAAACATATTTGGACAGTTAGGTATAATTCCAGAATGATAATGCTCCCTAACACTGACAAACAGTAAAAAGACCGATGATTTATTGTACAAAAACTCAGGAGAGAACATCTCTACCGGTGACCTAAAAGCACTCCAATGACATACTACTGTTGATAATGATGGTGACAGTAAAACGCTCTTTTTAATTGAAACAGAATGAAGTTCCTCGAGAAAAAATGGCGCGTGTTTGGAAAGAGAGGGCTGACGTGGAATGTAAGCAAAGGAATGTTTACCAGTGTTAGCGGAAACCATACTGAGACGAGAGAAATGATGAGAGGAATGTTAGCACGGATGTTTGGGTCGCGTAAATATTTGGGGGAAATGATGACATCACAGATGGCAGAGTTGCAGGAGAGGAAGTTTTGTCAAAACCGTAGAACAGAACTGGCACCAGACTTGGGTTAAGAAGTGACCTTGAAATGGGTGAACAATGCCGAGGAAGGAACTACGCGTTCAAGCAGCATCTCTGTATTAGTAATCAAGTATTTTACTACTCGGTTTGCTACAACTAAAATGTGGTATAGTTTGCCTAGTGCAGTTGTGGCGTCTTCTGAGCTCCAAATGTTTAACCGAGGAACAGATTCATTCCTGCTTTCTGCTGCTGCCGACGTCTCCTGAATTCAGGTGCATCCGTTTTGTTTTCATATTCATTTATATCTATCTATATATCACCTTTTCCTATAATTTGTTTCTCTATTAAAGGGTTGATTTCCCTTTAGAGCCCTCTTGGGTTTATAGTCAGTTGACTCTGCCCAAATGAGTTATCAGTTGAAGATTTAAGGAAAGGAAGAATGAAAGAAATTCGAATGGTTCATCCAGCACTACTGCTCATGGTGTGCACACAACCTGGTTGACTTAAATGACTGTGTTTTTGTCTCCTCTAAACCAACAACCACAACATCCCCAACAGTCCCCAGCAGATGGACCATCTCCCTCTGTGCGAGATAAACCACAAGCAAGAGCTGGGGCCACAACTGCTTCTAACTTGGCAGATTTACCATACTTACATTAAAAATATATTAAAGGAAATGAGTGTTATCCGTGCAGAGTGAATGGTCGAATTATAAGAACAGGAAATGGATGTGGGAACAGAAACGATAAAGCAGACAGACATAAGTCCAGAGAAACTGGAAAATGTTTAACTAAAGAGTAAATGAAACTAAAATCCAAAGTAACAGTTCTGAAACCGACTGGTCGAAATACTTAGTTGCCGTCTACATATTAAGACGGGACTACAGCACATTGCACATCTACGTAAAGCTACTTTTACACAAGTGTTCACATTGATGTTGTGTGTCCAAGTGTTCACTTACAGCGGTCATTTCAGCCCTAATCGCTAGCTTACTTGGACTCTCCCTGAAATGACTGATAACTGAAAAAAAATTGTTTATGAAACAATACTTAACATGGTTGCAAATTCTTATTTGACCTTTGACTCCTGAATATGACCTTAACCTAGACTTTATGCAACACATGGGCCTCTCTCTCGTTGAGTTCAAAAGTTATATCCGAGGTTAAATTCATATTCAACACTGATCCTCGGGTTCATCTTTTTTAAAAGTTGAATAATTCCACAACCCAACGATGATCTATCTGGTGGAGGAATAAAGCCATTATCTTTGAAGCTATTAAACTCTTAGTGATTTAAAGAGTTTTTCATTAGCGGACGAAAGGACATTTAGAGGGGCGGGCAAGCAGGTAGGCGGACAGCAGGATGATAACTAAATACCTTAAAAGTGACATAACGGGAGGAATAAAACTGGGTTCTTTTTAATAGCTAAATTACCCTAGATGGCCAATGGAGTTTAATACTCAATCTTACGAAAACAAGTAAATATAAATTACTCTAATTTTTTTCCTCTTTTTGTTAATTACAGATGATGGCCATATTGCCTTTAAGAATTTATTATTACTTACTTGTTTTATACAAACGTAACCTTAATTTAGACCACAAGCAAATAAACATTTCTATTTAATCTCATCTCCTTTTTTGTTAATTAGAAAACCATGACCTTATCACCTTTAAGAATTTAGTATTATTTATACATTTGACATAACAGCAAATAAGGAAAACCTACAACTGACGTAAATGAAACCAGTACATTAAAAAAAAAGGAAAATATAAGACTTGAACATACACAACGATTCGAATACTACATTCCTCTCTCTGTCTGTCTGTCTGTCTCTCTCTCTCTCTGAGACAGTCAATTAAACCGAGTGGCCATAAGCTGTGAAGTCGGCTGTCACGCGTCGCGTGTACTTCACAAACAAGTTGCCAGCCATAGACGCAATGTCCACAGAGTTTACATAAACACGAACGAAGGAGTCAGCCAAACAGCAAATGTGAAAGTTGAATAACACAAATAAGCAAGTAAAAAATGCGCCGAAGTTTCTTCAGCGCAATCGAGTTTTCTGTACAGCGTATAATCAAGGCCACCGGTGGTCTTGGTATAATGCTGTATGAGCCGCGGCCCATGATACTTTAACCACGGCCCATGGTGGCCTATTCTATGTCGTTGCCAGACGCACGATTAAAGCTAACTGTAACCTTAAATGAAATAAAAATGAGTGAGGCTAGAGGACTGCAATTTAGTATGTTTGGTAATTGAAGGATGGGTGATCAACTTACCAATTTGCAGCCCTCTAGCCTCAGCAGCTTTTATGCTCTGAGGCGGACAGAAAAAGTGCGGACGAACAGACAAAACCGGCACAATAGTTTTCTTTTACAGAAAACTAAAAAAACAAATAATATGTATCGTGGAGGAGGTGTAACCGGAGAGATATGACTTGAACGATTGGATAACCGGATGAAAGTATAAGAAATAAAAGAAATTAATAAAAACTATTTTGAAGTAAAAGTATATGAATGACAAACTGTATGAAACTTGATTAACTGAAAAATTTGAAAACGCAAGTATAATAAAAGGGAGAAAAGTAAATGTGTCAGAATAGCTTTGAACGTTGGAACAAGTTAAGTTGTGTACAAATATGAATTTTGAAATTATTGTCAACAAGCACATTTCACTGAACGCTCTGATAAGAAACTAAAAAGAAAGAAAGAATGAAAGAAAAAGGAAAAGGTTCAAACAAATAAACTCGAGAAATATGAATGTCGAAAGTCTTCAGCAAGAAGAGACGAAACTGAACGCACTGAATAAACACATCAGAGAGAGAGAGAGAGAGAGAGAGAGAGAGCAAGCCCCGACACGCCACGGATGAAATGAATGTCACCCATGGGAAGAGAGTCCTCCTTTGCCTCTCCCTCTTCAAAGGTGGTGGGGAGAAATCCAATTAAGGCCGTCACCTGCCTTTCTTTGCCTTTGCTGGAATTCGTTTGGAATCAAAAGTAAGAGAAGCTAAAGACATCTTCAAAGATTTCTTCGCCCATTAGAACGACCTGGCCACTTCAGACGCTGTCCCGAGAGTCATCTCCCGCCAGAATCCTTAACTAACCATCCGGGTTCCCTGACAACTTCTTTGAGATTCCCAAACTAAGACAAATGGCTTTTAATTTTCTGAAAAGAAAACTATTGTGCCGGCTTTGTCTGTCCACCCGCACTTTTTTCTGTCCGCACTCTTCTGTCCGCCCTCAGATCTTAAAAACTACTGAGGCTAGAGGGCTGCAAACTGGTATGCTGATCATCCAACCTCCATCGTCAAACATACCAAATTATAGTCCTCTAGCCTCAGTAGTTTTTATTTCATTTAAGGTTAAAGTTAGCCATGATCGTGCTTCTGGCAGCGATATAGGCCAAGCCACCCCAGGGCCGAGGTTAAAGTTTCATGGGCCGCGGCTGATACAGCATTATAGAGATCACCACAGAAAAGATCTATTTTCGGTGGCCTTGAGTATACGCTGTACAGAAAACTCGACTGCGCAGAAGAAACTTCGGCGCATTTTTTACTTGTTTTTTTATTCCGTTCAAGAATTAGGAACCTAGAGATATGTCATAAGGCTTTTAACCAAATCTGTTTTAGAATTAGGATCCAAGAGACGCCACAAACGATGTTTGTGGTATTTTCTTTAAGACTGAGAAACCGTGGGAGACATTTCCTTCAAGAATGGGACACTAGAGATATATCAGAAAGCCTTCATGATTATCTTTTCAGGAGTTAGGAACCAAGAGATTTCTGAAATGGATTTTATGACATTTTCTATATGAATTAGGAACCGTAGGAGATAATCATTCTCATGATATTTCCTTCAAGAATTAGGATCCTGAAGAAATGTCAGAAAGCTTTCATGAAAATCTTTTAAAAAATGAGTAACCAAAAGATATCTGAAATGCTTTTATGACATTGTCTATATGAATTAGAAACAATGGGAGATCTGGAATGGTTCCCATGATATTAAGGACCTACAAAGATCAGAGGTTCTCATGGTAATATCCTTATGAATTAGAAACCAAGAGATGTTCAAACTGGTTGCCATGGTATTTTCTCTAAGAATGCGGAGCTATGGGACATCTGAGATGGATATCATGGCATTACTTTCAAGAATTAAGAATCAAGGGAGATGTATGATTAATGATAATTGTTGAAGAATCAGGAACCAAAAGATGATTATGACAATCCAGTCCGTTATTTTGTTTAAAAATTAATATTGCAACGCCTGGCTTCTGTACAATCCTCCCTCGTCACACTGACTCGAATATATCTCTAGAAGTTGAGGCCTCGCTTCTTTTTTTCATTCATTGTTTACATTTCGGTCTGACCAGGTCAGAACTTCCTATCAGCTTTTGTATAGAACTATTCTCTCTCTCTCTCTCTCTCTCTCTCCTATTGTCTGATGAAAATCTTGGCTAAACTACCTTGTGGTTTTTTGTAGAAGAGTGAATGTACTCGTGTTCTCCTTTTCTTAACTTACGCCAGTATGGTCCTACAATAATGAACCCTGCAGGACATTTGTGGTACTGAAGTGCCTTTGGCTATGATAAATCAACGAATGGCTAGGAGTCCCTACCTCCTCCCTTCCCAACTCTCCTACGAAAAAATCATTGTAACACTAACAAACTAAATCTACCCGTAGGCGCTTCCAGGAAACAGAGTTCCTATTTCATGAAAGTAGATTTCAGATTCCAGATTCCAGATTCCATGGGAATCAGAATTAAGGGGAAACTAAAAAAGGAATACCTTTAACAGACGAATTATGAGAAATTACACAAAATAGTGGTTCACGCTACACATGGGTATTTTTGAGAGATCATTCAACACTATATACATTGTACGAGTTTGGCTACATCGGCACATTCTGCTTTAAATTATAAAGCATACAAAAATTTTCAATTTTCACTGGTCAAATGTAAAAGAAAAAAATTTAAAAAGTATTCAAATGTATGCAGTAATGTGTAGTTGCATTTGACACTTCACTGACGTTTAAATTTTCTTGGACCTAAACACAAAAACGAAAAGAGATAAAACCTTTTATGTTCAAATAATTCCAAAGAAAGCGTTTCTCTAAGAACGATCGATATTGAATTTCCAACCGAGGTTCTTCTAATCCTGTTGGCATATTATATCAAGCTGATATACTTCCTGATCATTTTCCATCAGTCAAAATGCTTATATATGCCCACCTCGCTTCCGAGAGCCTCGTGAAAAAAAATTCTGAAATGCAAGTGACTGCTTCCCAAAATGCAACACATCTCTAACCTACTGAAGTTCTACTGATCCCGTTGACATCGTTCAAGCTGAAACGATATGTTTCAGAATCTTTCCATCTGTCAAAACGTTCCAATATATCCATCTCCTTTCAGACAGCCTCCCTCAATAAAATCAAAATAAGTAAATAAACAAATAAAAAGTAAAAAAAAAAAAAACACAATTCTGAAATGCACATGACTCTGAC